>NW_026775580.1:88539902-88574902 GCF_030987335.1 Cornus florida | reverse complement strand
GGTGATGAGTGAGAAAATGGCTACTAATATCAATTTTTTCAAGTATTTTTCGATAACATAACAATACGAAGGTGGTGAGTGAGCAAATGACAATTAATACCAGACTTTACTAAGTTGTTTTCGATAACACAATGGTATGAAAGTAACGGATCTATATCAAAGAACTACATGGTTCACTTTTAGAAAATAACTAAATGTATGCATTTTTAATACTTGAAAAGAAAAAAAAAGGTTGCAACTCTCTTCATTATTTTGGAAAACATCGAATATTTTGTTTGTTGTCTAAAGTTAATCCAAGTGACTAACCTTATGATGGAACTCTTTAAATTAACATGTGAAGTTGATTTTTAAAATGCTCTATTTTTTTGTAGTAAAATTTAACTTCAAATAACAACATAAATAATATGTTAAATTGAGTTACATTTTTGTGTGACATTTGTTATTCGGCACTATGTGAATACCTTATTTTTGTTTAAATTCTTTAAATTAACATGTTAAAGTGTTTTTAAAATACTTTAATTTCAAATTATAACATAAATGATATGTTGAATTGAGTTACGTTTGTATGTGACATTGTTTAATCTGTATTATGTGCATACCTTATTTTGAGGGTGAAAATGATCAATTTTGTTATAAATAACATTTCACCACTATTTATAAGTAACATCACAAGAGTCTAAAAGTAACATCACAATTTGTAAACTTTGCTAAAAAAAATTCTAAGATATGTTAAATAATTTATACCTAAGTGTATGTTTTTTTAATATTTGGAAGAAAAAAAAGAAAAGAAAAGATGTGACTCTTTTCATTATTTTTGGAAACAATAAGTGTTTGGTTTGTTGTCTAAAGTTAATCCAAGTGATTTTAATTTTGGTTTAAATTATTTAAATTAACATGTTAAAGTGTTTTTAAAATACTTTAATTTCAAATTATAACATAAATGATATGTTGAATTGTCAAATTATAACATAAATGATATGTTGAATTGTCAAATTATAACATAAATGATATGTTGAATTGAATTACGTTTGTACGTGACATAAATGATATGTTGAATTGTCAAATTATAACATAAATGATATGTTGAATTGAATTACGTTTGTACGTGACATTACTTATGTGCATATCTTATTTTGAGGGTGAAGATGATTTGTTTTGTTATAAGTAACATTTTACCACCATTTATAAGTAATATCACGGGAGTCTAAAAAGTAACATCACCATTTGTAAACTTTGCCAAAAAAAATTCAAAGATATGTTAAATAATGTATATCATAATGGGTCTCAAGACAATCCATTCTTACACTATGAAGTGACTCTTTTTCCAACTTAAGATCAGATCTGTCTCCTTATATCTTTGAAACACAAGAGACAAATTATGGAGGCAAGAGTCAAAGGAAGATTCAAAGACAGAAAAATCGTCCATGAACACTTCTAGAAATTTTTTGACCATATCAAAAAATTTGGACATCATGCATCTCTGAAAAGTGGCCGGTGCATTGCATAACCCAAAGTGCATGATAAGTAAAAGTTCCAAAAGGACAAGTGAAGGTGGTCTTCCCTTGATCTTGAGGATCTACAGCTACTTGGTTATAGCCGAAATAACCATCAAGAAAACAATAATAACTTTGGCTGGCTAGCCTTTCTAGGATTTGATCAATGAATGGAAGCGGAAAATGATCTTAGTTGCAGAGTTTAGTTTCCGGTAATCTATGCACACATGCCAACCAGTGGTGGTGCGTTGTGGCACAAGTTCTCCCGCCGAATTTGATATTAATACATTTGCTCACTCACTACCTTCACCGTCAAAAGAAGAGTTTGATATTAATTGCCATTTGCTCACTCACCACGTTCACCGTCAAAAGAAGGTATTCACATAGTGCCGAATAACTAATGTCACACATGAATTTAACTTAATTCAAGATATTATTTATGTTATTATTTGAAGTTAAATTTTACCATTAAAAAATACATCCTAAAAAACTTAACCTTCTTACACTTAAAAATGTACTTTATGTCTATATGCTTATTACGCTCGGTCACCCTTTAATTTTTCATAAACATAAGTGCCTTTAGAATAAATCCAAGTATGCCAGTAGCATGATCTCTATGAATCCTAATGTCAAGGACATACTCTATATACCTAGGTCCTTTATGTCAAAAACTTAACATAAAATTCTTAATAACAAATATCATTGCAATCCACGAAATTGAAAAGTATAACCCAATCCATTAAGGATCAATAATCACATTGTAATCCTATTTTAGAAAACCGAGTGCAGGACCATAAAATAATTTTTATTATTTTACATTCACTAGAATGCTTATTGAAGATTGTAAAAAAAAACCTTAAAATTACCCAAGATTTCAGATACACTAGAATGTTTAACTAATGTCAATTTCAACTATAAAAATATCATAATTTACACTAACAGATGATAAATAAAAGAATCATAAATTCTTATATTAATGTGTGATATAAGTTATCCAGCACTATATGAATACCTTATTTTGATGGTGAAGGTGATGAGTGTACCAATTTATTAAACTTTGCAATGTTTTTTTTCTTATAAATATCAAATAATAACTTGTAAAATGTGTAATTGTTGCATACATGAGATGACAAAATTTTTGGATAACACATTGGTACCTAATGAAGCAACTCAGTTCAAAAAATCAATTATGGAAGATTTTACATTCACTAGAATGCTTATTGAAAATTATAGAAAAAAAACCCTACAATTATCCAAGATTTCAGATACACTAGAATGCTTAACCAATGTCAATTTCAACTAAAAATATCATAATTTACATTAACAGATGACAAATGAAAGAATTAAAAAATCTTAAATTTATGTGTGACATTAGTTATTCAGCACTATGTGAATACATTATTTTGATGGTGAAGGTGATCAGTGTGCCTATTTATTAAGCTTCACGATATTTTTTTTTCTCATAAATATCAAATAATAACCTCTGAAATGTGTAATTGTCGCATACATGAGAAGACAAATTTTTTGGACAACACATTGGTACCTAATGAAGCCAACTCAGTTCAAAAAATCAATTATGGAAGATTTTATATTCACTAGAATGCTTATTGAAGATTATAGAAGAAAACCAAACAATTATCCAAGATTTCAGATACACTAGAATGCTTAACCAATATCAATTTCAATTAAAAAATATCATAATTTACACTAACAGATGACAAATGAAAGAATTAAAAAATCTTAAATTTATGTGTGACATTAGTTATTAGGTACTGTGTGAATACCTTATTTTGATGGTGAAGGTGATCAGTGTGCCTATTTATTAAACTTCATAATTTTTTTTTTCATAAATATCCAATAATAACCTCTGAAATTTGTAATTGTCGCATACATGAGAAGACAAAATTTTTGGATAACACATTGGTACCTAATGAAGCCAACTCAGTTCAAAAAATCAATTATAGAAGATTTTACATTCACTAGAATGCTTATTGAAGATTATAGAAGAAAACCAAATAATTATCCAAGATTTCAGATACACTAGAATGCCTAACCAATGTCAATTTCAACTAAAAAAATATCATAATTTACACTAACAGATGATAAATGAAAGAATTAAAAAATCTTAAATTTATGTGTAACATTAGTTATTCAGCACTGTGTGAATACCTTATTTTGATGGTGAAGGTGATCAGTGTGCCTATTTATTAAACTTCACAATGTTTTTTTTTTTCTCATAAATATCAAATAATGACCTCTGAAATGTGTAATTGCCGCATACATGAGAAGACAAAATTTTTGGATAACACATTGGTACCTAATGAAACCAACTCAGTTCAAAAAATCAATTATGGAAGATTTTACATTCACTGGAATGCTTATTGAAGATTATAGAAGAAAACCTTACAATTATCCAAGATTTCAGATACACTAGAATGCTTAACCATTGTCAATTTCAACTAAAAATTATCATAATTTACACTAACAGATAACAAATGAAAAAATTAAAAAATCTTAAATTTATGTGTGACATTAGTTATTAGGCACTGTGCGAATACCTTATTTTGATGGTGAAGGTGATCAGTGTGCCTATTTATTAAACTTCACAATGTTTTTTTTCTCATAAATATCCAATAATAATCTCTGAAATGTGTAATTGTCGCATACATGAGAAGACAAAAATTTTGGATAACACATTGGTACCTAATGAAGCCAACTCAGTTCAAAAAATCAATTATGAAAGATTTTACATTCACTAGAATGCTTATTGAAGATTATAGAAGAAAACCAAATAATTATCCAAGATTTCAAATACACTAGAATGCTTAACCAATGTCAATTTCAACTAAAAAAATATCATAATTTACACTAACAGATGACAAATGAAAGAATTAAAAAATCTTACATTTATATGTTCAATTAGTTATTAAGCACTGTGTGAATACCTTATTTTGATGGTGAAGGTGATCAGCGTGCCTATTTATTAAATTTCACAATGTTTTTTTTTTCTCATAAATATCAAATAATAACATCTGAAATGTGTAATTGCCGCATACATGAGAAGACAAAAATTTTGGATAACACATTGGTACGTAATAAAACCAACTCAGTTCAAAAAATCAATTATGGAAGATTTTACATTCACTAGAATGCTTATTGAAGATTATAGAAGAAAACCTTACAATTATCCAAGATTTCAGATACACTAGAATGCTTAACCATTGCCAATTTCAACTAAAAAATATCATAATTTACACTAACAGATGACAAATGAAAGAATTAAAAAATCTTAAATTTATGTGTGACGTTAGTTATTCAGCACGGTGTGAATACCTTATTTTGATGCTGAAGGTGATCAATATGCCTATTTATTAAACTTCATAATATTTTTTTTCTCATAAATATCAAATAATAACCTCAGAAATTTGTAATTGCAGCATACATGAGAAGACACAATTTTTGGATAACACATTGGTACCTAATGAAGCCAACTTAGTTTAAAAAATCAATTATGGAAGATTTTATATTTACTAGAATGCTTATTGAAGATTACATAAGAAAACCTTACAATTATCCAAGATTTCAGATACACTAGAATGCTTAACCAATGTCAATTTCAACTAAAAAATATTATAATTTCCACTAACAGATGACAAATGAAAGAATTAAAAAATCTTAAATTTATGTGTGACTTTAGTTATTCAGCACTATGTGAATACCTTATTTTGATAGTGAAGGTGATCAGTGTGCCTATTTATTAAACTTCACAATATTTTATTTCTTATAAATATCAAATAATAACCTGTGAAATGTGTAATTGCCGCATACATGAGAAGCAAAATTTTTGGATAACACATTGGTACCTAATGAAGCTAACTCAGTTCAAAATATCAATAATGGAAGATTTTACATTCAGTAGAATACTTGTTGAAGATTATAGAAGAAAACCCTATAATTATCCAAGATTTCATATACACTAGAATGCTTAACCAATATCAATTTAAACTAAAAAATATCATAATTTACACTAATAGATGACAAATAAAAGAATCATGAATTCTTATATTTATGTGTGACGCCAGCACTATGTGAATACCTTATTTATGTGAAGGTGATGAATGTGTCAATTTATTAAATTTCGCAATGTTTTTTTCTCATAAATATCAAATAATAACCTGTGAAATGTGTAATTTCCGTATACATTTAATACCAAAAATTTTGGATAACACATTGGTACCTAATGAAGCTAACTCAGTTCAAAAATTCAATAACAGAAGATTTCACATTCACTAGAATGCTTATTGAAGATTATAGAAGAAAAACCCTATAATTATCCAAGATTTCAGATATACTAGAATGCTTAACCAATGCCAATTTCAAAATATCATAATTTACACTAACAGATGACAAATGAAAGAATTAAAAAATCTTAAATTTATGTGTGACATTAGTTATTCAGCACGGTATGAATACCTTATTTTGATGGTGATGGTGATCAGTGTGCTTATTTATTAAACTTCACAATATTTTTTTTTCTAATAAATATCAAATAATAACCTGTGAAATATGTAATTGCCGCATACATGAGAAGACAAAATTTTTGGATAAAACATTGGTACCTAATGAAGCCAACTCAGTTCAAAAACTCAATTATGTAAGACTTTACATTCACTAGAATGCTTTTGGAAGATTATGAAAGAAAACCCTACAATTATCCAAGATTTCAAATACACTAGAATGCTTAACCAATGTCAATTTCAACTAAAAAATATTATAATTTACACTAACAGATGACAAATGAAAGAATTAAAAATTCTTAAATTTATGTGTGACATTAGTTATTCAGTACTATGTGAATACCTTATTTTGATGGTGAAGGTGATCAATGTGCCTATTTATTATACTTCACAATATTTTTTTTCTCATAAATATCAAATAATAACCCATGAAATGTGTAATTGCCGCATACATGAGAAAATAAAATATTTGGATAACATATTGGTATCTAATGAAGCCAATTTAGTGCAAAAAATCAATAATGGAAGATTTTAGATTCACTAGAATGCTTATTGAAGATTATAGTAGAAAACCCTATAATTATCCAAGATTTCAGATACACTAGAATGCTTAACCATTTCCAATTTCAACTAAAAAATATCATAATTTACATTAACAGTTGATAAATAAAAGAATCATAAATTCTTATATTAATGTGTGACATAAGTTGGCCAGCACTGTGTGAATACCATATTTTGATGGTGAAGGTGATGAGTGTGCCAATTTATTAAACTTTGCAATGCTTTTTTTTTTTTTTTTTTTCTCATAAATATTAAATAATAACTTGTGAAATGTGTAATTGCCGCATACATTTAATACCAAAATTTTTGGATAACACATTGATAACTAATAAAGCCAACTCAGCTCAAAAAATTAATTATGAAAGATTTTACATTCACTAGATTGCTTATTGAAGATTATTGAAGAAACCCTACAATTATCCAAGATTCTATATACACTAGAATGGTTAACCAATGTCAATTTCAACTAATAAATATTATAATTTACACTAACAGATGACAAGAAAGAACTAAAAAATCTTAAATTTATGTGTGACATTAGTTATTCAGCACTGTGTGAATACTTTATTTTGATGGTGAAGGTAATCAGTGTGCATATTTATTAAATTTTACAATGTTTTTTTTTCTCATAAATATCAAACAATAACATGTGAAATGTGTAATTGCCGCATACATGAGAAGACAAAATTTTTGGATAATACATTGGTACCTAATGAATCCAACTCGGTTCAAAAAATCAATTATGAAAATTTTACATGCACTAGAATGCTTATTGAAGATTCTAGAAGAAAACCCTACAATTATCTAAGATTTCAGATACACTAGAATGCTTAACCAATGTCAATTTCAACTAAAAACTATCATAATTTGCACCAACAGATGACAAATGAAAGAATCATAAATTCTTACATTTTTGTGTAACATAAATTATTCAGCACTGTGTGAATACCTTCTTTCGATGGTGAACGTAATCAGTGTGCCAATTTATTAAACTTTGCAATGTTTTTTTCCTTCTAAATGTCAAATAATAACCTGTCAAATGTGTAATTGCCGCATACATTTAATACCAAATTTTTTTGATAACACATTGGTATGTAATGAAGCCAACTCAGTTCAAACAATCAATTATGGAAGATTTTAGATTCACTAGAATGCTTATTGAAGATTATAGAAGAAAACCCTACAATTATCCAATATTTCAGATTCACCGGAATGCTTAACCAATGTCATTTTCAACTAAAAAATATCATAATTTACACTAATAGATGACAAATTAAAGAATCATAAATTCTTACATTTATGTGTGACATAAGTTAGTCAGTACTGTGTGAATACCTTATTTTAATGGTGAAGGTGATCAGTGTGCTAATTTATTAAACTTTGCAATGTTTTTTTGTCAGAAATATCAAATAATTACCTCTGAAATATGTAATTGCCGCATACATTTAATTCCAAAATTTTTTGATAAAATATTGGTACCTAATGAAGCCAACTCAGTTCAAAAAATTAATTATGGAAGATTTTAGATTCATTACAATGATAGATGCAAATGAAAGAATCATAAATTCAGTTCTAAATCTATAATTTTCAGTTCAAAACAAAAATTTCACTGTAAATGAACAATACTGTTAAATGCAAAATATTAATAACATGTATTAAGACTTACCAACAATTAAGCATTAATTAGGTCAATTGTAGATACTAGCTCAGGTCCATTATAGATTTCTTTCTTGTAGATGAAGAAGAGAATCTTATTGAAGAAATCAGCAATTTCTGGAAGGAAATCACTGCAATCTGGGTTTTAATTCAAAAAAGGAAATAAAAAAGTAAAAATAAAGGAGGGAGGAATTAGGGTTTTGAATAAAAAGGGAATTCAAAAATAATATGTTTTTGTGGAATAAGGAGAGACGAATTAGGGTTTGGATTAAAGAAATTAAAAAGAAATAATGGAACAAAACGAAAAGGGGAAGGAGAGAAATAAGAAAACTAAAAAGGAAGAAAGGGAAAGGGAAAGGGAGAGTGAAGAAGCGGGGGCGCTGAATTCTGTGTTTTTCAACTTATTTCAACTTTCCTTTTTCGTATTTTCTTTTCTTTTTCTTTTTTTTTTTGTTTTTTTCTTTTTGGTTTATAGTTGGCACTTTAGCGTTAAGTTTACTGTGCCATTAGTTGACTTTTTTTGTTGTTTCAAACCAAACATGGCATTAAGCAGTGCATTGCAGGGGATCGCAAGGTTAGGGACAACAGGAGATTTGCGCCCGTACAAAAGTAACATGAACTCTGTCAAAGAACTCTATGGTTCACTTTAGAGAATAACTAAATGTATGATTCTTTAACGCTTGAAAAAATAGCCATGGCTCTTTCAATTATTTTTCTAAACTTCGAGTATTTTGTATATTGTCTAAAGTTAGCCCAAGCAACTAACCTTGGGATGGAACTCTTTAAATTAACATGTGACAGTGATTTTTAGGATGCTCTATTTTTTTGTTGTAGAATTTAACTTCAAAAAACAACATAGATAATATGTTGAATTGAATTATATTTATGTGTAACACTAGTTAGTCAGCACTATGTGAATATCTTGATATGAGGGTGAAGGTGATGAATGAGAAAATGACTACTAATATCAAATTTTGCCAAGTTTTTTTCGATAACATAATAGTAAGAAGGTGGTGAGTGAGCAAATGACAATTAATACCAAACTTTACTAAGTTGTTTTCAATAACGCAATGGTATGAAAGTAACGGATCACTATCAAAGAACTACATGGTTCACTTTTATAGAATAACTAAATATATGCATTTTTAATACTTGAAAAAAAAAAAAAAAAAAAAGGAAAAAGTTGCTACCCTTTTCATTATTTTGGAAAACATCAAATATTTTGTTTATTGTCTAAATTTAGCCCAAGCGACTAACCTTGGGATGAAACTCTTTAAATTAACATGTGAAGGTAATTTTTAGGATCCTCTATATTTTTGTAGTAAAATTTAACTTCAAATAACAACATAAATAATATATTAAATTGAGTTACATTTATGTGTGACATTAGTTATTCGGCACTATGTGAATATCTTGTTTTAAGGGTGAAGGTGGTGAGTGAGCAAATGGCAATTAATAAAAAACTTTGTCAAGTTTTTTTCGATACCACAATGGTTTTAATGTAACAAGTTTCTAATCCAAATTATTTTCATTTGTACTAAATAAATTTTATCCTTTCCTATAAGAATCACCGTGATGAATTATCAATCTCGACAACAGTTGTTCTAAATGGAGAATACGAAATAATTTTGAAAACTTTCACCCGTATCATAGTACTTTTGCACAATTTTTAGTATGTTACTTCACAATTCATTATATTTTGTGTTCTTATTATGCATCTTTAAGGATATCTTATAATTTTATTCCAATAGTTTTCGCATGACGAATCTCCATCATAAATTATATTTACCCTTACCTACATGGATTAAAGAGATGAATCATCGATCTCGACAATTCTAAATGAACAATAGCAAATACTTTTACAAAATTTCACCCGAATTTTAGCACTTTAGCACAGGTTTCAATATGTTACTTCACAAATTTTAATATTTGTATTCTTATGCACATGTAAGGATTTTTGAATAGTTTTATTGAAATGATTCTTATATAACAAGTTTCCAATACAAATTATTTACATTTGTACTAAAAAAATTTAATCCTTTCCCAAAAGAATCATCGCGATGAATTATCGATCTTGACAACGGCTGTTCTAATTGAAGAATATGAACTGCTTTTACAAACTTTCGCTTCTATTATAGTATTTTTGCACAAATTTTAATATGTTACTTCACACATGTAATAGACAACAAACAAAATACTCGACGTTTTTCAAGATAATGAAAAGAGCGAAGGCCTTTTTGTTATTCCAAGTACTAAAAAAAATCATACATTTAGTTAGAGACAAGTGAACCATGAAGTTTTTCAAAAAAGTTCATGTTACTTTCGTACTATTATATTATCGAAAAAAACTTGATAATTTGCTCACTCAACACAATACCGACTAACTAATGTCACACATAAATTTAACTCAATTCAACATATTATTTATCCTAAATATCAATATCACGTGTTAACAATAAGGGAGTGAAAGAACATAGAAAATCTTGTAATGTATTCAATCTTTGAATGTGACACCTTCCTTGTTGATTTCATATAATACATATTTTTGCTTCTTGGTGCAAGAGTTTTCATAGAATGAAATATTGCTATAATACAATGAGTCACAATTTTTAACTCAAAATATTGATTTTCATAAAATGTATATTTTTTTTTTTAACCTCAAAACCATGATTTTCGTAAAGTCATTATCCTCCACTTCAAACCCATGATTTTATTTTCAAGGTTAGTTGTTTGGGCTAACTTTGGACAATATACAAAATTCTACCTTTTTTTTTCCCCTTGAATCTGGTGGGTTTTATTGATACAAAAAAAATAGACCAGAAAACAGAGCTAAGAAAAATTTTACAAAACATAAACTACCAATATTTTTAAAAAACTAACCAAAAGGATAAATACAACAGAATTAAGAAATTCAAAGCAACTTCATATCCTCAAGCCCCATACAGAGTAGTGCTTCCAAATATGCATCAGTAGCTAGCAGACCTTGTTTGATCCTCATGTAATCTAAGATTTCTCTCCCTTCAGATATTCCAAATAATCACAGTACCATCTTATGAACACCATGCAAAGCCGCCTCAAGTTTTGCCAAACAATATGCCTAGAAAAAAGTTCGCCAACGCAAGTTGACACAATAAAGAAAGTGGAGAGGAAAAAAATTACTTTCATTTACTAAAAACTAACAATGTAAATAAAAATTATTAGCTTAATCTTATACTAATGAACACTTGGACCACCTGCAAACACATATATCTATATCAATACATCTCTTTAGATATTCGATATCCTCATTCCAAACATTCAATTACAATCCTAATAATCATTTACTCTAGACCCAAAATTAAAAATAGAAAACTAAAAAACTAGACACATTTTAAGCTCATGTCTGCCATATACAAACAATTGGACGACCTTTAAATGAGAAGGATGCCTAATTTATAGAATAAATTATCTGAGGTCAAGTCGTTATAAATAATAAATTGAACGATAAACAAGTGGAGGTACTCAATACAATATTCTTAAATTTTAATTTAAAAATAAGATCATAAATGAGATAGGGGATGTCATCCACACAATTAAATAAACTTTATAACTTCCACAAAGAAATTAAAATTATATACAAGAACAATGAAAAAAAATAGTATTTTTCGCTCAATCTTATAGAACAACTCACTTAAACCACCTATAAACGAATTTACCCACATCCTTAGCCTTAAATTTTCAAAATCATTAATGTATACAATATCATTCATGTTAGAATATACTGTAATAGATTGTGCAAAAACTACAAATATTATTTTATGTTAAGTCTGACACCAAATAACAATTGGAACACCTAAAAATAAATTTACAGCATACTATTTAGGAAAGCATTCACATAATTAAGCCCATAAATTCATTCACTCCAAGACATAAAAAGAAAGACTAAACCACTCCTTTTTAAATTGCAAAATGAAGGAATAGCATTGTGTGTAACTAGCATAGAAGCTACTAGTACTTTAGGTCAGCATCAATTCCACACCAAATTCAACTTTAGTACCCAAATCTCTGCACTAATTCCACACTGCCTTGAAATTGAAATTCCCATACTTCCATACCACAGAATCCTCCATCAAATGATCTCTGAATTTGGAAAGACATGCTAAAATCTCTACCGGCCGGGAGAGAAATTCCACTGACCATTTTACAATAAGTCTTCAATTATTCGATTTCTTTGTAAATCAGTACCTCTAAGCATTCAATACTACCCAAAGGTTTCCACAAAAGACCTTCCATGAAACCATGGATCATTAAAAATCCTAACATAATTAGGGAATATCAAAAATTACTCATGAAAATCTAGCCCAAAGCCCCAAACATGCATGAACAATAAATTGTTAAATTAGAAACTTTGAAGACAACAATTGAGGAAAAAACCATTATCACTCCATCCCAAACCTTACCGTACAACAATCCATGGTCCAAATAAAACTAAAATATGTAACGAATTCAAAGCCAAACAATAGTAAAAAAATAAAAAATAAAAAAGCAATCAAGCAAAACCCAATTTCAGTCATACAAAACCTATTCACACTTGCAAAATAATCAATCAAAAGAATTTTAAAATTCAAAATTGACAGGTCCACTATTGAAAACCACCGATAAAATCATTTCAATCATACAAAACCTATTCATACTTGCATAATAATCAATTAAAAGAATTTTAAAATTCAAATTGACAGGTCCACTATTGAAAACCAACGATAAAATCCCAACCCCAAATTTTTTTCAATACCACTTAGCTACCAGAGAAATAGAGATCAGATTGATGGTTACATCGTCACCAGAGAGCATATCTTTGGTGCTCAAACCCTACCGATATGCGAATCTTCCTCTCTTATTCTTAGTATTTGACTATGCACATACACAATCTTTCTCGCACTACACCCTACCTTGGCCACCGATATCGGAGACTTCATCTCTTTAAACAAGAGATGGAGCAACAAATGTATGGATGTGTGTGTATATATATAGCTAGCTAAGAAAACATAGAGAGGTTGGGTTTCAATTTTGCGGTGGAAGATGAAACCCCCTTCAGGTTTTGGATTTTAGATTTTATTATTTTTTATTCGAACCATCAAAATGGGGTACCAACCAAAGAGAGATAAACATGAAGATCAAAAAAGAGTTAGGAGTCTTACCCAAGCTTTTTTTATTCACTCCGCTTCGAGGGATTCAGGGCTTGATTTGTAATTGTTTTTTAGATCTCCTGCTATCGAGTTAGAGTTAGGGTTTGGAGTGAGAGTTGATATTATTCTCTTGAAGCATATCTAGACAACATCTTCTTGGCTTAAGAAACCCTAACTCACAAAGATCTTTGAAGATGAAACCCTAATCAAAATTTTGTTTCTGGTACTTTGGTGCTGCAGAATAGCGTGTGAGAGAATTCGGAGGTTTATTATAGTATATATTTTAACTTAGAGTATGTAGTACAATACAGCTGGGGTTGACCCGGGTATACAGTATTAAATACATGTAACTGGGGTTAACACTATTTGACTTAATCTGTTTTGATTTCAAGCCAAACGCGCCTTTAAGGCCGCACCGCAAGAGACCGCACCACAATTCACTGCAGGGGATTCGCGCCCGGTTTAAGGTGGGGGAGGCGAATTTTTCGGAAGATAGAATAGCTTTCCAACTCCGTGTATTGTGTATATTTATAGGCATCTGTACTTGACGGTGATCTTTTTCTGTTTCCCATTTTGTCCCTCAGGGCACTTTACTTTCCTAATTTTAGAATTTTCTTTTTTTTTTTTTAAATACTTTTTAGATATATACTGCCCCCATACCCATATTGAACAACTTTTGAATATTAAATGCAACTTTTTCTACAATAATATCGAAAACTAATCATAATATGTAATAAAAAAATATTATTACTCCCTCTATCCCACAAATAAAATATTCCTTTTGAAAATTTAACTTTTTAAGATTGTAATTTTTAATATTTTTTTATTGTTGTGGTAGTGAATTATTTTTTTAATATACTCTTCAATATTAAAAGAAAAATACATTGAATTTGAATTAAAAATATACTTGAACAGGCAACTTGAGTAAATTTAAAATATTAAAAGAATAATATATTGAATTTGAATTGGGACAAAATAGACAACAAAAAAAAAAAATCAAAAGGTAGGCACTTTTTGTGGGGCCGGAGTATTATTTTAAAGTTTACATAGATACATATATATTGATTTTTATATATATGTTTTTTTATATAAAAAAAAAATGTTGTATTTGAGTCTTATTAAGGATATTATTGTGAATCTTGCTTCGATACTCAGCATCTAAGTCACATAAGACGAGAGCAAATTTGAAAGCGGGAGCGTGAAAACGACAAAATTAAGTCATAATTTCAATTAAAAATATACTTGAAGAGGCAACCAGAGTAAATTTAAAATATTAAAAGAATAATATATTGAATTTGAATTGGGACAAAATAGACAATAACCAAAAAAAAAAAATCGAAAGGTGCATGCTTTTTGTGGGCCGGAGTATTATTTTAAAGTTTACATAGATACATATATATATATATCTATGTTTTTTAAATTAAAAAAAAAAAAAATGTTGTGTTTGAGTCTTATTAAGGATATTATTGTGAATCTTGCTTCAATATTCAGGATCTAAATTGTTGGGATTTATATGCCCTGGCATAGCAAATTCCTATTTGGATTAAAGTGACATAAGTTCATGACGTTTCTGAAATATTTATGTTTTTATACAATTGGTGAATTCAATGTATTATGTTTCGATTCATTATAGAATTGATAGTGTCCACTTGATTACAAGAGATATTTATATATGTATGTGATGGCGATCAATATATGAATATAAATAGTAATCATAAATGGTTCATAGTCGGTAATTATGGATGGACTCATAATTAATTAAGACTTGAACTGGATCCGCGTTAGGTTGAGATATATTGCGAGAACCGTCGTATGCAATTGTTCCCTATCACCGTCATGGTATTTGACTCTTAAGCATGAAAAAATTATAGACTCTTTTATTAATTAATAATTACTTTGATTTGTTCGGCGGATTCTTCGGGATCCTTACACCGACACTTTGGATAGTTATGTAATTAATAGTTAGAGAGTTATATTTTCAATATTTGCATCATTGCTACTTATATTTATTTTGTATTGATTATGGTTGATCATAAAGTAAATTCGAAGGCCTTCGTATGTTTTTAGACAAAATGATTTATTATATATTTATTTATTTAAATTATTATTTTTGTCAAACAAATATTTTTATTGTGATCGAGCCAGAAATAATCAATGGTACCAAAATAAATATATTAATTAAGTAGTCGGATTGATGGCTTTATTTATCCGATAACAAATTATGCATAGAGGGGTCAAAGTGCAATATTGACTTAGAGGTTATTTATTATTTAATTGGAGTTCAATTAATTTCTTTTAGTGGAGTAAAAATTAATTTATGAATTAATTGAATTAGGTCCATGGACCGGGCCAATTATTAATTCATTGTAGCCAATAAAATAATAGGCCCAATGGATTCTCACTCATAGCCCAACTTGATATTGGAATCATATTAGATTTGAGACATGTGAATTAGTGATTGAGAATGATTTGTTGTTTCCTTTTCTTTATTTTTATGTTGCCTATAAATATACATGGTCTATGTATAGTTAAGGGTGATTTTTGGAAGAAGGAAAAATGAAGCTATTTTCTCTCTCTAGAAAATTAGGGTTTATATTCTCATCTAATGGAGGCTCCCACAAGCCTAGTTTTCCAAGGTCATTCATGGAGGCTTATAAATGATTCCTAAAGGCAAAACAATTACCAAGAAGATGGATATCCAAAGAGAAGGCATCTTGCTAAGGAATCTACAATAAGTGAGAACATTCACTTTAGAGGAAAGTTTTAAAGGTTTACTCAGACCTTTGATGTAAGTATTCAATCTGTTAATTAAATGATATATCATGTTTTATTTTTGCATAAAACTTGTCTCTATGTAATAAATCAATATCTATGAATTAAAATCCCTCGAAAAGTTTTTAAAACTAGCACGTTTCCCAACAGTGGTATCAGAGCATGGTTTGATTCATCACTAGAGATCATGATTTTATGAAAATCATCATTCATGGATCCAAAGTTATATATGCATATGTATATATTTTTTTATATGATCATGATGTATGTATATTTGTGATTGGATGAATGTTGATGAATGTTTGGGCCATTGATGAAGCTTATAGGTTATTGGAATGTAATTTTATCTTTGGATGAATGTAATTAAGGCTTTGATTTAACCGTTTGAAAGTTCAATGATGTAATTTAATTTTTTCCATTGTATTTCAAATTGTAAATTTATTTAAAGCCATGTAATCTTCATTAAAGGATGCTGTGAAGCTTTAGGAAGGTCCAAAAGGGTTAAATTAGGTTTCAAGAATTTTCTAGAATTTTTCCGGAATTTTTCAGAATTTTTCTGGAATTTTTTGGGCTTAATTATAATTTTTTGGGATTTTTTATTAATTTTCTGAAATTTTCCGGCGATCAGAGTAATGCCGGCGGCGAGGGACATTGTCGGAAGGTAGACGGATGATCCGGTGTGGCGCAGTGCATATGCACGCGCACCAGCAGCCTTCAGATCAAATATCAGAAGCGAAAAAGATCACATGCAGCGCATTCCATGGTTGTGCGACTTCGAAAAAGATCCCATGCAGCGCTCTTACGCTCCGCGCGTCTCATTATTTCTGACTTAATTTTGCCGTTTTCACGCTCCCGCTTTCGAATTCGCTCTCGCTCCCGTTTCAGAAATAATGAGACGCGCGGAGCGTAAGAGAGAGATCGCACTTAAAACGTGAGAGCGATACCTGTTAAGAATGATTGTGCGACTTAGCTTAAGATCAATTGTGTTTGAGTCTTATTAAAGATATCATCTATGTATGTATACAATACATATATATATATATATATATATATATATATATATTATACATATATATTTATATATTCATTTGTGTGTTTTTGTTTGTGAATTAGTGAGAAAGTTGAGAAGTGTTTGTACCGTGATTGAACGATAACAAATCGGCGATTAAGTTTGTAAAAGACAATGGCAGAGGCAGTCCTTCAACTAATCTCTCTCTAGAAATTTGAAGAGAGAGAAGAGCGCACACAAAGGCTCCAAGATAGACGAGGCCTATAGCGGTTTAAAAATGAAATCAATAAAAACTAAACCGGACCGGATCGAATCGGGCGGTCTGGGCCGGTTTCATAGTAGTTCGGTCCGGTCACGATTTTAAAATAATGGAATCGTAAATTTTTTGTTTGGTCCCAGATTAGGGTCCTTCAGGACTAGACCGGCCTAGACCGAACCGTTATAATATGTATACAACAAATATTATATATATATATATATATACACACACACCTATATACTACTCTTAACTTGGGAGGGGATTTAGGCACAACGATCAAACAGGAGCCAACATTCATCATTATCTGATTTTTTATTTTCTTTTATTTTTTTTTACTCCTCCCAATGTTTTTATTTTTGGGTGCATATCAAAATTCCTCCACTATCTCATTGTTTTTCTTTGCTCACGCCGCCTCATTCACTTCTTAATTTCTCATTGCCGCGGGATCCAGTTGTTGATAAATTTCTCTCAAGCAATCTTCAAAGTTTGGTCATCATCGTCGATCTTTTATTGCTGCCATCGGTGACATCCTCTTTCTCACACTTTCGCCCCTTCTCTCTCACTTCCAGTTCACAGATGTCTAAGTCTCACAGCGTGTTTGTCCCTCAAGCACAACCAACAACCATAACGAATCAAGTTTCTTAGTTTTCAACCACGGATTATTCATCCTTTTCAGTTTCAGTAAGATTCAACCTTATTTTATTTCTAGGGTTTAGCTTTTGGATCTATTTCACCCACTTTCCCCTCACTTTTTCTCTCTCTATTTTAATCTTGGATTCGGGAATGTGAATGTTTTTATTAATATTTTTTTGTTGTATATACAATTCGGGGGGGAAAGGGGGGGGGGAATAAAATTCAACTAGGACCGTGGAACCGAACTGAACCAAACCGTTTTTTCATGGTTTGGGCTAATTTGGTTTCAGATTTTCTGGAACCGTAGGGAGAGATTTGGTTCAAAAAATCCTCATAACCAGACCATGTGCACCCCTAAAAAGTAGATTGGTTTTTATATAAAGCTCATAAGACATTTTAAGATGGATTTTTTTTGGGCTATTCGTAATATCGGTGTCTCGCAAGTAGCGATTACTTTCCCTCTTTTCAAATTGTTTAAATTCTAGGAAGCAAACACTTTTATAAGGTGTCATGTGTCGAACACTGATACTTCGTGAACACTTCTAAGTACGTGTCCAACACACTATGACCGTGTCCATTATTTAAAAATATATATATATATTTTTTATTTCGAATACTTGGCCGTCACATCTTCGATACTTGGTCGACACATTTCGCACACTTGATCAACACATTTCGTACACTTGATCAACACATCCTACTCTATTGTATGTAAAATAGATACACCATAATCTTAAAAACAAAATTTAAATGTTCAACCTTTAAAAAAAAAAAAAAAACAACAACAATAACAACAACAACATAACTATAATAACAAAATAGGATAGTAATATAATATGTATTTTTTATTTGAATTACGTTATCTTCTAACTTATGTAACTTTAATATATAATTTATAATTAATTAATGTTCTATAATTATATCATTCAATAGATATATAAATCCGTATGTCTTGTTCTATCCATATCCATGTTTCTTAGGTTCAAATCAAAATACTTACGTAATACTACCAATTCAAGACTTTTATCATTTTTTTATTTTTAGATAATCATGAACATTTAGAGAAACAATGAACTTGTGTCACTTCCCATATTTTTTTTTTTTCGTTTTCTATTTTCGGTTCATTGTGTCTTATGCAATTGTGTTTGGCTTGTGTATATGACCAATATTTCATTTCTTTCCTAATCGACCAAAACTATATTTGGCCATGTGAATTGGCTCGAGTGTAGCATCTGGTTAGGCTCCAATGTAGCAGAGATCTCTCTAACTTCCAGCCGTTGCTTAGCGGACCCGAATCCTCTGCGACTTCCAACTGTTGTCAGCGGCTTGATCAAGTTTTTTAATCATCTCTGCTGATACTCATCCAAGACTGTGAACGAGGACTTCTACCTTTTCTGGTGTCCTTCCAATAAAATTTCATCGGAAGACCTCTTCACCGGGCATATTTCTCATTTTTCCGACAGCATTTCGTTCTCAGGTACCATCTGTTCTGTTTGAAGCATTTGGAGCAGTATAGTTTTCTATTCACAGGAAAGCATTGAACCACCACTGTTGCTGTAAAATGTCTCTGTTGCAGAAAATTTGTCTACATCCATGCCTGTGTGATCGGAAAGAGAGAGCTAGCGGAAGAACTCAGAGAGACACAACAACGGGATTAAAGGTTCCCCTGTTAAGTTGAAGTGCATTAGAAAGTGTTTTAAGAGAACTCTTATGCAGTTCCTAGGGTGTATTACTATCCAGAAATCAGAAACTAGTTCCATAATTTATGAAGCATGTGCTTCTTTTTCTTATTATGAATGGGAGAGTGATAGCATAAAAAAAGGTTATTTACTTAAGAAAAGGTGTGGGTTTTTTCCATTAAGACTATCTCACAAATGATAGGAAGT
The DNA here is from genome assembly GCF_030987335.1 of Cornus florida. NCBI lineage: Eukaryota > Viridiplantae > Streptophyta > Magnoliopsida > Cornales > Cornaceae > Cornus > Cornus florida. Next base: position 88,554,951 of record NW_026775580.1, on the reverse strand, counting down.
GTGGAACCTGATAAAACTGCACACTTTAGCCTAACTTTGCGAATTTAACTTTTTTTGGGGTATTGTTGTATTTTACCAATTTGTTATGAAGCTCCAACTCTATAGCAGTATAGCATTTTAGTAGGGAGCGTGGCAGGTATTCATTCTGAACTCTTTGTAATTGTGTGTCGTTTCTCGTTATATTGAAGTCCTGCAACTCCGTGGATGCATAAATCTGTATATGAGTATACATACATATATATTTAAATATTTTAATTTAACTATAGGACAGATTAAATGCGGCACACACACACACACATATTTCACTGAGGAGACATTCCCACAGTTTTGACGGGTGAGACTAAATCTACCTTGAGGCGCATGCATGATGCAACACCCTCTACAAACCACGTCAACCAGGCAAGACCGGACAGATTTAAAGCAGCACATTCGGATCAGTAAATTGACACTGGAGTGAAATTCAGAGTATAAAAGAACAAGAAACAAGAACCAGGACCATTTGCCAAGCACATTCATTACTTCCTCATCAACTCCAATGAATTCAAAACACATTTCCTTCACAAATGCCTCCTACGCTATGTATCCTCATTTTTCACATTTTACAAGTGAGAATTTTTAGCACCATGTCTTGGATTCAAATTGATTTTACATTGAACTAACTCTAGTATGACCGCTTCAACTACCATACAATAAGTCCAAGTCTCCTTTGAAAAAGTTAGGGTTGACGGCAAGATGCAAACCATGTGAAAGAGAAGGTGCTACCCAGCAACATCTTCGTGCGGAGGAGGGGTGCCCCATTTGCCTTCTGATTCAAGTGGTTCAAGTATGCAAACTCCACCATCAGAAAGACCCAATGCAAACTGATTAGTTTCTGATGGATGTGCTGCGATCACAAGTGGACGGACTCCCGAGCTGTCAAATTATTCTGTGAGATACTTATAAGAAGAAGAAAGGTAAAACAAAAAAAATAGCCTATGCATGATACGACACTTGGGTTGAGAGGAAATTGTGGAAGTACTCACCTTGGATTGGCAGGTAGATAAGAAGTAGAGTTAATTGTGCATCTCAATTGCAATGAAGCCAAAGCAGTAAGAATACAGACATCTACATCATCAAAACCAACATATATTGACTGGCTATCACAGGAATATGTAGCATACATGATCAGAGCACTTGCTTTTGGTGGAATCCACTATTTTAGAAACATAAATTGCCAATCAAAATATCAGAAATTAAGGAATGACCGGATTAAACTAACATGGAAAAAACAACTGAAATATATCAATGATGTCTGCCCTGCTTGCATGGAGTTGATGCATGGACTCCTCAAATATCCAAGAAGAATTTCCAAGTGATAGAGTTCAGGAGTACAAGTGAAAACCGATGCATGATACGACACTTGGGTTGAGAGGATGCTTAATCTGAATAAATCTAACATGAAAAAAATTAAATTTATATGCCACACCTGATTAAGGAGTTCCAATTTTGGTGCTTCATATATGGCTATCTGACTTGCATGTACTGCAAGTAAACGTGTTTGATCTTGGTGAAATTGTATGCAAATAACTGGAATCAACAAGCATTTACTCCTTCTCCACTTCCATCCGTCAGTGCTCCAAACATGCAGCTGTACAAACAAACAGAAATCACCATCTAACAAATCCAACATGTAACATTTTGCCAACTTAATCATTATATGTATTTATCTTACTAATGAAGTCAAATTTAAAGAATCATCCCCAACCAGGGCTGCTCTTGCAGTCTATAATACGGTGGCATCAACATATACATGTGGAGACTGAAAAAATTAAAGTAAAAAGCCAAATGCTCAGCAAAGTAAGAGATAGTGAAGTTATGCACACTATTGGCCATCATCACTTCGTATTTTCTTTTCTTTAGTTACCACATTTTCTAACACAAACAAAAAATTGCTGTCACTTTTCACCTGTGTAATGTAATGTTTTGCCTCCAATATTTTACCCAAGAATTAGCTCCTAAAGATACAAGTACATTTAGAGCATTAGAGAAGGCAAGGCCTGAATAATTGTTATCACCAACCTTCATAAATCCAGATAAGTAGTTCTCAACCTCATCCCAATCCCCATTGATCACCAGTTCCTCAAAATATCTGATGTTGAAGAAAAATCCCGACTCTTGCTCCAACCTCCATCATATAGATAAATAATTAAACAAAATCAAATCAACCAACCACACCAAATCATGATGTGTGTGTGTGTGTGTGTGTGTGTGTAGAGTAACCATCTGGTTGGCTGCTGGGCAAATGGATAATTATAGAAGAAAAATAAAAATTGATTGTAAGTGATAAATTTGTGATTTTATAAATTCTGAAAAATTAAAAACAGAATCTATCTCATCTAAATAGCTGTTAGGGTCCATTTAAGTTAAACTTGAGGCTTTGTAAGTTACTTGGTTAGAAATAATAAAAATAAAAAATACTGAATTTTAAATTGTCCCCTTTTCCTTCATTTTCGTAACAACCAGATAGAAGCAGATGACACAAAAAAATATTAATAATAATAAAATAAAATAAAAATATAAAATAAAAGACAACTAAACCTTACATGTGAACAATCCCTTTAAATTTCTCTTCATCAAGAAACTGAAGTATAAGTAACACAATTTCTCTCCTCCGCGACGTCATGCTTGTCTTCAAAATGGTCAAAACTGCAAAAAGTATAAATAAAAAGATAGAAACATTGCCAGATTCATACAAACAGATCAAACAATCACACTCCACCAGAAATCCCTAAATTCCATACAAAGGAATCAAATAATAGACTTTTAATTCCCAATTGTTTAGTTCTCATGTACCTTAAAATGATACAACCCCTCCTGGAATCCATATATCCCAAGAATTAGAGTGCCTCATGCTTTTCTTGAACTTTCGATATCATCTCACTATATTTTTGTGTCTATACATATATATTATATGTTCATCTACATGTGTGTGAGAGAGAACAGAAAGATGTGGAGCGAAGAACGCATTAAAGTCTTCAAGACTAAATAAATAATGCAATTGATTATGAGATGATATGAATATTAATCAACAAGAAATGAAATCTAGCTCTTGAAGCTTTCCTAAAATTCCAGTTCTTGAACCTTTCTTGAATTCTCATTTCATCGATGTATGTATACACTCGATAAATATATACACATATATTCATATATGTGTGTTTGTGTGTGAATTAGTGAGAAAGTTGAGAAGTGTTTGTACCTTGATTGAACTATTGTCGAGTTTGCTGAAGACGAAGACAGAGGCAGTCTTTCAAGTAATTTTTCTCTCTCTAGAGATTTGGAGTGAGAAAGAGCAAAGGCTTCGTGACAAAACTTGCTACAGTAAAACCAGATGAGACGAGATTATATTGGTTTTAAAATGAAATCTAGAAATGGGTGTGAAACGTGAAAGTGCATGCTCTATCGAATTGATAAGTAGAGTGGCTTTTACATAATAGAGAAGCCTACTTATCGACGTCTCAAGGACGTAATTAGTTGGATAGTGATAGGATGGGCGCATCCTCATGTGGTTTCTGTGGACTTTCATCTATTTTACGTCTGATCATGAGTATCCAGTTACCATCATCTGGTACGAATTGTTGAAGTTTATAACATGGATTTCAAATTCTTTTCATTTTTATCTTTTTATTTTTATTTTTATTTTTATATATACTCATTTTTGGATGGTAAGGTAGTGTCATTATGGTTTGTATGTGACATATTTAAAATAAGAAAATATTTTTTTATTAAAAGAGATAAAATATGTAAGATGGCATATTTCTAACCCTCCATAATGAAGGGATTTTTGCACGAGGTTTGGCCCTTTTTATACTCATTTCACAATACATATTGTTTATGTTAAAAATTTTCATATTGAGAGAGAGAGAGAGATATATATAGGGGGTGGTTTTTATTTTATTTATTTATTTATTTATTTATTTTGGTGCAACAATTGCATGAGGGTTGTTCTTTGTTAGATTATATTGTATATAATCCTAGGGTTTTTAGTAGCCGACTTCACTTACCCACTTACCATATATAGATTGTCTTACCCATCACTCAATTACCCTAGTTTGCAGAACACTCACATACCCCCAATCCTCACCTATATATAGGTGTTTTATATATATTGTGTATTCATTCAATATATCATAATATATACGTTTCATTCTCTATCTCTTATTCTAACATGCTATCAGAGTCATATTTCAATAACCCCATCAAGAAAATACATCATTTTTGGTGTTTGAAATAGGTCATCCACAAGTCTTTTCGAAGTTCTGATCATATCATTTGAAAGTTCAGACTTGGACCTTCCTAATACCACCAAAAACAACTCGAAAAGACGATGCACGTGCCGCCAGAAGTCTCTGAATTTGCTTTCGCTCCGTCACGCATTGAAGAGACCTCACCATGTGCCCGCATCAAATCGGATCCACCACGTTATCCTACTATCAACTGTCACGTCAGCATTCAGGGTCCACTTTGCCACGTCAGTACTCTGCCACGCCAGGTGCCACGTCAGCATTTTCTACATCGCCAGACACTTTAGCCTCCAATTGTTTGCCACGTCAGTAGTATTAAAAAAAAAAAAAAAAAAAAATTCAGAAACACCATTCCAACCCAGTTTTTCACTTTGATTCCAAATTTGTAGTCCCTTTTTGCATTTGAGATCTTTAAATGGCACAAAATGGGATCACTCCCCTTATTCAAGTTATTTTGAAAGAGCTTGATCAAAGGAAGACATGCTTGCAGACTCCCATAGGTTTTGTTATGTCTTCCTCTACTGCCCCTACAGTGGCTTTTCATCCCAATGGAAGACACAACCACTATGATCATTCTCTTTACTGCACTTTTTGTCAGATTCGAGGACATTCTTTTCAGGAGTGTCACAATTGTGCTAAACTGACTTCATCTAGTCCAATAGCTACCGCTCACACTATGCCACCATAGTCACGAGCTCCAACTTACATTATCTACAATTGACCTTGAGGCAATTATCAATCAGGTTTTGACTAGAATACAAGGTGCATATTCCTCTTCTCTTTCTACCATACTAGGTAAGAATACATGTTAGTATTTTGATTCCACTTGCTGTAATCACATGATATCCGATTCCATTGTTCTTACCACTCAAACTCCTGCACCTCACTCACCTGTCATTTATATAGCCGATGGATCCACCATGACCATTAGTCATACAAGGACTGTTTCTCAATCTTATTATCCATTCTTGATGTGTTTCTTGTACCAAAACTTTCTCTTAACCTTTTACAGTTGGTCAATTAACTAAGTTAGGCTTAAACATAACATTTTCCTTTAATGGTTGTGTTGTACAGGATCCTCGGACTAGACAGATTATTGGAACTGGGCGTAAGGTTGGTTGATTGTTCGAACTCTCGTCTCTTCATCTGCCTACTCCCGCCATCTCTGATGTACCTACACAGGTTCATTCCCCTTCTCTTGAATTGTGGCACTCTCACTTAGGTTATGCTTCCTTGCCTAAGTGGTAGAGGTGGTAGCGGATGATAATGATGGTGGTGGAAGGCGGCAATGGTGTAAGTAGTGGAGGCATAGAAGATTGTGGCGGTGTTGGTGATGATGACGTTAACATTGGTGTAGTGGTGGTGGTGACGGTAATGTTTTGAACTTAAAATGTGGGAATTTTTTGAGAACGCGATTTATTATTATTATTATTTATTTTAATTGGGAATGGAATGTCCATTTTAAAATGAATGAATTTTCATTCTTTTCTACTCCAAGGGAACTGGTATTCCAACTGTAATTTTCCTACCAAATAAAATAATAGGTGGAATGGGTATTTCATTTCATTCGTGCGTACCGAACTTAATATAAGACTTAAAAATGACCTTACTTGCTAACGTGGTTGCCTGATCACCACAAATTAATTATGTTTTACTTAATTATATTTGGTTTAGATGTATGGACTACACTTATCAATCTATTAATTTGATGAATTATCAAAATAAGATCGTCAATGGAATATTGAATTAAATATTAAAAATTACCTTGAAGTCCCATTTTATTTTAAAAGGCAAACAAATTCTACCAATTATAAAAAAAAATACGAGTAAATTTTACTTTTGAAATTTGTTTCGAACCACTAACCATCCCACATATGCCCTTTACAAAATAGAATTAAAATTTTACATTTAAAATTTTATTTTGAAATTTGTTTGAACTTAAGTTCTAACCACTAAATGTCCTACACATGCCCTATAAAAAAAAAAAAAAGAAATTAAAAATTTGAAATTATAATTTTATTTGAAATTTGATGCACAATCCTTATATATATATATATATATTCCATTAAAATTCAACTAATAAATAATACATTATGAATTTAATTTATATTTACTCTAATTTAAATTCAATTCAACAAATTTTGTGTAGAATTTTCAATTTATTCAATACACAAAAAGATAAAAATTTTATAAAAAGTCAATACCAATTTTTATTTAAATTTTATATCTAATTTGGTGAGATACAATGAAAGTTTGAGTGGTTTAGAATTTAGATAGGAAAATTATTTTATGGCTATTATTCACACTTGCACATAATCACTAGGTGCATACAAAATGGGTAAAACTGAAAAAGCAAACTGAACCGGTCGGTTCGGACCCATTTTTTACAATTTGATCCGATTCCGGTAATTTGGATCCGTAGTTTTCTTTTCCGCTCTCTATCTCTCTTTCCGTTTGGGTTTGAGACCGACGGGTCAGACGACTGAGGGGCTAATCGGTGGTGAGATTTTTGTATTAAAGGGCATAATCATACTTGGTTTCTAATTCCAACAGAGACCTCATATATTGCGGTTCCCAACTTCATATTATTCTCTATTTCGTCCTTCCCTTAAACACACACATACACACAGTGAGTGAATAAGTCTTAACTTTTCTGAGTCGCAGGTGGTGGAGAGGAGTCTCGTCGAACGTGTCGCGGAGAATATGTCGACGGTTAGTACATAATTCTAACTTTTCGCTCCATTCTTTATATTTTTACATTCATTCGAGATTTCAATTTCTTATATTTTTTTGGTATTTATTTATTTTGATTCTTGTTTGCATTTGTAGTGAAATTACCGTTCAATTGCTCTCTTTCTCTGTTGAATTTATTCCATGTAATTTATATTTGCTGAATATAAGAAATCTATATATAGATGCGTGTTTGAATTTTTACCGCTCAACTAATCCCTAGGGTATTGGGTTTTTGGTATTTAAGGTTTTTGAAGTTCGATTCGAGATTTCAAGATGGCACATCTGGGTGGTGGTGCGGAAGCGCACGTCCGATCCAAGCAGTATGAATATCGAGCCAACTCGAGTCTTGTACTGACCACCGACTCTCGCCCACGTGACACACATGAGGCCACCGGCGAGCCGGAGTCCCTCTACGGGAAGATAGACCCCAAGACCTTCGGTGATCGTGCTTACAGGGGGAGACCTCCAGAGTTGGATGAGAAACTCAAGAAATCAAAGGAGGAGGAGCATGAACTGCTTGATTCGGAACCTATGCCTAGTAGACAAAGCAAGAGAAGACGAGTTCAGGAAGAAAGTGTTTTGACTTCTACTGATGAAGGAGTTTACCAGCCGAAGACCAAGGAAACAAGGGCAGCCTATGAGGCCGTGCTTAGTGTCATTCAACAGCAGTTGGGTGGGCAGCCGCTGAATATAGTTAGTGGTGCAGCTGATGAGATATTGGCTGTCCTCAAGAATGAGACGGTGAAGAACCCTGACAAGAAAAAAGAGATTGAGAAACTTTTGGACCTGATTCCAAACCATATATTTGATCAGCTGGTTTCCATTGGGAGGCTTATCACTGATTTCCAAGATGGAGGTGACCCAGCTGGGTCTGCTGCAGCCAATGGCGATGATGCTCTTGGTGATGACACGGGTGTTGCGGTGGAGTTTGAAGAGAACGAGGAGGAGGAAGAAGAGAGTGATCTTGATATGGTGCGGGAGGATGAAGAGGAGGAAGATGATGCGTTGGAAGCAGATGCCCTGGGGAGGATGCAGATGGGTGGCAGCGGCGGCGTTGATGATGATGAAATGCTGGAAGCTAATGAGGGCATGACACTAAATGTTCAACACATTGATGCTTATTGGCTTCAAAGGAAGATTTCTCAGGAATATGAGCAGCAGATTGATCCACAGCAGAGCCAGAAGCTTGCAGAAGAGGTACTTAAAATTCTTGCTGAAGGCGCTGATCTGGAAGTTGAAGCTAAGCTGTTGGAGCATCTCCAGTTTGATAAGTTCAGTCTCATTAAGTATCTGTGTCGGAACCGCCTTAAGATAGTGTGGTGTATCCGTTTAGCAAGGGCTGAAGACCAAGAGAAGAGGAAAGAGATCGAAGAAGAAATGATGGAGTTGGGGCCGGATTTGGCTGCAATTCTGGAGCAGTTGCATGCGACAAGGGCAACTGCAAAAGAGAGGCAAAATAATTTAGAGAAAAGTATAAGAGAACAGGCTCGCCGATTGAAGGATGAGAGTGTTGGAGATGGGGATCGTGAGCGGAGGGGGCTTGTGGATAGAGATGCTGACAATGGTTGGTTGAAGGGGCAGCGCCAATTGCTTGATCTTGAGAAGCTTTCATTTCACCAAGGTGGTCTTTTTATGGCGAACAAGAAGTGTGAGCTTCCATCGGGGTCTTATAGGAACCATAAGAAGGGATATGAAGAAGTTTATGTGCCGCCATTGAAAGCTAAACCACTTGCTCCTGGGGAAGAGCTTGTAAAGATATGTGCCATGCCAGATTGGGCACAACCTGCTTTCAAAGGGATGACCCAGTTGAACAGGGTCCAGAGTAAAGTTTATGAGGCTGCTTTTTTGCGCCAGATAATATTCTACTGTGTGCTCCCACTGGGGCAGGGAAAACTAATGTTGCAATGCTCACTATACTCCAGCAGATTGCATTGAATAGGAATGAAGATGGGTCATTCAACCACAGCAATTACAAGATTGTCTATGTGGCACCAATGAAAGCACTTGTTGCCGAAGTGGTTGGTAATCTGTCAAATCGTCTGCAGCATTACGGTGCCAAGGTGATGGAACTGAGTGGAGACCGGTCACTGACTCGCCAACAAATTGAAGAGACTCAGATTATTGTTACAACTCCGGAGAAGTGGGATATCGTTACCAGAAAATCAGGAGATCATCGCACCTATACACAGCTTGTGAGACTTCTTATAATTGATGAGATTCATCTTCTGCATGATAACAGAGGACCTGTTCTAGAAAGTATTGTTGCAAGAACAGTTAGGCAAATTGAAACCACAAAGGAGCATATTAGGTTGGTTGGCTTATCAGCTACACTCCCTAATTATGAAGACGTGGCAGTGTTTTTGCGGGTTGATCTCAACAAAGGACTCTTTCATTTTGACAATGGTTATAGACCTTGTCCACTTGCCCAGCATTATGTCGGAATCACTGTAAAGAAGCCGCTGCAGAGATTCCAGTTGATGAATGATGTTTGTTATGAGAAGGTGATTGCTGTAGCAGGAAAGGATCAAGTTCTTATTTTTGTCCACTCAAGGAAAGAAACAGCGAAAACGGCTCGTGCAATTAGGGATACCGCATTTGCTAATGACACTCTTGGTAAATTTTTGAAAGAGGATAGTGCAAGTCGTGAAATTTTACATAGCCATACAGAACTGGTCAAGTGCAATGACCTTAAAGACCTGTTGCCATATGGTTTTGCAATTCATCATGCGGGCATGGCTAGGGCTGACCGCCAACTTGTTGAGCGTCTCTTTGCTTATGGACATGTACAAGTATTAGTTTCCACAGCAACTCTTGCTTGGGGTGTTAATTTGCCTGCTCATACTGTGATTATTAAAGGGACCCAGATTTACGATCCTGAGAAAGGAGCATGGACTGAATTGAGTCCTTTGGATGTTATGCAGATGCTTGGCCGTGCAGGAAGGCCCCAGTATGATTCTCATGGGGAGGGGATAATTATTACCGGACATGGTGAATTGCAATATTATCTTTCAGTAATGAATCAACAGCTTCCTATTGAAAGTCAGTTCATCTCCAAATTGGCTGATCAGTTGAATGCAGAAATAGTTCTTGGAACCGTCCAAGATGCCAGAGAAGCGTGCAATTGGCTCAGTTACACTTACTTGTATGTACGGGTGTTCCGAAATCCTGTTCTTTATGGTTTAGAACCTGATGCTCGGACAAGAGATATATTAGAGGAGAGAAGGGCTGACCTGGTAAGCTCTCTTTACTTATGCTTATATTTAAAACCACTTTTACTTAACCATCTTGCATTGGCATCATATTTGTCCATTTAAATGCATATGTTTATATTGAAATCATTCTGATTTGCTTATGGATCAAGTCAGTAGTTTTTTTTTTTTTTTCTCCTATTCTCCACTAGGTAGAGACAAACAAATAAAAGTGTGGGTTCTGACTTCTGTTACGGCTGTTTAAGGAAATATACTAACTTTTTCCCCTCTCCAACCTAAAATGAACCCCTCTGATATTGTAGTATAATATCCTTCTATTCTATACATTGTTATGTGACATAGGAGAAAGGAGAAATAGGGGAGTGAGGGAGTCTGCAAATGAATATTTTATAAAAAACTGTTTTCCCCTTTGGAGATGACTAGATCATTGGTTAAGCATTGTGAAAATTATATGATTTAACAACTGTGCACTAAGCTTCCCGATGGTAGAAAAAGCATGGTAATTGATGTGTTTTTTTCGCCTTGAGGTAGTCCTAGACAACCTATATAAATGATGGAGAGGATGGGATAATTGACTCTCCTCTATAGATGAGTTTGGGCCCATTACGTGTATTTCTATGCAGAGATACCTACATAGTCCCCTTTTGTTTTGAGAGAAATTAGTTCATGCAAAGGTCATTGGGGAACTTTGTTTTTCTTGGCGAGCCTTTGTTTATGTCCACAGGAGCCTTGCTATGAAGCTTATGGAAAATCTATCCCTTCTGTTACCTTTGCAAGATGATGACAACTACTTGGGGTTGGCTATGCTTTGCTAGAAAACGTTTGCTTACATCTCGGAGATTTCTTTACTTGAGGAAGCATTCCTTGGAAGCAGTTTCCGTTGAAACAGATAGGTGACTTAGAAATATAAAAATGTTTGAGATATCTGTGTCCTTGCATTTGGAATCTCCTGTTCATTGTGCCGCTGAAGCCTCTGTTTGCTGCCTTTGAGTAATGGCATTTTACGGCTAGTATATTAATGCTGGAGGGCCACCTCATAGGTATCCTCCCTTTCTGATTGTTGACTTCTGGTTATAAAAGCAAGTCATAAATCAAACCTCTTCTGGTCTGTTGTCACAGGGTAGCAAGTGTCTAGAAAACATTGGCTTTGTATCCAAAATTTAGAATTTTGTTTAAAAAGTTGGAACTAATCCAAGAAATGTCCGCCACACTTCCAGTGTCTAAAGAAGTGTCAGTGTCTAATACTCTCCTGATAGACATGGTTCCTACTTAGCAGTACCTGGACGTCTTAGTTGACAAGGAGAATTGTTTCTTTATCTAAAAGTGGTGACTCCATTTTGAGGCTGATATATTTTCTTGCAAGTTGCAACCACAGCATCCAACTTACCTTGGGGCAAACTAGGATTGGTTTCTCCTTTGACAACACTTGTTGAAAAAGAGAAAAAAAAAAAAAGATTTATTCTTTGATAACTTAGGATTGTACTCTGCAACCTCAAAGGTTTTTGAAAAAGGTAAAAAATTGGTCAAAAGAGTAGAGACCGTTTGAAGTCGTTCTTGGAAGTTGTGAATAGAATTAGAAAAAGGGTGTAGAAGCTTCGTTAATCATATAGCAAGAGTTTGAAGTCTTTTCACAAATCTTTGATTCCAAAACATCCACAGTAGGGTGAAACTCTTTTCACTGATGGGTAACCTTTGTAGCTTACATTACCTTAACAATGCTCTGCGCGCACCTCACCCTTCAGAAGATTTTTTATTTTATTTTTTTATGTTAGCAAGGTAGAAATGTTCTCCTATAGTGTAAAAGAAGAGGAGCACTTTGCTTGGATCCTGCTTCATTTTGTTTGATTCAAAACACAATTGTTGATGATATGACATTTTGCATTTCAGGTACAGGTTAACATATAGGGCACTCTTCAGTAACTTCTTGAGTTGATTAGCTTCAGAGATCATCAGGAGCCACAAAATAGGTCGTGCTTTAAGGTTCCAAATCCAAACAGAGTTTTCATCATTTGGGAGTTCAGTCACTTAGTATTTAGCCACTTAAAAATAGGTTTAGGCCCCCTGACTTAACACAGAAAAAGGAAAAAATAAATTAACCAGACAATAACAGCATATAAGTAACTGATTGGTTTATCCAATATTGCTTGGATATGGCCTAAATGATGATGGGATATACTTCTACATTGTAAAATTAGATTATAGCTCGATGTTGGACAGGCGTAAAAAAACTCTCATATAAGCTTACGATATAAAGCTTGAGGTAGGGATTGTTGGAAAAAAAAGGACTTTCTCAAGTTTAAGTATCATTAGTGTTTTTGATTTGTGTTTTTTGGGTTATAATCATCTAGGAGTTTAGGGGTTTGATTTGGCAGGGAGAATAACTTCCGTTTGATTTGTGTTTTTTTGGGTGCCAGGTTTGCGTGGCGAATGAATTTGCTTGGGTTGGAGGTATTATTGGCCAGAATATTGGTGGAGTGTCGCAGAAAATCTGGACAACTTAGTATTAGGTGTTAGGAAGAGGCTTATAGGTTAAGCAGAGACTTGGGATTTCGGAAGTTTGGTTTTACGTTGGATAAACAATGAAAAGTTTGAATGTGATTGAAGTAGAAAATTCTGCTTCTAAGAAATTAAAGAGAAGAAGTCATCACTCTGATAGTCTCTTAGGCAATTGAAAGAGTTGCATAGCTATATGCTAAACTCTAGTTATTCATACTTTAGTAGGACCTGGACTCCAAATTGTGAATCTGGAAACTTGAAGCTCCCTCCGTCTCAATTTAATTGTATCTCTTTCTACTTTTGGCTTTAAATTCATGTCCCTTTTGAATAGTTTTTTTTTAATTTTTTTGTTTTGCTTTTCCAAAAATATCCTTCTAAGTTATTTAAATGTCCCAATTTGACAATATAAATGTATAAAGTTTAAAGATATCTTGGGAATTTCAAAGGGGACAATGCATTAAACTTATGTCCACTGCAAATGTTGGACTCCTTGGAAAATACATAAAGACCCAGTAACATAACTTGACCGTAGACCACCATTACAACGTTGTGTAGAAAATCTAGATATTATAAAGAACCCTTAAAACTTCATAAAAGTTAAAAATAAAATAAAAATGAATCAGCATCTCATTAACTCTAGTAAAGTACAAAATGAGACTCACTTTCACTCAATCTGATCAAACCAATATTCCTATAATTTACTTTTTATAATTTTATACTTTCTCGAATTTCTTGTGGGCTCATGCAGTCTCAGTTTCTACAAAGTCTTACTTAATTAAAGGGTAAGCCCAATGCACCAGGCTAGTGTTGTTAAAGGTGCGTCTAGGCTCCAGGCTCATACAAGCGCAACACTTACGCCTGTTGTGTGCCTAGGTGCACCTTTGACAACATTTGTGCTTTTAATATGGAATGTGAATGCACTTTAATAGTAATTTCATTTTTCAATTATGCTCCTTGCTTCACTCAAGTGCACGCCTTGCCTTGCGCCTAGGCTCCAAGGCACCTCTAGTGCCTTAGTGCACCTTAAACATTGCACTAGGCTCCCGCAATTGCAGGGTTTGGGAGGGTTAGATGCACGCAGTCTTAGCTCCACATGGAGATTGGAGAGGCTATTTCCAGTTTCAAACCCGTGACCTCCAGGTCATAATGGAGCAACCTTATCGTTGTGCCAATTTCCTCCATCTTCCCAATAGAATTGATTAGTAAATGAGATTTTCCATTTTAGATTATTTAAGACGAGAACCTTAGCAAGGGTAAGAAGTGAATTGAAGTTGAGGTGCTCTGAAGAAAGGATGGAAAATTATGAAGGTTCATATGTTGATGTAGTTGATACGTTAACCATCTCTCCAGAATGTCCGAACATGGTTCATATTACAATAAGGTCGTTAGTATCAGGATTCTTTTTACAGTTGGGGCTTGCATGTTTGGGTCAAAGAGAGAATCAACCCTAAAACATTTGGGAGTGCAACTCAATCATGTGCAATATTTTACATCTATGATTTGTGGGTTACAAGTTGCGTAGAGAAGGTCAAGGTTGTAATGGTTTAGACGTAGTTTACCGCAGTTGATTTTTTATTTTTATTTTTATATCTGATACTGACTCTTATGGCCAAGGAAATAAAAGAAATAGCATTGGTGGTAAAATTACATGACAAAATAAGCTAAAAAAGTTTTAGTTTCTGATTATAATGGTCAAATCTATTCTAACTTATCATCAAAAAAAAATGGTCAAATCCATTCTACATATTACTGTTCTTTCTTTTTTTTTGGTTGAAATTTTAATCACCGCTTCCAGACTTGAAAGTCCAATACAACAAGAGAGCTGCTAGCGTGTTATTCTAGGGCTAGATATGGAACTAATTTGATGATTTATGCTAAAAGTTAAGAAATCCTATAATCTTCCTATAAGTTCTAACAATTTTTATAGTGCATTGTCTGCTAAAGACAATTTGAACATGGGATCCAAGGTGTGGTTTTGAAAGTCTCAGTTAAAGTTCCTAATGGTTATCGTGGTCAAAGAGTCTCTCAATTTGTTTGTTCTGTGGTTTTTGGATGGTCTTCAATTCGTTTGTTCTGTGGTTCTTAGATGGTCTTCTTCTTTTTCGATACATCTCTCTCTCTCTATCTTTCTCTCTCTCTCACACACACACACACATATGCATTTCTTTGAAACACAACACACACTCACACTCTGCCACACACCTGCATATGGCGTGCACTTATTGATGGTGATAAATCAAGTAGGCCTTGTACAATGCTTGAATCATGATATGGCTTGGAAAACGTCACCTTTGAGAAATTGGGCCTTACATCATGATCTGAACGTCATTC
>NW_026775580.1:88219902-88534902 GCF_030987335.1 Cornus florida | reverse complement strand
ACTCCGCGCAAATGCAAATAAAACTAACCAAGAGTCCATCCAGCCCAAACAAAAGCCCAAAGCCCACTTTTAAATTCATAACATATATCAAATCATCGCAAATAAATTTTTTTTTCCTTGACAAACAGAAGAAAACACTAGCAAACAAGACTAATTTGTTAACCAGACAACAGGTTTTTATTGTATTTTCAATAAATTATTGACAAATGAGAAGCTTTAAGTACTCCACAACCACAAGGACCAAATGTATTGTTATGACTCTTCTTACTGAATCTTCAACATATTTGCCAAAATTTTCTGATTAATTTCAAACTTATTGTACACGAGAGGTGAAAGCATAGATCAAAAAACAAATTATAGGACTTGAGAACGTTAGGGTTACTAGTAAGAGAGGAGGGAGAGGATGCAAGGCTCGAACACGGATTTTCAAACAATTCAACCACTCTGGCAACACGGCCTTGCCTATAAGACAAATTTTGAAGTGGCACATTCGGATCAATAAATTAATATTGGAGTGAAAATAAAGTTTAATCCTCCTGACATCATTTTTCAACTAAGATTGTTAACTTAAAACTACTAAATAACAATCATCAAAGATTGTGGCCTAATGGTATCTCCTTTACCTCCCAATGTGAAAGGTGAGGGAACAAATTACAAGTTTCTTATCGACAAGACAAGACCAAAAAATAAAAATCTAGTATTAAACAAGCAGCTAACTAACAGAATAGTCTTCTTGAGTATGGAGGAGTTAAAAAGAACAAGAAATAAGAATTATACACATTCCCAACACAAAATGCAAAACTATATCAAAAGAACAAAAATGCCTTGTGAACTACAATGAATCCAAAACATATTCCCTTCACAAAATGCCTCCCAAGGACAAAAAAGCAAAGGCCTTCTACAGATTTACACTATGTATCTTGGATTCAAATTGATTTGACGCCCCTTGAACTAACTATAGTATGATGGCTTTGAGTATCCTATAAACCTAAGTGCCAGACTCCCTTGAAAAAGTTAGGGTTGATGGCAAGATACAAAACCATATCAAAAGACATATATATATATAAACTTGGTTTTTTAGACAAAAAAAGCTAGCAAGCCTGCACAAGGAACTTCATTGTTAGGGTTGATTCAAACTGTCGACTTCAGAGGTGGTGCTACTAGGCCCACCAAAATTTTCGTGAGGAGGAGAGGTGCCCCATTTGCCTTCTGATTCTATTGGTTGGAGTACACAAACTCCGCCGTCAGAAAGACCTAATGCAAACTGATTAGGTTCTGATGGATGTGCCGCAATGACTAGTGGATGAACTCTCGAGCTGTCAAATTATTCTGTCAGATACTTGCAACAAGAAGAAAGGTAAAACAAAAATACATTTTCTTTTTCTAATCTTTTAAAAGAAATTGTGGGAGTACTCACCTTGGATTGGCAGGTAGATAAGAAGTGGAGTTAATTAGGCATCTCAGTTGTAATGAAGCTGATGCAGTAAGGATACCGACACTTCCATCATCAAAACCGACGTATATAGACTGGCTATCACAGGAATATGTAGCATGTGTGATCCGAGGAGCATTTGCTTTTGGTGGAATCCACTTTTTTAGAAACATAAATTGCCAATAAAAATATCAGAAGTCCAGGAATATCCCTGATTAAACTAACAACATGATAAAAACCAACCATTATAAGTGACACTTATAATTTTTTTCAAAATAATTTACCCACTGATGTCTGCACATGCTTGCTTGGAATAGATACTTGGACTCATCAAATATCCCACACGAATTTCCAAGTGATAGAATTTCAGGAATACAAGTAAAAACCGATGCATAATATGACACTTGGGTTGTGAGGATGCTTAATCTGAATAAATCTAGCAGGAAAAAAATTAAATTTTTATGCCACACCTGATTAAGTTGTTCCAACATAGGTGCTTCATATATGGCTATCTGAGTTGCATGCACTACAAGTAAGCGTGTCTGATCTTGGTGAAATTGTATGCAGGTATCTGTAAGAGGAACTGTGGCTTGCCCAACCGGAATCTGCAAGCACTTACTCCTTCGTTTCTGCCATCCATCCGTGCTCCAAACACACAGCTGTACAAACAAACTGGAATCATTATCTGTATAATCCAACATTCAACATTTTGCCAACTTAATCAATATTTGGTTTGTTATAGGGAGTAAAATAACTCAAATACAGGTGAAGCCAGAAGGAATCAACATGTGTATTTATTTTACTAATGAAGCTAATTTTAAAAAATCATCCCAAACAACTTGCAATCTGTAATAAGGTGGCATCAACATCAACCGCGAGGAGATACTGGAGTTCTTCACAGTTCAGACTATATGCTATCACTTGGTATTTTCTGTTCTTTTGAATTCATGAATATAAGTTACTGCATTTTCTAACATAAAAGAGAAGGCTACCCGTGAATCAGCTCCTGAAGATACAAGCACATTTAGAACATTAGAGAAGGCAAGCCCTGTTATTCTTTCCCGATGGCCTTCGAGCTTCCAATTGACCTGTGTAATGGAACATGCAAAATGTTAATCGTCATATCTATCAACAAACTTACTCAAAATTAGGCTTCAATTTAAACTGAGGATAACCTTATCAAACAGGTAATAATATATTTGGATAGAAGAGTCTTCCATGCCTACGGCAATGATATCGTTATCCTGAGGATAAAATGCAAGAAATGTTGCTGCAGGTGGAGGGGGCATGAATGTTGTAATTGTCTGCATTTAGAAAGCACAACCACCAAAAAGAAGAAAGTATGAAAAATAGTTGAGGCAAAATCTATAAATTTTCAATCCACAACGAAAGCTCCCAATAAGTTCTCAAATATTAGTCATTAACCTTAAAATTTCCACAGTATTTTTTTCTTGATTTACTGCAAAATAGTTTTGACCATATAACTTATGCAAACCAAGAAACAACTATAACTGGGAAAATGAAGGAGCCAAAATTTGTAGCTTCTGTCATGATTCCAAGATTTAATTTATAGAACTTTTACATCCCAAGCAGTTAAGATCATAGAATTTGATCCCCAAACTATGGGATTAAAGCAAGGATGACGATGACGATGACGATGAATTCGATCTCCAAACAAAGAATAGACCCTAAGGGTCAAGTGTATCTAAAAAAAGTTAATTATGCATAGAGCTAGGTTAAATTATAAATCATGAAGTTACCCTGTCATACTTTTTCTGTAGTTAGCGATAATAAATTAACCAAGTAAACTGTACATGAGCAAAGATGGAGAAGTGTTGTAAAGGCCATTTACGTACCTCGAATGTCATCAAAGGATATAAGGAGACAATCCCACCTGAAGCCGACATAACATAAGCGCCATTCTTTGAAAGTGCAAGGCATGGAACAGCATCTTCAGGGTTTGTATTACTGACATCATTGGTCACCAACATTCCACTTGAAGGTTGCCATAGTTGTGGTACAATTCTAGCAGTCGCCTATAAGAGGCAAGTTGCGTATAGGCAGCAATACTTTGTACATTAATGGAACAGAGTGAAAATGTTCAACTTTCTACCACAGGTGAACATGTACCTTGCCGGTTGAGTTTTCATTATTCCTCGGCCATTTCCAGAGCTTGTGCGTAGCATTGGCTGTTAAAGCCAATATGGCTCCTGAATTTGTGTACAACAATCTGGAAACCTGAAATGTTGAAAAAGAGACTGAACCATAAAATTTTGAATACCAATCACAATAAGAGGGCTAACTTGAGTTCAATGGGGGAAAAAAATCTGAAAAAAAATCATAGATTCTTAACTTTTAGAACATCTCAAACTTGAAAAACTCAAATAAAAATATATTATAAGTTCTGAATTTTCTGGTTCAGCAAAGCAACTTTCACTCGACGTAGTTAAGCCTAACCCCTGGTATATAAATCATTCAGCTGAAGACGTGCCACTGATCTTATTTGCACATCAGTAGAGGCAGTAATGGCATTGGTCAAGACGTCAAGTCTAAAGAAACACATCACCATGCATGTCCATGTGCATGTGTGTGTAAACATGCGTGTGTATAATGTGTCTCAACTGATTAAATCGTCCTATCTCAAAAAACCTGGAGAAGGAAAGTCATCTTTTGTGATGAATTAAAATAATGATGGTGAAGAGAAAAATAAATTATTGATGAACCAACAAAAATTATATCTTCATATTATTGTACATGCGAGTGTCTTTATTTTTCAACTCATTTCAAATGATGTTTTTTACCCTACCTTTCTGAATAAAAAAATGAGTTCTTTTGCTGAGGGCATCACTTGGTGTGTGTGTGTGTGTGAGACAGAGAGAGAGATGAAAAGGAAGCATGAAAATTAAATATTAAAAAGAGGCAGCATTGCATCTGTAATTTATATAAGGAAGGATAATGTTAAGGATTAAAGAAAATTCTAAACAGATTAAAAAAAAAAATCGACAGTTTCTAAGAAGTTTAAACAGAGTATCGCACCCTCGCTGCTATTAAATTGTCTGGGAGTCTTAGGGAACGGCATTGTGATGGTTCACTGATTTCTGTCGGTTTCCACATCCTAGATTTGTCTACCAACTCATCAGCAATTCTGGATTTTTCATCTGCCAACCTTTGATTTATGCCATTCTACAGGAACTCAAAAGGAAAAAGTTCATCACTAAATGCACGTGTGTTTAAATCGACATCTGACATCTAAGCATAACTTGCACGGATAAAACAAAATTACATAAATCCTAAGCATAAAAGCATAATTATATTGACAACATTAAAACACAGGTTAATAAATAAAATGCTCTTCTGATGGAGACGGTGACTCTCACCAATGCAACCACCAATGCTCTTGGAGCAGTTGGATCTAAAATGCTTGATCAAACATTTGCCCAAGTTTGTTCCAAGTAAATATGGTAGAATTCAAAATGGATTTATCATAAAGTAGATAATTTAGAAGAAAAAAAAGAAGTAA
This sequence comes from Cornus florida, assembly GCF_030987335.1. Classification (NCBI taxonomy): domain Eukaryota; kingdom Viridiplantae; phylum Streptophyta; class Magnoliopsida; order Cornales; family Cornaceae; genus Cornus; species Cornus florida. Next base: position 88,529,950 of record NW_026775580.1, on the reverse strand, counting down.
ACATGCATGTGCACAAATATGCAGTTTTGCACACTCAAATCCTAAACATATCAATTGTCTCTCATGTCAGAAATACGAATGGAGACCCAATATAAATAGGGTTCATTATGGCATATATTAGATCAGACCTCTTAGAAGGAGAATTTTTTAGGTACATTCAACCTGACATCAGATAAAATCTAACAAAGAGAGAAAAAAGAAGCTCAATTCATCGTGCCAATGCCTTCTTTCTCCTTTCTCAACTTAATTTAGTGCATTCAATGTTTACTTAATATAGTAATTATATCAGGTTAGTTTCCTTGTGCAGTTTCATTTCCTCCCTAAATTAACTTCTACAACTAAAAAAGCTTAAATTGTGGGCCACCTTTTACAGAAACATCTAATATAGACAGGAAATCGATGTCTTCTGAGAACCTGCTCAGTCAATTCTGTACCAGCTAACATTCATATTGTCTTTATCTAGTAAAAAACTCTCAGGGCTTCAAATTCTAAAATTCAAATGCTGAGACTGAACTGGGAATGTGATCCAAATCCCTAAAGACGAAACTAAGAGAAGCAAAAACCTTTCAAATGTTTTCTGAACTAAGAAAAATACATCAACCAACCCCTTTTAGCACTTTGTTCAATGATAATGGCATTCTATGACTACAAGTTCCAAATTAAATTGCTTTATAGGATGGATTAATTGCAAAGAAATGCTAATTTTCAATCCGTATACTTCTTTTATGAAAAAGAATCAAGTCCTGATCCTTGAAAAGGATCTCCAATTTTTACTATTTCCATGAATCACACAAATTAGAACTTCAAGGTATAAGCATCATACACATCTCAAAGTCATGGAAAAGTTTTTAAATAAAATTAAAAATTAAAGCTCTAAATTTTGGACACGGAGTTCAAAATTCTAGTAATGGAGCTTAGAGTGCTACCAAATCCATGGAAAATACAGAGGATCGGTTATGTAGTACTTCATCCGGAATCTCAGAAGGCCTCTGTCTCACCAATACATGTTTAGAATCTGTTGATTGATTGACCACAGCTGAGTTGTTTGTAGGAGGAATCCCAGGGCGCTCTAAGATAGCTGCTACATTAAGACAAATATGAGGGTAGAACGCATCAGCTACAGGAAAGCACTCGTCAATTAGGAAAAAGAATAATGATAAAGAATAGTTTATCATAAACTACTAGAATTGGATCAAGGTGGACAAAATGGAGACAAGCTAGTAGCATATTATTTAATAAAAGAAAAACACATCGGTTAAAAGGAAAATTCTATAGGACATATATTACACCAACTATGGTTTATGGAGCGGAGTGTTGGGCTTTAAAAAAGAGACAAGAACAAGGTCTTCATGTAGTGGAAATGAGAAGATAGTTACAAATGAAAGTGTAAGAGAAAAACTAGGTGTGGCACCCATTAACGATAAAATAAGAGAGCGTAGGCTTAGATGGTTTGGGCACACACACCGGAGACCTATAGATGCTCCGGTGAGAACAAGAAGTTTAATTTCCATAGAAGGTAAGAGACGGAGAGGGAGACCAAAATTAATGTGGAATGAAGTTATTAGAAATGATTTTAAAATTTTAACCATAGTAGGTGATATGGCGGTAATATAAATGAACGGAGACAAAGAATTCATTTGGCTGGCATCATTCATATGATGATGCGTGAAAGCATGTTGTTCACGTATCATTGTTACTTTGTTGGCCACAAATGAAATATTTCTTATCACTAATATTTTCATCCATTTCTAGATTTGTTCGATATGCTGGGAAGCTATAGTAATCAAAAAATTGCTTCACCAACTAGCTAGTGTAAAAGCATAAAGGACAACACCATACTATAGATACCTCCACTGTTAAATGCAGCAAAACCAATGGGCTTGGCAGAAGATGAAAATGCAGTAAAACCAATTCGCTTGGCAGAAGATGAAGCGTGAGGAATAAAAGATGGACCATCCATTCGCCCTTTAAGAGATGTTGGTGGAGGTCCTGCAGTATATGTTGGTGGAGGACCCAGTGCAGGCTGAAATATTTAAAAAAAAGTAGCACCCCAAGTTAGATTTCTAAAAACCAGAACGCAGCCCATTAATTAGAATAACTTTATTTTTTATTTTTTATTCTAATCAAAGTTAATTAGAATAAGTCATTCTAGTTCACTTACACCATGAGCACCTAGAGGCGAAAAAACCCCTGCTTTGGGAACAACATCCATTAGAGGATTAGCTACAGAAGATCGATTCTCATGAAATGGATGCTGCCAATTCAAACTGCAACGCAACAAAGAGTAATGTCAACTGAAAACAAATCTTCATTTAGAAGAAAATAATAAATTCTACAAAGCCAAAGATAATGACCTTTGATTCATTAGAGTTCCCAGTCCAGAGTTCAAGTTAGGAAAATTTAGCTTGTCATGTAACAGGGGATTACTATGAATCAACAATTCAAGTTCATGAAATAAATATCTCCTAGCAGACTTGGTATCTCCATATAGAGATAGTTGCTTCCTTTCTCTGCAAGACTCCAAGTTAATATATTTACATTAGGAAGTTTAGAACCCAATAATACAGCAAAACTTAAGTACAGTACAAGTACCTAAAGTTCTCCAACGTCAGAAGCTGTGCCATTTCTTTCAAAACGTTTTGGTCTAAAGCCGAAAACACTTTCAAGTCCTTCTTTAGAATATCGACAGCTTTAGCCGTACCATTCCTACAATTAAAGAAGAGAAAAACAGGGGAATATAAAAAACAAGTTCCTCTTTGAAGTAAACTATAAAAGAGTTAGTAAATGCAACCCTAACAAAACAAGTATAGCATGCATCCAATTTCATCAATTTGTGGCATAGTTTACCTGTCTAAGGCTTCTAGGTACTTCTGCTTTCGGATTTCAAAGAAAATTCTCATGGAACAAGTGTTATCCTGAGCGTTTGTAAATCCAGATAAGTATTTCTCCACCTCATCCCAAGCCCCATTGATCACCAGTTCCTCAAAATATCCGATGTTGAAGAAAAGTCCCGACTCTTGCTCCAACCTCCATCATATAAATAAATTAATTAAATAATTAAACAAAATCAAATTAACCAAACACACCAAATCACACACTATATATATATATAGTGTAACTATCTGGTTGGTTTCTCAGAAAAGGAAGGATTGTAAAAATAAAAAATAATATAAATAAATAAAAATGTATAAAACAAAAGATAACTAACACTTACTGATGAACAGTCGCTTTAAATTTCTCTTCATCAAGAGACTGAAGTATAAGAAACACAATTTCTTTGCTCGATGACATCCTTGTCTTCAAAATGATCGAAACTGCAAAAAGTAATATATATATATATATATATATATATAGAAACACCGACAGATTCATACAAACAGATCAAACAAACACACCTCACCAGAATCCCCAAATTCCAAACAAACTCATCAAAAAATTGACTTCTAAGTCCGAATTGTTTAGTTATCATATACTTTAAAATAAAATATGTATATAGAGGGTATGGTATTGGACCGTCCAAGAAAAGAATGAGCATATATCCGAAGAATTAAAGTGCCTTATGCTTTTCTTGAACTTCCAATATCATCTTACCATATTTATGTGTGTGTGTGTGTGAGAGAGAGAGAAAAGAAAGATATGAAGCGAAGAACAAATTGAAGTCTTAAAGCCTAAATAATACAATCGATTACGAGAACGAATTGACGCTCCGAAAAGAAGTCGTTTCCACTTTATATCATATAATATTCAAGATGAAATGGAATCTAGCTCCTGAAGCTTTTCTTGAATACCTATTTCATCTATATATATATATATATATATATATATATATATCTGTGTGTTTGTGTGTAAATTAGTGCGAAAGTGAATATGTGTTTGTACCTTGATTGAACGAGAACGACTTGGCGGTCGAGTTTGTTGAAGACGAAGACAGGGGCGGTGCTTCAACTAATCTCTCTCTCTAGAGATTTGAAGAGGGAGGGAGGGAGCGCGCGCAATGGCTTCGAGACGAAGTTGGTTTTAAAATGAAGGAGGGAGGACCACCGAGTGCGGACTGTTTAAAATTATAATAATGCCCCCATTTGCTAAAAATTCTGTATATAAACTCCTGTTACCAAGTGTCGTGTTAACGGAGTAATTAGATTGCTACCGGTGTTTCAATCTTGAATCCATCCCTTCCCTTAAATTGTTAATCCCTAACATTTTTGTCATGAAAATAAAAAAATTCTCGGACTAAATTTTGGATCTTCAAGCTCACTCCCTCAATTTTCCACTCTGGCTTTTGTCCACCAGTAACCCTAGCCCATCAACGACTCTTGTCGTTGGTGAAGATCATAATTGTTGGTAACACAACTTTACCATGAACATTGAAACTATATTAGATTCTCCGGATCTCATTTTAATTTGATTTTATTATAAGTAGACAAAATGAACGGTGGAAGCTGGTTTCTCAGCTCATCGCTATAATTTATAATTAGACGTTCATTTTTATGAGATCTCTCATCCCTGTATGGAAATTAAAAATATAAAATTTTAAGACAAAATTACCCTTTAACTTTTTTTTTATCTTCTTTTATTCTTTTCTCCTTTTATCCCTTATATCAATAACATTTTAGATTGCCAAAAAAAAAAAAAAAATTGATTATTTTATTTCCTTTTTTAAATTATATTTTAACTATATATATACACACGCAGCGCTATATATGGATTCATGTTCAATTCCTATAATCACAATTCATATTATTTTTTTTCTTTTTGGATTTGTCAAAACGAGTAACATTATAAGAATTGATTATTTTTATTTCCTTTTTTAAATTATATTTTAACTATATATATACTATGTATTGATAGCAAGTGATATATATATATATATATATATATATATATATATATATAATGACATGAAAGTAGTTGTTTACACACACATGTACATTGATTAAGTGAGGAGAGAAAAAAATAGAAATAAAAAATTTATTAGTTATTTATATATATATATACATGTACATCAATTAAGTGAGGAGAGAAAAAAAAACACAAAAACAAAAAAAAAAAAAACTAATTTATTAGTTTTATATATATATATATATATATATATATATATATATATATATACACACATATTACTTATTATATATATATATATATATATATATATATATACACACATATTACTTATTATATATATACATGTACATCAATTAAGTGAGGAGAGAAAAAAAAAACACAAAAACAAAAAAAAAACCTATATGAATTGTGATTATAAGAATTGAACGTGAATCCGGATATAGAGCATATATATGGTTAAAATATAATTTAAAAAAGGAAATAAAATAATCCATTCTCATAATATTATTTGTTTTGGCAATCTAAAAAGAAAGAAAATAATATATTCCCGTATATACTCCTCTTTATTTATTATTTTTTCTTTTTTTTTTTCCTGTTTTGGTAATTTTCATTGGTTTGGGAATGGTTTTGTAATTCTTGTTTGGGTTTAATGTTTTTTTCCTTGGTAATTTTTATGGATTTATGGTTGTTCACTTCTTGTTTAGTATAAAGCCCTGGTGAATAAGTTGTGGGGCACATTTTTGATCCTTTTCTGATTCACTTGTTAAAAAAGTTTATTCATACTTAAAGAGTTGTTTATCTTTTGTTCAAGTATTAAATTCCAGTAGTAACTTAACACTTAAGGTAGTGGTGTTTAATAAAATTTAAAATTTAGTATGAAAAACTTTAAATAAGTATTTCTATCGCTTAAAATTTTATTCTTTTTAAATAGTATTTTTACCGCTCTTAAATAATTAACTGCATGACAGAGTTATCAAATCAGCAAAGGCTATTGGAGCTTTTGGTTGTTTCTTGCCAAGGTTATAAATAAATAAAAAATAAATAAAACCTTAAGAGTTGTATACTAGTTTTCTAGAAGAAAGAGAGTTGAAAACTAAGTCCAGTAAAGACAAATGGTGCACGAGTTTATTCCTAAAAAAAAAAAAAAAAAAACGGAGGGAAAAATAAGCATAATCCAGAGTGAATTCATGAAAACTATACTGTTTCATTCTGTCATTTGTGAAACAAAATTGGGCAATTCAATTTTCATGAGAAATTCAGATGATCTTTCCATTATTTTTCACATTCTGTTTTCAGCTGATATTGTTATAACTATAAAACAAGCAGCAAACTAACAGAATATCCTTCTGGAGTAACCCGAAGGGATAAAAAAAGAAGAAGAAACAAGAATCAAGGCCATTAGCCAAGCACATTCTTTACTTCCTCATGAACTCTCCACTGAATTCAAAACACATTCCCTTCTCACAAATGACTCCTACAGATCTACACTGTACTGATTTTTTTACATATTAGTACAAATGAGAGAACTTTTAGCGCCATGTCTTGGATTCAAATTGATTTGACATTCCTTGTACCATTGAACTAACTCTAGTATGACCGCTTCGAGTATTCTACACCCTCAGGTCCTAGTCTCCCATGGAAAAGTTGGGGGTGATGGCAAGATCCAAACTGGCTGGCTTCAAATGCGGTGGAAGGCCCAGCACCGTCTTCGTGTGGAGGAGAGGTGCCCCATTTGCCTTCTGATTCTAGTGGTTCAACTACGCAAACTCCACCATCAGAAGGACCCAATGCAAACTGATTAGGTTTTGAATGACAAGTGGATGGACTCTCGAACTGTCAAATTATTCTGTCAGATACTTGCAAGAAGAAAACAAAAAAGCCTTTCCTATTTTAATCGTCTAAAAGAAATTGTGGAAGTACTCCCTTGGATTGGCAGGTAGATAAGAAGTAGAGTTAATTATGCATCTCATTTGAAGTGAAGCTCAAGCAGTAAGATTACCGACACTTCCATCATCAAAACCGACGAATATTGACTGGCTATCACAGGAATATGCAGCACTTGGTTTTGGTGGAATCCACTATTTTAGAAACATAAATTGCCAATAAAAATATCAGAAGTCTAGGAATATCCCTGATTAAACTAACATGGAAAAAACCAACCATTACAAGTGATTTTAAAGAATCATCCCAACCAGGGCTGCACTAGCAGTCTATGATAAGGTGGCATCAACATCTACCATTTGGAGACAGAAGAAAATTAAAGTAAAGAGCCAAACGCAAGCTAAGTAAGAGATAGTGGAGTTCTGCATACTATTGGCCATCACTTGGTATTTCCTTTTCTTTTAAATTCTTAAATATGAGTTACTGCATTTTCTAAATAAAATATTAAAAAAAATAGATATACATATTGCCTCCAATATCTTACCCGAGAATCAGCTCCTGAAGATACAAGTACATTTAGAACGTTAGAGAAGGCGAGGCCTGTTATTCTTTCCTGGTGGCTTTTGAGCATGCTTTTGACCTCTGTAATGGAACATGCAAAATGTTAATCGAATAATTGTCGTATCTATGAGCAAACTCACTCACAAACATTAGGCTTCAATTTAAACTGAAGACAACCTCTTCTAATTGGAAATATATTTGGATAGAAGAGTCCTCCATGCCAACGGCAATGATATTGCTGTCTTGAGGATAAAATGCAATAAATGTTGCTGTAGGCAGAAAGCACGAGAACATTCTAATTTCCTACATTTAGAAAGCACAACCAAAAAGGCGGTCTGAAAAATAGTAGAGGAAAAATGTAGAATTTTCTGTCCACGAAGAAAGCTCCCAATAAGTTTTCAAATATTAGTCATTAACCTTAAAATTTCCGAAGTATTTTTCCTTCATTCACTTCAAAATAGGTTCCACCATATCATTTATGCAAACCAAAAAACAACTATAACTGAGAAAATGAAGGAGCCAAAATTTGTTATCACTGCACTAAGTTAAGCGTGTTATGAAGATTATGTTACTATAACCATAGCATCTGGTTAGGCTCCAGTGCAGCAGAGGTCCAACTCACCTTTGATCTCTGTAACTTCCAGCCATTGATTTGCAGTCCCGAATCCTTTCCATCACTCTGATGTTCTCCACAACTAGTGAATTTCATCACTTTTCAACTGTGAATTTCACCACTATAATGTTGAAATTTCTCAAATAAGCAAATCCAACACCGTTGAAAGCGATGAAATCCAACACCGTTGAAAGCGACGAAATTCACCAAGAGAAGAACGAAAATCAGGAGAATATTTTGATTCTAGATTCGACTTGCCTCTGATGTCATTCGCTTGATCAAGTCTTTAACCATCTCCGCTGATACTCAATCTGGAATCAAATAAACCAGTAAGATGAGACTACTCAAATAAGTCTTGACAATGATTATGTACAAGGACTTCTACCTTTCCTCGTGTCCTCCAATCAAATTTACTTGAAGATCTTTAGGCCTTGTTCCTCTGCAATTGCCATATAGGGGTTGCCTGAAATAGGATAGTATTCTGGTCAATTCATTTGAGCCTTGTAACTCTGGACCTCTTCTCCCAGTATATTTCTCATTTTTCCCACAGCATTCATTCGTAGATTCCATTTGTTCTGTTTGAGGCATTTGGAGCAGTAGAGTGTTCTATTCACAGGAAAGCATGGAACCAACATTGTTGCAGTAAAAAGTCTCTGTTGCAGTTTGAGGGTTGCAGAAATTTGTCTGCAACTATGCTTGTGTAATTGGAAATAGAGAGGAGTCCGGAGATTGATCAATAGCGTAATACCTCGGAGACACCCGACAAATGAGATTGAAAGGTTCCCTGTTAAATTGCAGCGCATTAAGAAAAGAGGTGGCAGATGAATATATACACTTCCAGACAGAAAAGGTTCTGGTAAGCATGGAAATATAGCATGTCTATACACACAAGCAGGTCGTCATGGATTTTCAAAGTTCGGCAACAAGGAGAGGTGTCAGTGTCTCATAATGCAATAAAAACAGGCACTTTGAAATCCAACAGAGACGCAGCACTTTTAAAGTGGTCGTATCACATAATGGAGCCAGAAACACAATGATGTTGAAAGAACTTGGACATAACAAATGCTCATAAGATATACAACACTGCAAAAGAATCAAGTAGCGTCCGTTGTCAGTATAAGATTCAAGGGTAATTATAGCAAGAGATTTCAATACAAAAAATGAACAACTCCATCAAAAGAATTCATATGAGACCACCAACTACAGAGAAGTAACTGTGCCTCCTTTAGTGTAAAACTAACAAATCCCTCCAAAAGCGGCGATTTGAAAATAAACAAGCTTGTGCATCCCCGAGAGTAGCATCAAGGTCAATTTGACCACTCATTTTCAGTAGTGTGTCAAAATCCATCTGCTAGCTCATAATTTAGCCGTGGAACCTTTTCAGGATTGCAACACAAACATATAGGTGGAGGTGCTCAGATAGATGATGCGTCCACAATACCTAATTACCTCCCACAAACGCATTGTTCTCTCATATTCAAATTCCCTGATATATGATGGAGATCACCTCTGGGAACAAACAGAAGCATATATAAAACAGCTACAAGATCATGCTGTTTCCTAGAACATGTAAGCAGGAACAAAAAGTATACGTGAAAATTATAACATTTGGATTCTTGTATCATCACAAAAACTAGTTGGATTCCTATCCTTCTAATTCTGCAATTGGAAAAGCTGAAATAGTACAAAAGGTGACAATTCGTGGTTAACAAAATATTCAAGATGTCTCCCCAAGTAGTTGGAAAAAGGCTTCGTTGAGTTGAGTTTGAGCTGAGATATTAAAATATCTCAAGTCTGACCATATAGCTTGTTTAATTACTAAACATACAATATCCTTTAGCCTGTGATATTCTTGTGCCTATGGTGCTCTACCTCATTAAAATTATTTCTTCCTAATCTGAGAACTAATTAGAAGCTAGGCATAAAATTAAATTCTCCCCGTGGCAAACCCAAACTAGAAGGAGTTATATCATCTGTAACATATCTATTACAGAACTGCTGTGATTCAATCTAAAATAGCAAGTAGGAAAATACATTTCTTGTTGAAGTTTAGACATTTAGAACAGCAAGGTTCCAGTTTTTAAAAATATATATATATGCAGTTCCTAGGGTGCATAACTATCCAGAATATACTTCCATAATTTATGAAGCATGTGGTTCTTTTTCTTACTATGAATGGGAGAAGGGTAGCATAAAAAAAGCTATTAATTTAAGAAAAGGTGCGGGTTTTTTCCATTAGACTATCTCAAAAAAAAGGCTAGTCCGGGCTTATGCCAGAGCGAGGTTGTTTCCTGTTTCGAACCCGTGGCCTCCAAGTCTACCTCACAAAAACGTACAGAAATATGCAAACACTTGATTGAATTGGACCAATTAGTACATTATATCTTTCCAATACACCATTTACTCAACGAGCTCTGTTTACTACTACCATTACAGGTCAAGCTCACTGAACCCTAAAACCCATATCACACATAAAACCTAGATCGAATTCACGAATTTGATATTCATGCCTGTCGATTAAGCCAGTTTTGAGGCCGTAATCAATCACTAGGAAAAAATTAAAACTACGATGTGCGTTCTTGATTAAATGAGATTCGAATCAAATGTATAAGTATGATATATAAATACGCAAATATAATCGTAAAATTATGCGACTGAAATCAGATTTAATTAGTGATTAGTGAATGCTTACTTTCTGCTGAGATTCTGCCTAATCGGCGTCGCCTCTGTTCCTTGCATAGCCTGTGATGATCACGGTGTGATCAGAGATGTAGAGAGAGAGAGAGTACGAGTAGAGAAATGTAGGATGAGAGATGTAAAAACAGACTGTAAATGGGTATTTTAGATTAACGCTACCATAATTTTCATCATTTTTTTTTTTTTTTGAAAGGTAAATTATATCATCAATTGTTAATATTAAAGTGGTCTTACTTTAAAAAAAAAAAAAATTAATAATTCAATTCAAAATATCATAAAATTATATTATTTGAAACGGTTAAAGTTTATAACTTTGTCAAGATAAAGATTGTGTAAATTTTTGACAGTGTAATATTGTGATTTAAGATAAATAAATTTTGATATAAAATTATTTTAACTATACAATCTTCTTTATACTTTCACGGGACTAGTATTTATACTAATACAGGAAAGATTTAACATTTAATGAGCTTAGTGAATTTTATACACAAATAACATATTAAATAAACTAAATTAGTTTTACAATTTACACCTCCTTTAATACATACTATTATACTGTTTCTTTAAGAAAAATTATAAAAGTGACAATGTCTAATATATCTGTGAGGTCCCATCACAGCTAATGCGGTGAGCCCCATAATTATGTGAAATTCAGTGTTCACACTTATGAGCGAATTTTATAAATAAATAACATATTAAATAAACTAGATTAATTATACCAGGTGTAAACTTTTATTGAATATTTATTAATACTTATTATTATAAAATTAAAATTAATTTAACAATCAATTTAAAACATTAATCTAACCATTCCTACTAATCAAAAGGGCAAAATAGTCACATATCTAATTTTTTGCATCACTTACACAATAATAATTGTTCCTTGTACTAATATTTGTTTTTATTTGCTTAACAACATGCCATTTTCCGAATAGCTTCTGCCTAAGGTACAATTTCTCCATTTACAAAAAAAGAGAAAAAATAAGTTCATATGGGTGAGGGCAAAAATTGTGCGTTTAATACTTACCTAATCAAATGTGACATTTTTTAGATTTATTTTATCTATTTCTTGTTCTGACTGATATAATTGAAAAGGCATAAAATTTATAACCCATAAATTTGAATAAAAAGGCACATCTTCATATGAGAAATTTAGTTTACAATGACTTGGAATTTTTGAACTTTAAGGATCTTTATCTTCTAAAATAATGAGCAAATCACATCATAATGTTATCAATGTTAAAGTGATTATATTATTAAAAAAATATTAGATGTGAATAGCTTAAAAATATATTTATCCGGCACACCCATTTTGAGAGTTAGACATTATGCCAATTAGGCCATCGAATAATGTTTGAATACTTTAAAAAGGATAAAATTTACATATTCACCGACGAATATGTCATCCTATTAAGTGCTGACGTGGTCCACAAATATATTGCAAAACATCTGAATATCTTAAAAATGACAAAACTTACATCTTCACCGACGAGTATGTCATCCTATTAACTACTGATGTGGTCCACAAATATATTACAAAACATCTTTATACCTTAAAAAGGTTACATATTCACTGAATCCCTACCGTTTATGTGGTCCACAAATGCATTACAAAATCAAAAAAAGTAATAAGTAAGGTTATTAGAGAGGCTGACTGAATTTATTTCAAAAGTTATTGTACTTAATTATCATTTTCCTGTTTTTTTAACAACAGTATGCATTTGTTATTGGACGTGAATAAATATTGTCCCCTTAAAAAAATACCCCCTCTCAAAACAAAAACAAAAAAATGTTCATCTTTCCTTTTTTGACTATCTCAAAATAATTATTTACTTCTTTTTTTAAAAAATAATATATTTAACATTTTTTCATAGAGTTTAAAATTTATATTCCCTAATAGAAACATTTGTTTTTGGAATAAAAAGATAGTTTTGACTAAAATCTTAATTGTATGACATATAATTAACATAATATTATCTTCTAAACAATTAGTGCATTTAAATACCAATTTTTTAATGAGTTGGTTTGTAATATTTCACCGATTCACTCATTTTGACCGAAAATATTTAATACTTTTTCAATCAAAAGGAGTGAATCCATGAAATATTACAAACCAACTCATTAAAAAATTTCTCATACATTTTTGGTATATGCTAATATCGTTTCCAAATATAAATGATTTAGGACGACCAAAATTGTTGTCGACTTTACCTTCAAAAAAACAAAATAATTGTCTACTTTTTAGATGAGTGCTTTTTAGCCTTAAATCTAGTCTGTAAAAAGGAATTATAGTACCTTTTTTTTTTTTTTTTGAATGGTGAATTATAGTACTTTGTTGTGTGATAAAGTTGAGCAAGCACTAGCCAATTTTATTGGACAAAATGAATCATTCAAACTTTAATATCCTACTTGTGTACCCAAATTTATTGGACAAATGAATCATTCAAACTTTAATATCTTAGGTGGGTCCCACTTTTGCTGATCATCTTCTCTACTACAGAAACTGCCATTGCCATGTGTCCACTACACAAACACTTTCTTAGGTCATTTGCAAACTCTTGCCAACTTAAATACTCCCTCTACCTTTCCCTCCTTCCCAACCCACCACCCTTTCTGTGTCCAACTGTTTTCAATTTCTTAAAATTCCTATAAATACTACTTATATATGTACATAAACACGCACAAATATATAGAGAGAGAGGATAGTTAGAGAGAGAGAGAACACAATGGTCTTTGTGAAATCACCTGAGAATCTAAAGTTACCAGTCTCTGATGGTGAGAGAAGGAGAGAGGAAACTGTCATGACCAAAAGAGGTGCTTACGCTGCCATCTCTTACATGACTTGTGCAGGTTCATTCCAATTCTCTTCCAATAATTTTTTTTTTTTTTTATTTTTTTTTATTTTATTTTTTTTTATATAACATACATTCATTCATTTTGATTTATGTTACTTTTTTTTTTTTTTCCCTAACCGATTTATATTACTTTTTATCAATTTGACTATATACACACATATTTATATATACATATAGACATGTTTGTTTATGAGTAGGATCCGATTAACTCATAAATAGTGTAAAATATGCATATTCGAACATATAGCTTTTGGTGGACTCATATTTTTGAATTAGGTATTTTTATGATGCTTAATTGGAGAAGTATTGGTGTTTGTTATTTAATCTACTCACTCTCATTTGTCTAACTAAAATTAAGACAAACTCTAATTTACGGTATGATAGTGATGGGGGCATCTCTCAATTTTTGATTTTTGTCATTGGTTGGTTCGACAAGAGATGAATCTCACAAAAATGTTTTTGAGAGGTTTCAACACAGAAATTCTACTGTATGTATTTATTTATTTTTCAACATTACTTGCCTCCTCACCTATAAGGGAACCTCCTCCCGGCTGATGGGACATGATATGATTGGAGTATAAGCGGTAGGGTTGCTCCCTGTCGTCCTTAGATGGCTTCGAGCCTTTGCACCCCCTCCCTACTAACCCCTAACACATTCTTGCCATGAAAATCTATATAGGCTTGTTCAGTGAATGCCACCTTTAGTGACATGCACTAAGGTGGCATTCAGCTGCCTAGCACATCTTTAGTGAGGAAATATATATATTATTCAAATATTAATGGGGTGAACTCTAAAATATTTCTTTGCAGTAGGCTTGTTCAGTGAATGCCACCTTAGTGCATGTCATACTGTCACATAACAGCCTGCACGTCTTTTATTAGTCAACTACTGATAATTACAAGTCGTATATAAATTAGATGTGGCTTCTGTTTTCTAGCCAAAAAGGTTTTTAGAATATTCTTGCAACTTTTGACACACTTTGCTCTCTCTCTGCTGCAATTTGAATAATGCCAATTGCAAGTCACTGTTGGAAAGGATAATCTTTTCCGCTGTATTCATCTTGCTTATTGCTATGTAGGTTGATAAAAGATTTTATTGCTGGTGGGATTGGTAATCTTAGGATAGTATGATGGTAATTTTTTAGTTTTTCGTTTAAGTAATGAGAATCAATATTAATAGGAATAGAGAATGAGGAAGGGGAAAATAAAGGGAAGAAAATCTTTTTAGGCATAGCATGACACTGATTCTTCCGAACACTCTACAAAATAATCAAATCAAGGACCTGCCATTGCGCAGGGTATGGGAGGATCAGATTGTAGAAGTTATTTGACTTATTTCTGAGCAGGGTGAAAATGTTAACAACTCTTATTCGCAGGTGTTCCTTTTGCTTTCTTCTCACTTTCTTGGCGTCATTCGTTTTGCACTACTTGGTTACACCAGTTGATATGGTCTTTGAATTCAACTAGTCTTGCGAGCAGATTCTATATTTTCATAACTTATTCAGTTTATTGCAAAATACTAGCCGATGTTACCACTTTGTTCATATTGTTTATGCTTAACATTTGCTTAATCAATGACTTGTTATAGTACAACCTATGAATGATAGGTTAGTGGTCTTTATGATTATGATTCTTACGAATAAAAAATTTGCTATCATACTTACCATGATTCCATTTCCTGTGATAACGTTTTTTCCCGGTTCTGTTTAAAATTTTAACTACTACTCTCGTGCTTTGATGTATCTCCTGCAGTCCTCTTGGTAATGTTCAACAAAGCAGCCCTTTCTTCTTACAATTTCCCATGTGCAAGTGTCATCACACTTTTGCAGGTAGCTCCCGTGCTAAATTGTTTGTATAGACTAGTCTACACATTATTGACTTGGAAACCTTTTAGTTGCTTGATGTTCTAGCAGAATGTGTTGCCATCACTTGTGTATTTGATCAAACAGTTCTATTTTTTCAGATGCTTACAATTATAGTCTCTATAAGAAACCGCTGGCATTGTTGAATTTCTTCAGTTAGTTTATATGCAGAGCAAGAGTTGCCTCACCTTGGGCCCCTGCCTGGGTTCCTAAGAGGAGAAGAATCATATGAAAGTTGCTTCCTTCATAAAGCCATATCATTATTAGTCACTTCAACAAATTATTGCTTTACAAGATCTTATCAAATAATAACAAGAAGAAGAAGAATCTGATAATAACAACAATAACCACTATACGTTAACAATTGATTTCTTGCTACCCGTATCTTCCTCCTGTTTGAATCCTAAATTTTCATGTGGTATGCAATTATTTGTGTGCGCATGCACTTGTGCATGTGGACATAGGCCAATAAAAAGAACTAGACTTCTAACTTTTCCTCTTCTTTGCATATCCCATATCTGCACCACCGTGCTACAATGCATTGGCATATGTAGTTATATTTGAAGATGATGGAAGGCACAAGCAAAAATTTCTCTTCTTAGGCTATTGATCACCTTTTAGTTAATTTAGTCCCAGACTCCCAATACGGGCAATTTATTTGTACATGAAAACTTTGAAGTTGATTTCTTTTAGCAGTAAAAAGTTAGGAAGATATTGTATTCCAATATCAATTACCATTTTTGGTCTTTTCAATCTGTGGTGACATGGGAAGTTGCTTCAACAAGATGTTGAACAGCAAAACAAGATCTTTGTGTGTAGATAGGTTGCTCCTGTGCCGTCTTTTACTTGGAACAAGTCCTGTTTAAGTTTTAAATCAAGGAAGGATACATTGGAGTTTCAGTCTTTGAACCTGAATGGAAATTTTTGTTGGAAAATGAATTGGTCACCCCAAGAAAAGCCTAAGAGACTCAAATATTTCTTGCAGAAAAGGCTAAGATGCTCAAATATTTATTGGGTGCTGATATTTAACAGTCATCCGTAGATCCAGAATGAATTGTCTCACATAAATATCCTTCAAAAATCTAAATTTTGTAACTTTTACATACTTATTTTCTATCAAGATGAGAAAATACTCTATTTTGTAACTATAATATTTTCTTTAGTTCATGCATGCATTCCATGAGCTACATTTGAAGTTTAAATTTCAATGCTTTCCATTACCAGCTAGTTTTGATCTTTTCTTGTTAGTTGAACAATTTTATTTGACATTTGTTGTAGATCATATGTTCATGTTCGTTTCTCTATGCAATGAGACGCTGGAATATCATCTCTTTCACAGTTGGTGAACCGCAGAGTGACACTAATAACCCAGGAACACTCGTGCCGTTGAAGACATTAGTTCACACACTGCCTCTTGCGTTATCTTACTTACTTTACATGGTAAATGTATGATGGTTTGCATTCATTTTCATCTTTTTGGAAAACAAATACGAATCTAAATATGCCTACCTATTTCTGTTCTGGTGAAAGCTGGTCTCGATGGAATCTGTGCGTGGCGTAAATATTCCTATGTACACCACTCTCAGGAGGACAACCGTGGCTTTTACTATGCTTATGGAGTATATAATTGCAAAACAGAAACATTCACCATTTGTTGTTGGCAGGTAAATGCACCTGCCTCTATGTTGTTGTTTTTTCCCTATCATATGCATTTTTAAAGTTTTCAGAAACAAAAATCGTATATATGATGTCTCTACAACAGCTATATAGCACATACACTATTATGTGCACACTGCACATGCATCATGCTACTCATAGTAGCAAGAACCGGCTCTAATGTGCTTACTAGTATTTATAATTCATGGCGTGTTGCCACTTTGGTAAAATGTAATAAATTTGTTCAGCATCATAAGAGATAGGTGTCACAACCACTGCTATACTGCTCATTCATACTTCCTACTGAAAATTATTATTACCAATTTATAAATTCCTTAATTGGATTTTCAGAGATGATCACTTATATGAAGCTTTATGAATGATACAAAATAAATGATAGATCAAATATAATGTGTATCACATGTTATATGATTCAGATCGTTACAGTATATTTATGTATTTTTTATCTCTTTCTTTATTTTGTGTCATGAAATTCAACCTAAATGTTTCACGTTGCTAATGCCTTTCTTATGGATAACTTCCAAGGGTTTCATCAGTGTGGGGATTATCATAGTTGGTGCATTTATTGCTGGAGCTCGGGACATGTCATTTGACTTCTACGGCTATGCTATTGTTTTCACATCAAACATCTGTACCGCAATATATCTTACTTATGTTGCTCGCATTGGTATCATTTTCATCCTTGTGCTTTCTCATCTCTCATTCAACAATGAGGTTTAGAATTTCTTTTGCTGACCTGAAATATTGTTTCAATCTTCAAGGAAAAACCAGTGGCCTCAATAGCTTTGGTCTTATGTGGTGCAATGGTAAGATAATAGGTCCCGGGCAGAATAAAATCTGTTGAATATTACATTCTTTTCTTGTAAATATAATATATTGGCTCCTCTAAAATTGAAGAAGTATAATCCTTCTAATGCATATTTTCCTGTATATCTTGTAGGTATAATATGTGGACCAATCTTGCTATTCTGGACAAGTATCAGAGGTGAATTGGAGGTGACAATGAACTTTCCTCATCTCTTCACCCCTGGCTTTCAGGTACTTGCTATCAGATGAAGAATTTTGTCTCTCAAAATACATGCTTGGCAACTCGGTTATGCTGAATGATCCTTTGTTCTTTTCTTTGATGATGTTATTCAGTTGGCAAGTGGTTCTTTGTGTGCCTATTTTATACATTTTACACTTGTCCTTCACATGATGATCCTTTATTTAGTATGTGCGGTCATATAAACAAGCCTCCCAATGCCTGTTCGGTTTGGTTCCAACCGATTGATGTGAGCAACAAGGACAGCATTCTTGATGTTCCACTCTGAGAGAGATCATATCTGCAGTTGCAATTGATTCTTAAGAACCTTTTCAGTAATTCATGTCTGTTTGTCTATTCAGTCCCCTTGGTACAGCCACTCTTGTTGTTCTCTGAAAATCACCTGTTTCATATGACATATTTGAACAATCTGATATTTTGTCGAAGTGCTAATTTGTGAATTAATATTTTGTCTTTCAAATCTCTGCCTGATATGCTTGATTTGGCTATTATTGTAATAAAATTCTGTTTGTCTATTTGTTGCTATTATTGATGATGATTAACATTGCACACTTAATTTATCTCCTATCTTTGTTCTCTCTAAAATTGTTTCCATTAGTTTGACCGGAAATCACTGTTCTAATGTATCCCAGACGTATAAATGCAACTTGGTCTCTGTTCTTTCTGGTTAATGGAGTCAAATCATTGCGAGTGTTTGCTTTACTGAATTACATTCTGTTATTCATCTATCTTGATCTAATTTGTTTTGAACCTTTGATATTTCTAAGTTTTTTTTCCACAGTTGTAGTTTTACATTGTGCCCTTCTTTCAGCCAAATAATTTAAAATTTGAAATGTCTTTGACACGTATCTTGTGAACCCCAGACGAGTAACCACAATTCTGTTCCCCCTTTTATGGATAACAAATTAGGCTGCAGTTTTTTCTTTACTGAAGATTTATTCTGTTGTTGATGTATCTTTAGTATTATTAGCATAAAGTATCATTTCATGACTGTAATTCACTTACTCATTTCCAGTGATATCATTTACCTGTGCCTCTGAGACACGGGCAAGATAACATCTTTATGAACTTGTCTAGAAGGTCTTAAATATTGATTTTGATGCAGCCATAGTTTAACCAAAAACTGTGACCACAAGGTTATCTGATTTGTTTTGTTTATTAACATGCCCGTTAATGTTTTTCATGCTTGTGCTTGAACTCCTTTCTTATACAGACAGGATTTTGATCGATGCATTTTGTAGTTCTCTTAAAACTCTTATGCTTGAAAGTTATTCTTCTGTGGGAAGGAGTTTGATTGATGCATTTGCAGTTCCTTCACCATAACCTTAATAATAAACGTCTGTGACATGACATCACACAGGCTTTTCTTGTTTCAGTATATGCTTTATTCGTCTCTCCTACACATACTTTCACAGCAGCATAACTGTCTTAATTAACTTAAAATGATAACAAATTATTGTTAGTTTATTTATTTATTTTTAATTATATATGAAAGTGCATTTTCTATCAGTGTAAAACATGCAGGCTCTAATTTGGATTTGCCGTATTGGAATGTTTTGCAGGCTGTGATGCTTCTTTCCTGTATTATGGCTTTCTTTCTGAATTACTTTGTTTTCTTAAATACTACACTTAATTCAGCCCTCACTCAGACGATCTGTGGTAATTTAAAGGTGTGTAATATCTATTTACCAACCTCTTGTAGACACTGCAATTATGCTAATTTTGATGCTAAAAAAGTAACACTAGCTTTTTCCTCCCAGTTGATGCTATAATTTTTATTTTAGACTGTCCATTTCGTTTCTTTCATTACCAGAAACTGCCTCGATAGTCACACTACATCTCGTGAATAGACTTCTTTGTGAAATCTGATCACTGATTCAATGTCAAAATAGAGAAGTTCAATCAGCTGTGGCTATTTAAGGTCTGAATGCTCATAATTCAAAATTATTTTCAGTGAACACATTTTGTGCAAAGATAGGAATTTTTAGTAGAATTGCGTTAGTTTCTTTTGAACAGTCCAGAATATATGCCTCTCTGTCCGGTTTTTCACACGACACAACCATGTTTTTTATGTCACTTAGCTGGTATTTGGATGTCTATAAATTTTGTGTCCTTGGCATTTACAACTCATCCCGTGCATTTTGTGACCGATTATGTCATTACAGGATCTGTTCACCATTGGAATTGGCTGGCTACTCTTTGGTGGACTTCCTTTTGATTTGGTGAGAATAAACTTCTATTAAACTTTCGTCGATCTTTCGTTACCCTTTATTTGGTACTTCTGGTTTCTAATTTTTTCATGTCAAATACTTTCATTCCTTGATTGCAGTTGAACATTGTGGGTCAAACTTTTGGTTTTCTCGGGTCGTGTCTGTACGCCCTCTGTAAACTTAAAGGGAAGTAAACTTTAGAATCTTGGGGTCCTGTTCCGGACCTTCTGTAAAGGGAAGTTAAAATTAGGATGCTGTGCATGATCCCTTTTAGTAAGGGATAAATTCCTCAAGAGTGATAGAGTATGGTTGCCTTCATGAGCTGCCAAAATTTTGATATAATGATACAAGTTCTTAAAAATGCATGTAAAATTTTACTAAAAGTAGAAAATTTCTATCATTCGAGGCAGATTATGTATCTTTTCAAACTCGAAAGGGAAACAAAATGAATGCAGTTTCCTCTCTCTTCAGTCTTCCAGTGTTGCCAGTCTCCTCTTCATGAGTTGTCAGAGGTAGTAGAATTATTTGAATCTGTTGCATGATATTGATGACATGTTTGATTCTGAGCAGGCACTTTATGTGAAATAATGTGGTTAGTTTATTTTCATGTTTGATTGCAATTTGGGGATGTTTATTTAATATCCAGGAAATTGAATGAACTAGGAAAATTTGACTATGCTAATGTTTTTCCCAAATTTTCCAAAATAATACTAGTTTCTACAGAAAAGTTGAAAAACATCAGTAAATGGTTTCTGCCAAGCAAGTCATGGCAGAAAACAGAATCAGAAGTTATGTGTCGTGTTGGTTAAAATTGGATGCAATTTACTCTAATGGTTATTGTGAAACTTAATTTAATTCTGTAATATCAGCAACAGATTCCAAAGAAAATCCTGTTTTGTAGTGATTTTTCGAGTGCAAATATAAAAGCGCAATAAACTCCCTGAAAACAAACTTTAAGTGGGGAGGGGTGCGGACTCCACAATGCGCTGACTATGAATGGGTGCTGACTATGAATGGGAGGGGGTTGTCATCCGGCTCTTAGAACTGCTCAAAGTGATATTATTTTTCTGAACTCAAAACTATTATCAGATTATGTGAAAAACTATCAACCAAACACGTTTTTAGACTCATTTTTAATTTTTATAAAATTATTCTTAGAAAACTGAACTAAACAGGACATGGTAAACGGTTGGAGATATTTTTCCTCCTTTGAACTAAACTAGCATTTTCTATACTGTTTTTCTACTGTATTAAAGGCTGCTATGAGTACTGTTGAGGCTTTTTAAGTAGGTTCTATGCTAATGAAGAGCTATCATTTTTGGTCACAGTAGGTCCATTGCCCACTGACTTTATGCCCCCCTTACCCAAAAACAAAAGCTCAGTTGATGTCCCATTTGTAGTTCAATCTTTTTACAAAGTCCTTTTTTTCTTTTTCTTTTATTTTTTAGCGTGTGTGGTAAGGTAAGAGTCAATTATATACATTGAAAAACACTTTCTTTCTTCACTTTCTTTCTCTTTCTTAAAGCGGTATTCCCCCTTGCAAATCAAATCTTTATCAAATACAATCTTTCATGGAATTCTCTCCTGGTAAGAGTTAATTATATACATTGAAAAACAATCTTTTTAGAAAGCTAATGCGTTGTTCCATCCAACCCAATCAATTGTCAAGAACTACTTTTTGGGCCCTCCTGGGAGATAGCCTGCCTGCATGTGTGGAGTCTCCGGACACATAAGTCATATAAACACATTGGAGTACTATATAGTGTATACGCATACACACACATATATATATGTATAGATATAAAGAGAGAGAGAGAGAATAGAGAGAGAGGTGTGGCACCTTGAGTTCATGCAGGAAGAGGTGTCTGTCTTGTCTCCACAAACTGACAAGTGACTGAACCTATAAGTTGCCATGCATGATTGATACAACCCATTGACACATTTCAAAAACCTCTAGTCTACTTCAATTTTCTTGCAAATTTTTTTTAAAATTACACTCAGTTCCAAAGTTTTAACTTTTAATAAGTAATTAGAATAGAAATAAATGGTCTAGAAGACACCAAAACATGAATGAAAAGTCACTCAAAATATTCCTTTTGAGTGGACTAGAGATATAAATTTAAGAAAGTATGTTTGCTTTCATAATAGAAGGCCAACGTGTCCAACCAAAAAAAAAAAAAAAATTGAAACTAAAGCCTCACATGGCCCACTAGCTTAGCTTGTGTTAAAGAATTCTCTAGTGTGAGAAAAACATGGGTGTCCCTTTGTCCACCCCTTTAATCAAGACTCTCCAACTTCCAATAGTACTACCATATTCAAATTCAAGGGTCACACTGGTCACACCATTCAAAGTTAACTCTCCCACCCTACACACACATATATATATATATTCTAAGTTGATACTTACACAAGTCTTTACTATGCTCCAATCTTATCTTTCTAAAATAGAGATATGATATTGTTAAGTCACTAGTCTATTAATCTCACTTGTTAATAAGTAACTTCATAAAACTATATAAAAATTTAAATAATACTACTCTAATCAATGATTCTTATTGGTTGAATGTATAATAATTCTAACCTACCTTATCCAATGCATTTAAGAAATAAAATTCTCACGTTAAACACAATCGGTTACAAATTTTAAATTTAGGTGTGAGAAACTTTGTCTTGAAAATTTAGTAGCAAAGCTAACTTTTGACCACCACCTTAGAGAACAAATATGATGTGTGTGTGGGAGAGTGGAAAGAAAGTCCTAGGATCTGGTGAGGAAAGAAGAAGAGAAAGTGAAATGAAATGGTTAAGGCGTGAGGGAATCTGTTTGGCTAGTGGCACGCGAACTTACCGCCCCAAATCATGAGAGAGAGAGAGTTTCAATAAAAAAGGGCTTTTGGGTTCCCAAAACCTTCAAAGAAAGGGTGGGGTGACCCTTTAAAAAAAGAAAATAAAAAAGAAAAAATAAAAAAGAAAAAAAGAAAGAAAGAAGAAAAGTGGTGAGGGGTGTGAATTAAAAGGGTAGCAAACCAAGATAGGTGTCCCCTAGGGCATGCCCAAGGCAGGCCTTGTTGAGCGCCGGTGTCCCCGCTTGGTTTAGCTCGATCATGGATTGCAAAAAAGTGTGTGTTTGTGTGCGTGTGTGAGTGTGTGAGAGAGAGAAACTACTTTGTACGTACACCTTCCGAAACTTCTTTCCAGAGACAATCCTTTGCTGACATTCTGCGCTCCTGTTTCCAAGATTCTCTCTCTACTTTCTCTCTCTTCTTCTTTTTCTCCTTCACTCATTTTTGTTTCCTACGTATGGATTCCTCATGACTACTGTTACACTACCAATTCTGGATTGCCTAGTGCATTCTACAAACAGATACTACATTTTTGTAGACGAAAATCTACAAAATTTTGAGTTCTATAGGTCCCTCTCTATATATAGCAAATATTGATTTGGTGGTTGTATAACATAAATGGTACATTATTTTTTATTTTTTATTTTTTTTTTTTTTTTTTTTTTTATTATTATCATTGGATGAGATATAATGTAGTAATTCAATTATAGTCATCAAAAGTACTTTGTACAACACTACTGTAGTGTCAACCAGACTAAATCTGTTTTCAACAGGATGTAATGTTCTTTTTTTTTCAAAAGGTTAAGCAAATTGTATTAAACAAATTATATTTCAACTGGATGTAATGTGTTGGAAAGCAAAAATAAATGTGTTGACAAATTACAATGCCGCCACAGGAGAGAATCCAAACACTATATGTTAAACTATAACGGTTTACAACACGTATACTGTAATTAATTAAATAGAATTATTTGGATTAAATACATGTATATGAATATATAAAGTTAACTTAATTTTTTTAAAAAACATTAGAAAAAAAAAAAAAAAAATCAATGGTAATTTATCAACGTTAGAATAAAGAAGTCTCCAAGCTTAGTAATAGCATGTATCAATCAAAAATTAAGCCATTAAACCCTTTTTGATTTAACCATATTAAATCAATGCACTTTTTTCTTCTTTTTTTTTCTTAATTGGTACTTACACATACATGTCTCTTCTGAGACTTTAACCCTTGACCTTTCTTTAAGAGGTAAGGACATAATATCGTTAGGCCACTAGCCCATTGGTAAATCAATGCACTTTTAATCACAAAGGTTTGTTTATACTGGGCATGCAAATCAGTTATCATTTGCTTTGTACCAGGTTGCATGTAAAGCCAACATAACTATCTTAGTACTCTGTGAGTATAATTTTACTAATTAATTAATTAAACACATGAAGCATAATATAGAGAAGGAATGTTAATTTAAATTAAATTAAATTATGATAGATGGAAAGAAGAGTGTGACAATAAAAAGTGGTTTTTATGTGGAGAATATTTCAGGTGCATGCGCAAGAGAGAAGCAGTAGTACTGTTTGATTTATATTTGAGTACAAACTAAGCATGACAAACCCTAAAGTAAGCTGCTCCCCTTCAACATCATTTCACTCACCTTCTTCGCCTTAATTCCCATCCCGAGGCAAAACCCTACCATTATACATACATATATACATATTCTCTTCTTCCCCACTCAACTCCTCACTTAACTCTCATCCTCTTTCTCTCTCTTCTATTTCTCTCTCTATATATATCTCTCTATATATATCTCTTGCTTGCATTTCCTTATCATCACATGATCACTCTCAATTTGTTCCTTCATGACATGTAGGTTTTGTTAAATGCATTATCATAACGTTCAATAACTGTCATCATACATGTTATAAATGTTCCTCTCCTTTCTCTAGCTCTCTTTTCTAGTTACATTTCCTTATCACTATGATCACTTTTTCTTTGTTCTCTCATGCATCAACATACATATATATATATATATATAGACATGTAGTTTTTCTTGTTAAAGAGCATGCGATTATAGCCGTTCAATAGCTTGCACCAGTGTTATGTTCTCATTAATTATCTTCCTTTTAACCCTAATTGAGTTCACCATTAAAAAACATATATATAATCATTAATTAATACTAATGCCACACCCATAACCCAAAGAGTAATCACCATACAACTATGTAGTACTTCAAAATTTTACTTCTACTTTGGTTTTTTTTAATTAAATTAATTTAATTTTGCTTCCTGGGAAATTAATTATCATTCAAGATATTTTAAACAAAAGGCAAAAAGTCCTCTTGCTAATGTTTTTGCATAACTTTCTTGATTTGTTTTTTCATAATATTTTTAGTACCTAGATACAAATTGTAACATATTGAATCAGAAACCCTTATTATATGCTCGATTCATGGAACATAAATCATTATTATTCGAAGATCCCACTTCAAGTTTTCCACCCCCAACCACCAACAATACCTTCACCTCCACCTATTACTCCACCAAGCTCAATCTTTATCCCTAAATAAATGATCATGTATTATTGTCCTCCTGCTGGTGCAACATGGGACCATGCTAGCTTGATGCTCCTTTTTCTTTATTTTCTCCTCCTCATTAATTAGTTGTCCGGCCGGTAAGTGGTATATATATATTGAGCCTACAAGTTGATATCTAAAGCACATACAAACTCCTTTGATAGCTAAAGCACACACTTATGGATAGAATGTTGCAATGGTTGTCTGGTTGCTTTCACAAGAGGAAAGTAGTTATCTTTTCCTTTTAGTGGATGTTTGGGAAGCATGGAAAGCGATGTTGGTGAGGTTCAATCCGAAGACGGATTTACACTTGTTCTTGTAAAGGACGATCTCAGATTGAGCCGCGCCAATATCACTTTCGTATATGGATTTCAATCGCTCTCCCTATCATCTTTATTTCTCTCTTTTGGACTCATCCTGCTATTTTACTCTATTTTGTTAAACATATATATATATATACACACACACACACACACACTGTGGTTGTGTAATGATAATTAAATTTTGTTGTTCTAGCATTTAAACGGCTATTGTTTTATAGGTTTGGATCAATTATTCTTCATCCAGTACTCTTTTCAATTCAATGCAGTAAGTCCTCTCTCTCTCTCTCTGTGGATGAATTTCAGTGTAGTAGCTAGCTTTTCTTATTTTTGATTTCTTGGAATACATTTTGTTATAAGCAAAATCAGTAAAATACAAAATAAAAAGGCAATGAGAACTGAGGAAAATTAAGATATATTTCTATGACTTAATTTCTAAATTAATTAATTGACATTTCTTTTCTTTATGCTTATATTATTTAATGGTACAGTATAAGAAATAGCCATTTTAAAAAAGCAATTGACCACCTTTAAGGTTGGCCCAATTGTGGAAACTTCACTATTCATCAATGTTTTGATGCTTTTACTATCATTAGTGGTGGCAATGGGTCCATACTTTGTAATAATGGAGTTAACTTATATGTGTTTAATTAATATTTGTACTTTCAAGTACTACAGAAAACAAAATTAAATTGTATTATTTAATATATATGAGTCATCCGGCACACATTCTTTATTTTCTTTGGTTGAAGGAGGGATGTGTAGTAATTTTTTCATACCCTAGTTAGTTGTGTGTGTGTGTGTGTGTTAGCTTATTCACTTACAATACCTACCCTATCCCCACTATTAACATTCTTTATTTTCTTTGGTTGAAGGAGGGATGTGTGGTAATTTTTTCATACCCTAGTTAGTTGTGTGTGTGTGTGTGTGTACACACACACACACACAATATCCTTTGTGGCTTCTACTCCTTGCATTACCCTCTTCACGATATCTAATTTCCTTAGTTTTATTCAAAATTTTATTAATGCCCATCTTGGCTGCTTAACTATTTTAATGTTAGAATTAATGTATGTAACAATACCACATTCTACTTTAGATGTTATTTTTGAATTGTGTGAGAGAATTTCATGCAAATTAAGGTTCATATATTAATTATGTCTTTCACAAAAAATCATAAAACAATCTCTTATCTATTTTTACATTTTTTTTTTTTGCAAACCTTGTCTATCTATTGATCCATCTATGTATATTTATGTACATGTTTCGTATAGTTTTTTTTTCTCTTCCTTTTTTTCAGTTCAAGAGTCCCTCTATTGAAGTCATAAATTTATGAACAAGAAAGTCTCACCTGCTTTTGAGAAGTTTAAAAGAATGGAATTTGAAGGAGCTAACACTGAGCATTATTTGGAATGCTGAACTAGAAAAAGACTGGCGCCCTTGGTTCTTCGATTCTCGTCTTTCAAGTGCCGATTCTAAACACACCAAGATTTGAGTCTTCATCCACAAATTTGATGATCACTGACATGTACTTGTAGTAAAAACAAAAATTTCTAAACTTCGATAATTAATAACTCTCTGTTCAACACACAATCAAGATCATGTGTAGGAAATGTAGCTAATATGTTCTGTCATGCCAATAAGGCTTTTACTTCAATGGCATTGGTAAAATTTTCAACCATGTAATGTAGTAAGCTAAGAGTCCAGACCTTCAACCCTCTGCAAATGGTGGCTATTTCAAATATCCGTTATTAACGGCTATTTGTTTTCGGTTGGTTTGGGCTTGGATTCATCTGTTGTTTGAAACCTGTAATTGGGCCAAATATTGGGCCTATATCTTGTTCATGGTTGTCCTTTTTGGTTGTTTTTGGGCAGTTTCTGTTGCTTGTGCCCCATACTCTGTAATTGTCCTATATCAATATACCAGTTTGATTTTCTAGGGAAAAAAATAATAATTATAAGAATAATAGAAATCTGGCCTAGTTTGTTAAGAGGTGTCAAGGGGCGACCATAAACTCTAGCCGTCCTGAGTTTGACTCTCACAAGACACAAAAATATTCAGATTTAAATGATATGTGTGGTTTGCGGGAGATTTGCACATATTTGGAATTTATCTTACGGCCTTGAGTCCAAAAGGCCTGCCGATGATCGGAAGGTTTCGATTTCCAAATATATATATATACATATAGGCAGAGTGATACACTTGTACTCTTCTGAGAACAACCATTGGTTTTGACATTTCTTCTCAAAGGAAATTCATCGAACATCTAGAGGATCAATCAGAATAAAACACTTGCTGTGTTTGCAATTAATGGATATCAAAGTTGTCATGACCTCTTTATGAGTCTCACATTCTTAGACTGCTATCAAGTGTCAATGTTGGTTGTAATATTGAGTTGTCAGTTCTGGGTGGCACGGGAAAGGATTGAAACAAGAAATAATATCATTGATTACTATTTTTGAAGGATGCATGCAATAGCAGGATTGTTGTGTTTTTCTTTACTACGGACCAGAAACTGCTCTGTGAATTTGGAACACAAAGGAACAAATATGAAATGGGTAATTACAACTTCAGCTAAAAGAAGACAATTACCGACTAGTTATCCCATTTGAAGTTAAAAGGATTTTCATTTGTATTAGGACAAAAAATCACATCACGCAAAAAAAAAATACAAAGATTTACGTACTTCGTTGTAAAACTAACGTAAATCCATGACCCATAGATGAAAACGAGTCAAAATTGTCTTTCAAGTCAAGACTGGGTCACACAACCGGACTAAAACAAAATTTGGGTCACAACTTCTAAGTAGGATCACAGACCAACTAGCATTTTTGTGCTGAGTTTGGAGCTAGTTTAAGGACCTAAGTCACACAATTCTTCTCAACAGGTATCGTTCTTACGTTCCGAGCGCGCTCTCACTCTTACGTTCCGTGCGTGCTCTCGTTCAAATTCTTACTGCTTATGACTTAATTTTATCGCTCTCACGCTCCCGTTTTCGAATTCACTTCGCTACTGCTCGCGCTTTGTATGACTTAATCAAGGACACAAAGCTAAACATTTTATTAAGAAGGTGGAGAAGGTGGTGGTGCTTTTATAAGGTTCAGTCATCAGTGGCAAACACACTTTAGCACATCTAATTATTTAAGTTCACTGTAACTTTCTAGAATTGATTCAACAAATAAGTTAAAGCCGGTCCAGATTCTATCTTAAATTTGACATCGATTCGAATCCCCAACAAACTGAATATTTTTTTACAGAGTTTTGATCCTAAAGTCATTACAATATATATACTTTTCCTTTATATCTTGACGCAATGCATATATGCTGATTTTGCTGGAAACATAGTGGGTCTATTAATGTCTTTGAGATGGCCTTGACACAATTCTGACCTAGTACCCACGCCAATGCAGATGTACGCACGAAGTTTCTGCCAGTGCAGGATTCGGGGATACAGATGTACGCAGCCTTACCTCCGCAGAGAGGCTGTTTCCTTGTTTCAAACCCCATGACATCACAATGGAACAATCTTATTAGCGCACTAGTAAACTTTCCCCATTAACGTTTGATTAAATCGAAGGATTTATCAAATACATAATTCATTACTTCAAACACTCGTGATGAAAGGCAGGTTCAGGATGGAATTCTACAGAAATACTTGGAAGAATTATGCAAAATGAAATTCCCAAAACTCAAAGCAGATGGCATTCAGGAATTTGAAAACAACAATCTTGGAAATGGAAGGTTTTTCTAATTACAATGACATCTCTCAATTACGATAAAGGCAAATCGCGAGAATGATAACAGACAGTTAGATCTCAACTCTACTAACTATAAGGTTTATAAAAGAGAAGGTAAATGATGTACCTTTTCTCTTACATTGTCCTGATGGCTCTGTCAAATTTCAAACAGCCAAAGATCATCCATCCACAAACTTCTAATTATATTCTTCTTACAACCCATTCTATGGAATCGGCCTCCCAGCATTTGGATTCAGTTGACAGTCGAGCGAATCAGGGGAGAAGAATTGATTAACCTTTATTTACAATGCTGCTTCCCAGTATTCAATGGAGAAGCTCTTATGCTCTTGGATTGGTTGTAGGTGAGATGGTGAGGTCCATCTGGTTTCTTCTTGCGCCTTCCTTGTTGAGATAAACGAGAGTGATAAGATAATATGGCGAGGTCATTGAGATCTTGCAGCGGAGTGAGAACCTTCACTACTTCATCCATGGAAGGACGGGATTTTGGATCCCTGCTAAGGCAGATGTAAGCTAGCTGAGAGACTTTCTGCACCCCTTTAAGAGAGTAATTCAGTTCCAACCGAGGATCCACTAGTTGGTAAGCCTTTCGCTTGTCAGCCAAATATGGCCGAGCCCATGCAACGAGATTCTGTTCCCCGCTGGGGCGTTTCTTGTCCATTGATCTCCTGCCTGTCAAAATCTCAAGCAGCACGACGCCAAAGCTATATACGTCACTCTTAGAAGTCAAATGTCCTGAGGGAAAAAGAAGCTAGATCTCAATCTTCCATAGTATATGAAGCATGATCAAGTGACCAATTTAGCATCTAAGCCAAAGATTTTAAAAAGTAGGTTCTCAAGCATTCAGACTAGACACTTGTGAAGTTTTAGTGGTACATGACTTACAAAGACATAATTTCAGATTGTAAAATTGTTTATTACAAGAAACAGCCTTCTCAGGTTTGTTTCATGGTTGAAGATCTACCAAAAATGCCTACAACAAATGGTTTGCACTCTCATTATATTCTATTGCTTTGTTATGGAGATCTTTAATCTTTTTTCAATATCGAGACATTCCTTCTCAGAATAGGTTTCAGTTAGCTCAAACTATATGAGTATGATCAAATACCTGTCATTACATATTCTGGAGCTGCATAGCCATATGTTCCAACCACTCTTGTAGAAACATGCGTTTTGTCTCCCTGAGGCCCTGCCTTTGCCAGACCAAAGTCTGAAAGCTTTGCATTGTATTCCTATGGATAAAAGTTCCTTAGTGTGCTGTCAATTAAGTAAAAGATTTGAAATAAAAATTCATTAACATCATTAATACATACCGAATCAAGCAAAATGTTCGATGTCTTGAAATCTCGATAGATGACAGGTTCAGGGCCTCCGTGGAGAAAAGCTAAGCCTTTAGCTGCACCAAGCGCAATTTTAATCCTGTTGGACCATGGAAGAGGTATGTTCCCTTCAAGAATTTCAGTAACATCAGGAATTGTTTAATAAAATAATTACACTTGTATCATTGAAAGCATAAATTAACTGATAAGAAGTTCTATTTTTTTTTGTCTCCTCAACAAGCCAACATTAGGTACACTATAATTAGTAGCATAAAGCTTAATGTTTAGAGATTATTATATAACATTGTGTTTCAACTACGAAACTATCATGGCAATACCAAGCAAGAAATTTTTTTAATAAATGTGTGATAAGCTGCTTTCAACTATAAGCACTAAAAGAGGACTCTGATAAATCTAAATTATCCCTTGTGATAACAATACAACCGTTGCTATTGGTTTATATATATATATATATATATATATATATATATATAATCATTACTCTTATAAGTAGAGAAATATAAAATTTTGGTGCACTTGTGATTTGTCATTCTATGAGCAGAAAATTAAATACTTAACATTGAAATAAATCAAACAAAATGGGCCCAAAAATTAGTCACACTATCCATGATGTTTGATGCACAGCATTGCCATCTTTGGTGCATCTTCTGCATAAAAATGCTGCTTTGGACAATCCGAATGGCAGGGTCTTTGTTTCTTGCAGATTTAGTGAGGGAAAGGAAAAGACCAACATGGATGAAGTCATATTCTCTTGTTTGGTGTCCTTGGAAAACAGGGAGGAAAATGGAAAAAAACAAAATATGAGGAAATCATGGACTTTTCTTACATGTCATTTTCAATTCGCTTTCATATTATTCGGCCATTTTAAACCTCACTAAATCTATTAACCAAACAGTGCCCAGGGGAGATGAACACAATGCAAATGACCAATGTCCTAGAGATAGTTAAAGTCGAAAGCAGGTGAAAGAATTCAAGCAACATGGTTCTTTCTTTATTCATTTTTGGGGGAGAGGGAATAAAGTAAGAGTATGTCAACACTCACTTCTGAAAAGATGATTTTCAAGGCTTCCACGGGTCATGAATTCGTATACGAGAAGTCGTTGATCATCCTCAATGCAGTAACCAATAAGTTTAACAAGATTAGAATGATGAAGCTGTCCAAGGAAGTCTACCTCAGCCTGCATTAAGCAAAATATCATTTGTTACATCCACCATTTTTTGGCATCACACTAACATTATGTTTTCGACATCAATCTACTAACCCAAAGCAGATAATCTACTAACCACCCATTCTCTATGGCCCTGAAGACCATCTGGCTTCAAACTCTTGACAGCAACTGTAACCCCCGATCCAGGTTTTGCCGGTGCTGTCCCATTCTCCTCCACCCATCCCTTGAAGACATACCCAAATCCACCCTCCCCAAGAATGCTATCAGGTCTAAAGTTTCCAGTTGCAGATTTTAGCTCCTGAAAACTAAACTGGAGCAGCTGGCGTTGACCTTTGTTTTCTAGTGCAACTGTATCAGCATTATCGGAGGAGTTATGAGCTTCATTCGGAGCACACATCTCTCGATTGCTAGCATTTAGGTATCTTGTCTCCGTAGCTGCATCACCGGACATACACAAGTTTTCAACAGAGTACAATAAATGTTACATTAGCTTAATTTGGAAATTGTTGCACTTTGGACTGCAATTTTCGCGAAATTATGGAATTTTTTAGTTCATCAACATGAAATATATTCTTCAAAAAGAAGCAAAAGCTGAAAAAACAGAAACCCATTCTTTTGCAGTAAGAACCCAATGAAATGAACATTTGCAGCCATATACAGCTTGAGCAAAATTAGGAAAACCATGAGAAATGTAAAAGAAATCTATAATTGCTGATAATATGAAAATGACATACAGTTCATGCATCCATCATAATCAACCTAGAGAAGTTTTTACTTTGTCACAAACCCTGGAACAGATCCAAGAAGAGAAACTTTAAGTCCTGGAAGCATAAACTGAAAATTTGCCTGAGAATCTCTGGCTTCTTTGGTTAAAAAGTTAAAAACTAACCAAAAGAAAAAGGAAATACAAAAACTTTCTGAGATAGTTTCGAACTACTCAATTTGCAAATCCCAAGTAAAAAGGAAAACCTAGTATTGAACCACTTTGAAATTGAAGTTTAAAGAAGCTTTATGGATATTATTTGGGAAATTTAAGAGAGAAATTACAAAATACTCAAAATTAACATAGGAAACAAAGGTGTGAGGAACCAAATTCAACACCTGTATAGAGGAAACAAACCTATAGAGTTGGGAATGGGGAGGACCAAAAAAATCAAATTCTCAAATTCAACAGTCAACCCAGTTCTAGATAAACAATGAGCTATCACCTGAAGACCTAGATCAATGATTGGAGCACAAAACTACCAAAAGAAAAAACCCATTATCTGCAATTTCAATATATATATACACACATATAATACCTGCATCATATACAAGACTAGTTCTTGGAATAGTGTGAGTAGAGTCCCTAGAAGCAGAGGTTTTGCAGGTACCTCTGATGCTGCGACTGAGGACTGACCAACACCCACACTTCTTATCCATGGAAGTCACACTGTTCAGCCTTTCATGGGCTTAGGATGAGTGAAGGAGATGAGAAGAAGAAAAGATTAATCACCATGTTTAGAAGAAAAACAGAGAGATGAAAGAGCAAAAGCTGTAGAGAGAGAGAGAGAGGGAGAGAGAGAGAGAGAGTGGGGAATTCTTTGTTGTTGCTGTGGGAGATTGTAGGCATCATCATCACCATCATCGCAGTGTGTACAAAAAGAACTTTTCCCACCACCTTTTCTGTGGGGAATGCCAATGGTTCTCTCTCTCTCTTTCTCTGTCTCCAAACAGTTCAGTTAAAGTTAAAACACAATTACCAACTAGGTAGTGAGAGGATATTTTTGGTAATTACCTGCCCAAAACCCAAGAGAAAAAAAATGGGGAAATACCTTTCAACAAGTCCCAGGAATATGTTTTCCCTATTTTTAATGAAAATGTTCTTCTAATTAGTAATTGGAAATTGATTCTTAAATTAATTTCTCAAATTGATACAGTAATTAATAGTTGAAGGAGTTTTTATCCTTTTACTACGGAAATGGGATCCACAATTGAGTTTTTATCTATTGTATCAAAAGGATAAAATCCCTTCTAATAGAGAACTTGGATCCTATAATTAAATCTTTTCTAAGTTTTAATTTTGAATTCTCTGTTAATTGACACATGACATTTAAAATTTATCTACTGTTTGTTTTAAACCACGTCAATTAATTTTAAAAAAGTTTGAAAATTGTACCGTTTCGAAATAAGAAAAATTATTGTTCTCCCTTCCTCATCTTTGGCGAAAAAGATCGTCCCCTCTCTCATCACTCATTCCCACTATTTTACGCCAAAAATGAATGTTCTCTTTCACTATTTTTGACACTCGGAAGCTTTCATTCACTCTCTTTTTTCTAAAATCTAAATTACAAAATTTCTCTCTTTTTCACTCTCTTTTTCTGAAAACTAAATTGCAAAATTCCTCTTTTTTGAAATTTAAAATGCAAAATTGTTCTGGTTTACTCTCTTTTTCTGAAATCTAAATTGCAAAATACCTCTCTTTTTTGACATTTAAATTGCAAAATCCAATACAGATGCTTAAATATTTCCCCAATCGTGGGAATAAGCAAGAGGAGAGAGAGGGAGCGATCTTTTTCGAAAAAAATGAGAAGAGAGAACGAGTTAACGTCGTTAAAGTATGGTGAATTTTCCTTATTTCAAAACGGCCTTATTTCAAAACGGTGTAGTTTTTAAACTTTGGTAAATTTTTTTTACTTCAAAACGGTTCAATTTTCAAACTTTCTTTAAATTAGTTGACGTGGTTTAACACAAGCAGT
Source organism: Cornus florida (assembly GCF_030987335.1). Lineage (NCBI taxonomy): Eukaryota > Viridiplantae > Streptophyta > Magnoliopsida > Cornales > Cornaceae > Cornus > Cornus florida. The sequence continues at coordinate 88,494,973 of NW_026775580.1, read as the reverse complement.
GGATAGATTTTAAATGTCACTTGTCAATCTGCAGAGAATTCAACTTAGAATAACTCAGAGAAGATTTAATTTAGAAAATTTAAGTCCTCTAATATACATATCAATAGAAAAATACATTCAAAAACTATTACAATATGATCATTATAAGATATAAATCTACCCTCAAGAAATAACCTTTTGTTACAAAAAGTATAATCAAAACTACGTTTCTAATATAAATAAATCTTACTAGGAGATATAACTAACTTAATTAAGATACATTGTATTTTGCATTGGTAGCATTAGTACTGAAAAAGAGAATGTTTGACGCCTTTGGTATGAGCACGAATGGAATATCCATTTCAAATATTCATTTGTTTGATATGATCATTTTATTGGAATAAAAATTTATTGTAGGAATACATAACTAAATTTATGAAATGATCATTTCATTTCTATGTACATTTAAAAAAAAAAAATCAAGTTCTCAAAAATACTAATATTTCAAATCCAAAAACCAAGCTTTAAATTCTCTCACCTCACTTAAGTTGTGCTTAAAAAGTAGGGTTAAAATTATAAAACCCTCACTATTTTCAAATTTTGATCATAAAACCTCTAACTTATTTCAGAAAATTCCTACATTTTCAAAAAGTTATCACATTACCCCAATATCTGTATCCGACCTGTTAACCGTGATATGAAATGACACATTTAACCTTATTATTTAATATTAAATTAAAAACTAAAAATTATTTTTAAAAATTCCAAAAATACCTTTTAAAATTACAAAAAATATATTTTAGAGAGAAAGGGGTGAGAGTTTGAGAGAGGGGCATAATTTTTGTAATTTTAAAAAAATAATAATAATAATTTAACATTAGAGAACGAAAAAAAACTCAATTAATAAACTCAAGTTCTCAACATAAATGGGGCATGAGACCTTTCCTTTCTTTGTGTCGCACAGAATTTTTTAAAAAATTTTCTTTAAAAGAGAATTTTCAGCTTCTTCCTTTAAAATATTAGTAAAACTTTAATTTCTCCAAATAATAATCATAAAGCAAAACATATTTAAAATGCAAGATCAAAGATTGTAGTAATCATGAGTCCAGAGAACGCCAACCCGGAAGAAAATTTTCTTTGATCGTAGTAATCATGTCTCTAAAGAATGCCCACCCATAACAAAATTTTCAATAGTCAAGGATGAAGCTTTTTGTAAACATATGGTTCAAATTAGAGTCATGATAATAATTATGTATTGACAAAAGCTAATAAGTTTGAAAATTTTATATAAGGACATTTCTAAATCTAGTAGGCGTAGGTCATATAGATAAGAGTAGGATTCGAACATGTTAGATATTCAACACAAGCTCAATATGAGTTATAAAATCTCCGATTATAATTTAACCTAACTCGATCATTAACCCAAGCTAATCAATTCGAGTTCAACTCATTTTTAGTTCCTTAAACTCGGGTTGAATTTGAACTTGCAAATCGGACTGAAAATTCAAGTTAGTAGTCAGATTATTGTAATGATAAATGAAAACTTTTTGACAACTAAAATAATGAGAGATATTGACATGATATAACAACCAATTGGTTAAAAGTTAATAAGTTGAATAATTTATTTACGTTACAATGAGGTGAATTTCTTAAATAACCAAACTACATGCAATCAACACAAGTATAACTCGGGTTCGTTAGATTTTGGAATTCGATATGAACTCGGGTTGAATTTTGAGTTGTCCAACACAGTAAAATAAATTCAGATGTTTACTTTTCAACCCAAACTCAAACTAAATTACAATTTACACCACTCAAGTCCAAAAAAATTTTAAACTGGACTTAGGTTGTTCGGGGTGGACCTGCCCGAGTTCCACCCCTAGTACCCTACACATATATGACCCATCCGCTCCAAAGCAGGAATGAAAAAAACAAAAAAAAAAAATTCCTTTCAATTATAAAATTAGCAATCCCTTCTAACAATATGGATTGATTTCCCAAAAAGAAACAATAGCAGCATAAGAATTAATCCCTAAAGCTTCTAGAAGGTTTCTAACCATGCCTTTTGGTAACTTTCCTCTATTGCTGTTTATGCAACTTGATGCCAAAGCGACTCTGTAGCACTTTTATTCTAAAAACATACTTGAAAGCATGATATTTTGTGGGATGGTGAGCTCAAGCCTTCGTCATATACCATTTTTTCTTTGTAGTATCAACTTTTTTTATTATTATTATTCATACAAATTGAACTGATTACACATGTTTTCAAGGTTAATTAATCCCAATTAAAGTAATAAATTTTTTAACCTAAATTTAATTCAACCCACTCTCAATCTCTGAGTTCATGTTGAGAAATTTGATTTTAATCATAAAAAAAATGCATATAAAAAAAAAAAAAAAAGAAGAAAGAATAATTCAATTGCGAAGACGAAATAAATAGAACATCCTAAACTTTCATTTTCTTGCATTAATAATTCTGGACATGCCTGTGTGTTTATACATTTGGGTTAAAATAAGGTTAAATTTGGATTGGTAACTTTTAGCTTGGGTCATATTATTCGATTCTCAATCATAAATCACTTAAAAGTTGATTTGGGCTGGATTTTTCATTCAAGTTTTACACTATTACTTAAACTTTTTTTAAAAAATGCTACTCAAATATGTAAAAAAAATCAAATTAAAGTACTTACGACTTGATTTAGAATTGAGCGAGAATATTATGCTACGTTTGGTATACAGGAATGGAATAGAATGCAAGTGAGAATGGAATGAGAATGGGAATGGAATGAGAATGGGAATGGAATGGAATGATAATAAATATTCTAGTGTTTGGTTGGACTAATTTAAAATTTAGAATAGAATAAATTTCTAATTGAATTCTCCAAATTATCCCTCTTAGTAACAAATAAATTAAATTAAATTAACAAAATGATATTCTCTAATAATTTTTTAAAAATAAACGGTGACAGTGGCCGTGGTGGATGGTGGAAAGCGGTAGTAGTGTAAGTAGTGGTGTTAGAAGGCGACGGTGGTGGCAATGGTGGAAATTGGTAGTAGCAGTGGTGGTAGAAGGTGGCAGTGGTATTGGTGGAAGGTGGTGGCAGTAATGTGGTAGTTGTAGTAGAAGGAGATAGTGATGTGACTATAGTGGTGGTGGAAGGCATTGGAAGTAGTGGTGGTGGTGGTGGAAGGTGGTGGTAGTGGAAGGCGGTGGCGGTGGCGGTGGCGGTGGTGGTGGTAAAAGGTGGTGGCGATGGTGGTGGTGAAAGGTGGTGGTGATGGAAGGTGGTAGAAGGCGATGGCGGTGGTGGAAAGCGATAGCGGCGTTGTTGGTGGTTGTGGAAGGTGGCGGAACGCGGTGGTGATGAAAGGCGATGGCGGTGATAGTGGTGGAAGGTGGTGAAAGGCAATGGCAATGGTGGTGGTTGAAGGTGGTGGCGGTAGCGGTGGTGAAAGGCGGTGGTGGTGGTTGCGGCAAACGGTGGCGGTGGTGAAAGGTGGTGGCGGTGGTGGAAAGTGGTAGGCGATGGTGAAAGTCGGTGGTAGTGGAAGGTAGTGGTAGTGGTGGAAAGTGGTGGGCGATGGTGAAAGTCGGTGGTGGTAGAAGGCAGTGGTGGTGGTGGTGGTGGTGGTGGTGAAAGGCGTAGATGATTGTGGTAGAAGGTAATGGTAGTTTTTAGACTTGAAATATGAGGGTATTTTGGGAAGTCGATTTTTTAAAATAAATTAATTGGGAATGAAAAGACCATTCCATAGGTTTAGTTGTGGAATGAATTTTCATTCCAATGGAATAGCCATTCCCACTTTAAGTTGCATATTAAACCAAAAAATGATTGAAATGAAACGTAGCATTATAATCTTATTCTCTCACTCAAATATTACAAAATCGGTGATCACAAATTATTACAAAATCGAGATACGAATTTGAGAAATAAAATACTACTTATTGGCGTCAATCAGGTGAGTCTAAGATGTTTCCAGAAAAGGGCTTGCGAATTGTGAGATATAAACTTGGAAAAGCTATCATAATTAAGGGTCAAAATAATAAACTCGCATTTGTTAGTGATTACTGTGTGGTCAAAGCGAATAGCCTAATAGTAGAAAGATAGTCAAGGGCATATTTGAGTGCAATCCCATCAATCTCTCTGTCCCTGTCTCTTTAAATAAGCAATGGGAGGGGTATTGTGTGTGCGCGCGCGAGTGTGTGTGCGCGCGCGCGAGTGTGTGTGTGTCATAGGTCCATTTCTCTCGGAGGGTTTTTAAAAAGGGTGCAAAGAGGGACAGAGTGGGGGTTGGATGTGAGCTTGGTGAGTGGTCATTTCATCAACAACCCATAAACAAAATGTATTCTATGATGCTTTTGGTGAAGAAAAGCAATGTTAGAGATCCTATTCTTTTTCTTCTTCTTTTTTTTTTTTTTTTTTTTAATCACACTCGGCTTTGCAACTTGACATGGCCTTGTTGGAAAGGAGTGATACCCATTGCCCCCACTAATCGTGTGGCCCCCACAACACAACTATATATATATATAGAGAGAGAGAGAGAGAGAGACAGAGACAGAGAGAGAGAGAGGTGGTAGTGTAGCACACTGATGGTCATCATATGGGCAAACAGGAGATCCTATTTTTTGGAGGTGTAAAGTTAGGAAGACATATAATTGGTGTGGAAGAAAACTTTGAGAGGATAATGCTTTACTTGTCTAGATTCATACACAAATGGTGGTGAAATATAATGCCATTTTGTTGGGATCAATCAGAACAAGATGATCATGAGACCATCTAATCCATATATATATGGACTATAGATGAGCAATGCTACTACCGTATTTAACTAGTTGTGCCTGGATGAGCAATGCTAGATTTTAACTACTTATGAGTTATGGTGTGACACACCCGACCCTTTTCACACACACCACAGTATACCACTTGTACACCTGCTACTGCGTACCTCCATGTTTTATATATATATATATATATATATATATATATATATATATATGTATGTATGTATGTATATCACATCATCCATTCAATCTGGTTATAACTATTTTTTCTCAAATATTAGATCCCTTACCTGGATAGGTACGCACTGGGGGTATGTGGTTGAGTAGAGATGCGCTTTGACTATTTTTCGTCAGTTTGAAAGTTGCAGAAAAACCAATAATAATAATAACAAAAAACGAATCAGGTGAAAATAAAAAATAAAGTTGAGATTAATTATCTAAGTAGGATTGGTGGTGACAACTTTATTTTGTTCCAAGAATACGTACTAACAATTAAATCATCTTAAAAAAAAAAAAACGGAAGAAGATGAAGAAAATTTTGAAATAGGTAATAAATTAAGTATAATACAATCCACAAATAACAATACAATTCATTGCCATGTATGAGAGGTGAAGATACCCAAAATGACCTAAGTCGGGCACAACCCGAATTACTAAAGGTTGGATAGGTAAGAGCAGTTGACCCGACAGGATGAAATCCCATCAAGCCCAATCTCCATTGGGATGATGACCTATAGGCCCAATCTACAAGGGAACCAGAACGGCCACAGAACGAAACAAGAAAAGAAGAGCGGCCTTTATTTATTTCCATATATAAAGAAAAGTCCAGCAGAACGGCCCAGCAGAATGAATAAGATAGGAAGTTTCTAGAATAATTGTAAATCCCTATAAATAGAAGGAAAAGAGAGAGAAAAGGGGTTGAGATATTTTTGCATTTTCAAGAGGAAAAGGAGAATAAATATGCAAAATAACCTACAAAATCAAAATTCATAACTTCTCACCATAATTTTATCACTGCAACAATATTAATAGAAATAAAATTGAGTGTGACAAACTCTCAACTCGAATTGTGGTGGTGTCTAAATTTTTAAAAACTTGTCCCAAGTACTCTCAAATTCCGAGTTAGGCTGGCGACAAGGAAGCCCATTACACATGGCTCCATTCTGATTTGTTTTATGCTAAGAATCGATCGTGATGCTATTTTACACCAACTAATCAAAATAAATAGCTTCAAGTTTTTATTTTATTTTATATGAAGTCCAGTCAGCTTGGAAGGCTTAAATTGCTCATGGACTAGTTGGGAAATGGCCAGAGAATGTACATTGGATTGGGCCTGGGTTAAACCGAGCCAGCTTTATTCAAAACCACTTTTTGTTCACATTTATAATGTTTAAATGGATATCATATTTAAAATGGGCTTGATGCCTAAATCGATTTTTTTTTTTTTTTTTGTTTATTTTTTTTCAGCAAAACAAAAAGAAGAAAAAGAATTACAATAAGAGAGTATAGAGTCTAGGAGCCACTTGGCCAGACATTATTAGAGGCTTCTTGCTCAATAAATAAACTACAACATTGCCTACATCGATCGGGCAAGTCCAAAAAAAACTATACTCATCAGCAAAAGAAGATAAGGTAATATAATAATAATAGAAATAATGCCGAGAATTTTAACGTTTCCTTATTAATTGAATTTAAAATGGTAAATTCTATGTTTAGATTTGCTTCCATTATATGAAACTCATCCTCCCTCTATAAAAATAAACCCTCCCTCTACAAAATTCTCTTTCAGTATACTCTCTCTATAAACTACAGCAAAACAAGATCAATCAATTCTTGGATCGAATCACGTCGAATTAGTTCTCAATGGAGACCTATGCACACATGGTTTGAATAATTGATTACATATATATATATATATATATATATATATATATATATATATATATATATTTCTTTCTCATTAATTAATTCTCTACATAAAATTTTATATTTATGTTTGTATCTTATATGATTTGCAGGGTTGTGTTCTGAAAGTGAATGCTGGTTGCGAGGAATGTAAGATTAAGGTGATGGAAGTTTTGGGTTCCATTTGCGGTAAATCTCCTATTATTTTTCAATATATATGTATATCAATCATGAATTAGAATCAAACCTACTAACGTATGCATACAAATGTGTGCGTGTGTATATGTAGGAGTGTATTCTGTAACTATAGATGCGAATGAAGGCACGACAAAAGTGACTGGGGAGGTGGAACCAAATGTGCTTCTTAGGGCATTAGCGGCATCAGGGAAGCATGCAGAACTGGTATGGGTGAAGATCAAAAGTCAGCCACCACAACTACCACTGCCGCCGGCAGGCCAATACGGAGGATATGATCCATATGGTTATAATAGATCAATAATAGATCAACCACCCTATGGCATCGGGTGTAGATCATCAATAGAACAACCCTATGGTTATAGATCAATAGGTCAACCCTACCAATACAGCCAATACGGAAGGCCAGGATTGCCTGAACGTCATGCATGTTGGGGTGGGGGTTATGGTACTGCAGGTACAAACCAACACTACCAACACTACCCCTTGAGAAGGCCTTCATCACAGATGCCTCCATATCCATATCATGGTAACATGCCTCCATATCCATATCATGGTAACTACTATAATTAGGTATAGGCGTGTATGGCTCGTAGTTTGTACGTTGCTCCATCCAAACCAGATGTGAGCTTCCAATATGAGTTTAAATTAGGGTTTTCTTCTTTGGTAAGAGATGATTGATTATGTTGATATGTAAGGGGACATTTGATATTAACTATATGGCTTGTTAATTACTATATATATTTTAATAATTTTGGCTTTATGTATTATTCTTTCTTTATTTAGTGCCATTCTAAAAGAAGGTTTCGGCAAGGCTTTAAAATTTTAATTTCAATTAGTGAAATGCCAAAATGACATCCCATGAGTACTACAATAATGGCGAAGTTTATTGCTTAAATAATATAGGAAAAAATAAATAAATAAATTGCCCAAATAATAATAATGAAGTTTTCTTTATTAATAAAAGAAATACTGAATATTATTTTCTTATAATAAGTATGAAATACATCTGTTTTGTTCCTCAAAATCCTTTATTCTGTACAAAATAAGTGAGTTTGATTTTGATTTAATAATATTTCAATCCAAATCAATCAAACTCATTTAACCTAAATATGTTTTTGACCAAACTGTTGGTTGAGGGTCCAGCACCTTGGTGTGGGGCAGTGGGGGCCTTCACTTAAAAATTTATTCAAAAGTTTTGATCCAACAATCATTTTTCAATACTGATTTTGTCATATTAGTAAAATATTTTGTTAGCTCATTTTGTCAAGTATTATGGAAGATTTTTTTTTTATTCTTTTGATGTAAGTCATATATATATATATATATATATATATATATATATATACTTGAGAATTGCATCAGTCCAGTCAGCTTCGTAGCTAGGCTTAATTGTGCATGGGAGACTAGTTGGATAAGGCCCACAGAATGTACACTGGATTGGGCCTGGGTTTATCTGAGCCTGCTTGACATTTAAAATGGGCTAGAAGCCTAGATTGATTGAATCAATAATTATAGGTGAAGTCAACGGGCTTATCCATGTTCTCTAATTCTATCCTTACTAAACCCATAAGCTGACCCAATTGCGAGTTTGTATCAAGGGTGATTCAAGTATATCAGTAATAAATAAAAATATATTATTATACAAATAAAAAATATTATTTTTTTCAAATTCTCAATATGCATTGTAAAGAATGTTTCAATTTTTTTCTTTCAATTTTTACTCTTTTTTTTCTCACTTTCTCTATTATTCATTTCGCTACATTTTAGCATGAGAAGTAAGAACAGTGCTCAGACAAAATAACAAAACATAATATATGAAGACACTTATATTGTTTATTAGGCTTCGTGAGCCTTGTTTTTGTTTTTACATTGTTACCCAATTAGATTTTAAAATTCAAGTTCAGCCTGTGGTTTTTTAACAAAGTATTCGTTTGTGTTGCATACGTAAAGATGTTCTTGGCATATTTGATCCGTAGTCTAGCTAGTCATGTTTATCTAACCGTTTGATCAGACGAGCGAACAAACACTAGAGCAATATTACCAGACCAAACTTTCTCTAGAATGAAATTAATACAAACTAACATTTTAAATTGTAAATACTTATAATTGTGTAAGACACGTGTCCAACCGTATTTCAAACATTCTGACACTGCCACAACACTTAATTGACCCATCTCTAAAAAATTATTATATGTTTTCGGACCAACCCAATTACTATTTGATAAGAAATTATTAGATGATCCTGAACTATCGAGGCTTGACTCTGTTTGTTTTGATGTAAATGAGGTTGAGTCTATCGGGTTAGGTATGTAAAATAACTTGTCAAAAATTGATGTGTTGTTATTTTTGTTAAATTTTAATATTTTTTTCCTTTGTAAATATTTTATGACAATAAAATACCAAAAAACAAAAATTATATATTTTATAAAAAAAGAAGGTTAATTTCACTAACACCATCTTATGTTTGACTAAATATCAGTCTCAAATATCTTTCGAAAATAACTGTCACTTAGGTCCATTTTCGCTTTTCTGTCACGGCATCCGTTAAAAACATGAGAAAAGACAACTTTGCCCTTAATTTTTTAATCATATTTATTCCAAAATGTCAGATAACCTAAATGACTACTATATCCCTAATTAAACTCCTACCTACCCCGTCATTTCTCTCTCCTCTATTTCTTATTTGGTGAAGGGGCGCTTATGTGTCTACAATTCTTTTGTCTGTCTCTATTCTCTACATATAGGAGCCACAGACCAATTCACCGGAGACAGAAGAATTCACGATCTTCGACACGTCCTCGATTCCTGTAAAATCCAATTGCTGAGGAAAGGGCATCGCGATGGTGGTTTAGTTTAGAAGCTTCCGGCTCTCTTCCAGGCTTCGCCCAGCCGAAGCCGACCAGTTTAAGCGGCGACAAAGTCCATAGTGGTGGAAGTGAAGGCGGAGACTCGTTTGCAAACAGAGGGCTATTCCAGGGTTTAGTTAAAATCACATGTTTAGTTAAATCATGTAAATATGTCCACGTGGAAGACAGTATTACCATCAAGATTATAATAAAATCCATGAAATCATGTTAATCTTGTATAACTAATGAAGCATCAAAATCAAATATTTTTTCTTCTATTAAAAAAATTATGAAATTAATATAATTTTGGCAATTCCCAAAATTTAAAAACAACCCAGATAGAAAAACAAGGTAGCCAAGTGTCACGAGCCTAGAGATTTGGCGCAGCGGCACGGCCCTTGCGGCACCAAGGCGTTGCTTTAGCTCGCACAAGTGCCCTGATCAGCCACCACGACCTGCTCTCCCAAGGATATATGCTGACTGGTTTCGGCCTGCCTTGGCCTCGTCAGGGAAACGACTCCAACTCCCGACCACCAGTTTGTGCAGGGATGGCCAATTCCCTTTTTCATAGTCAAGTCCACGACCAGCGACAAGCACCTCGAACTGAACCGAGTTGACCTACCTGAACTCTGAAGAGTTACCATCCTGTGGCCCTGCACGCGCCTTCCCTGAAACCGTTCCCAGTCAATGAATGCTCTTAGCCAACCAACATGCGTGTTTTCTATGCTCATGGCTTCATTATGAATCACAACGTGACACTCTCCCACCTGAGTGCTGCGACGCCCTAGTCGCAGTACAACGTTGACTCCACTATGTCCAACATTCCAAAGTCTTTTTCCTCCAAGTGGTATGCTCGCTTGCCCACCATCACTTCCTTGTACAACCCCTGGTTGCACTCGCCCAATGATAGAGTTTCGGGCTAAAAGGACGCCCACTTCTTCGGGACGCAACCCCACGTTATGCCACATCCGTGACACCCCAAACAAATAAGGGCCCTTCAGCTAACTTGATACCCGCCCTTCACAACGGTTTGCATCCCCTTGAACTTGTAAAAACTTTGGTGCGCGTAGCCCTCCAGCCTTTAAAAAAATCATCCTCCTAGGGAGATGGAGGCTCTCCTCCAACAGCATTGATTACCCACCGATGCTTCAGTGCACCCACTTCATTCTCAAAACCCCCGGATCGACAAGGGGGCACACCTCTGTGTTTTACTCCAAGTCCTACTCTGATACCATTTGTCACGGGCCTAGAGATTTGGCGCAGCAACACAGCCCGTGCGACACCAAGACGTTGCTTCAACTCGCGCAAGCGCCTTGATTAGCCACCACGACCTGCCCTCTCAAGAATACATGCTAATTGGTTTCGTCCTGCCTTGGCCTCGTCTGGGGAACAACTCCAACTCCCAATCAGTTTGTGCATGGATGGACAACTCCCTTCTTCATAGTCAAGTCCACAACCAGCGACAAGCACCTCGAATTGAACCGAGTTGACCTGCCTGAACTCTAAAGACGTACCATCCTGTGGTTCTGCACGCCCCTTCCCTGGAACCATTCCCAGTCAATGAATGCTCTTAACCAACCAGCATGCGTGTTTTCTATGCTCATGGCGTCGTTAGGAATCACAACGTGACATAAGGTACTGAAGTTACAGAAAAAAAAGCTTCATTTAGATTAAAAGAGGAAAAAAAAACTCTCAACTTGTACTCCTTGCTACAAAATGGTTTAATTGCATTCTAATGACAGGAGAGAGATAAAACTTTAGATAAAATTAAAAACTTACACACAATAATTATACAAAATTGTGGGAGTTCTTGACCAACTCAGCTCGAGAGGTCTACTTATCTTATTATTGTAATGAGTAATATCTAATTAAAAGAAATAGGTAAATCTTCTATAGAACACATACTGGAAATAGATGATGCTTCTGGATTCAAAATTAATGTCTTTTTTAAAAAATTGGCAATTACATATTCAAAAATAAAATTTGTAATTACAAGTTAAAAATATTTTTTAAAATATCACTCTCAAATTTACCTACATTTTTTCGTATTTATGAGGTTCAAATTAACAAGCAATTACAAAAGAATTACTGGTAAAAAAATTTTGCAATTAAAGAAGGTTAGTTGATTTCACTGAAAAAATAAGGATAAATATGTTATTTGAATACTTAAAGAAATAATTTAATTAGTCAATTGAAAGTAAACGTGTCATTTGAATCATTAAAGAAATAATTTAGTGAGTCAAACCAAAATCAAATGGTAAGAATGTCTTTTTACATGTAAAAAATAGTCTGACACATCTGTCAACTAACTTTTGAAATGTGAGTTAAAAATGGAACAAACGTTTATAAGTTGCGTGATATTTATTTTCGAAAGTATCCAAACAAATAGGGAACAAATTAAATCTTACTTTCAAATTGAGAGTTTATAGGCCCACAAGAGTATTATATATATATATATATATATATATATATATACATATACACTATTTTTTTATTTTTACAAACACAAAGAAATCACAAGTTCACAACATTGATCCAACGGCTAGAGAACAATGGTCCGGCGGCATGGAAGTCTTTTTCCACTTAAATTAGGTAACCTTTAGCTTTAGCACCTTTCCTCACCGTCCGATGATAAAACTCAATGACTTGCATTCAGCTGAAGTAATCTAATCCAACGGCTCTCCAGATAAACATCAAGGTGAGGTGTCTTCTGGATATACGATTTCCGTTTTTGGGGGCAAGTAATATACGATTTCCAATCCAACAAGGGATATCCAACTTTTTCTTTTTAAAATTTTAGAATTTCCAAGAAAAGAAATCACTTGTTACCGCAAGGGAAACAAAGACCAATCGAATCTCGCCACGTAACACTTTGCAACAAATACAATTTCCTTTTTCGTACATTAGATTTCTTTAAGTAGTCATTCAGAATTCCTATCTATCACAAGCCCGTCTCTTCATCATTATCTGCTTCACATAGACATAAATTAAAGTCGACAAGCCAAGCTTATCTAAGCGGGAGAGGAATGAATCAATCCTGAAACCGAACCCTAATATTTAGAGAGAGAAAAACCCTAGTCTTTTCCTTTACTCATTTAAATCTCCCAATCGATCTAGAGAGAGAAGATACAAAGATCTCTATTTCATTCAATCCAAAACAATCTAGTGGTTTCGAGAGAGAGGGAGTTCTTTGTCTCTCTGCGATTAGGTGGAATTAAGAACCGATTCAGAACGTGAGCAATCGTTAGATTGAAATTGAGGTCAATCGCTGCATGAGCGATACGATTGGAGAGGAAGCGAATCGGTCTTCGCTCAGATTGTAGGACGAAAAATTGAGCACATCATGTCTGCAATAGTGTGCGGCAAGAGATCATCATCTTTCTTCGAAGACCTTCCATCCTCGCCGCCCGTTGCCAAGAGAATTCGCTGTTCTTCGTCGCCGGTTCGATTCCCTCCCCCGAGCCCCACCACTGGTTCGCCGGCTAATTTTTCACCATCGCGCTCTTCGCGGCTCGATCATCTAACAGCTCTGTTTCCTGATATGGACAGACAGGTCTGTTATGCTTTTTTTTCCCCTCCTATTTATTCAATTTTGAACCCTTTTTATTTTTTCCTCAATTTGATAAATTTCAGTCGGTAAAATAGTTTCTTGTATTAATTTTTTTGTACTATATCATATTTTATTTCTTAGTAAATAGTGGTTGTGTTTTTTCAAGGAATTATGGGTTTAGAGTTATTATTGGGTACTTGATTAGATGATTAACTTAATTTTATTAGAGTTTTTTTCTCAAGCCCAGAAGAGTTATTTTTTAGAATTTGGTTTGATATAACACCGTTATAAAAGATATTCCATATTGTAGGGTTAATTCACTTAATTTTGTTTTGAAACATACATACACTTGTTGTATTCATAATTCATATATATGCCTACGTATGCATATTATACATACATGCAAAATTGAATGCAATTAAACTTGTCTTTGGACATGGTTTTGATTTTACAGTTCAGTTGTGATCTCAAAGGGACACATCACAAAATTCCTTGACATCCTTGAGTTTAGTAAAATAGTCACAATTTTTTTTTGTGTGTGTGTGTGTGTGTGTGTGTATTCAGTGAGACGTGGATGTTCAAAACATGTAACGTTGATTAGGAATTCAAGATTAATATATTGTATTTTGGTTGTCAGAACTATGACTTGTCCATTAAGTGAATCCTGATTTACTTGGTAGGAGTCTGTTATTGGTGTCTCTTGGTGAACAGCAAGACCACTCTTGTATATTCTTTAACTGTTATTTCCTACTGCTGTGTTAATTTTATTATCCTTTGATAGCCTATGTAAGTAGGACTTCACCTTTACGAGACTACAAATATCTCAGCAATTCTATTGGTGAATAGTCAGAAAGCACAAGCTAGTGTGTGTTGTAGTATAGCAGAAGAATTTTATAAAGGATTTTGGGGTCTCCCAGTGGGAATGTGAGTGGGATAGTTCTCGAGAGTGAGAGCTCCTTCCTCTATATACCAGTTAGTCAGTCCTTGCTGGGCCATGGTTCTCATGCTTACCGACTATGTTCAGGAGCATGTTATATGAACAGTAATGGAGACAAGATATCAGCAGTATTAGAGACATTTTGGTTGGAAGTCGATCGGCTGGATTTAAAAAATTACATTATCTGTATTACATACTCCAGCAAAGGAAATATTTTTATACTTTAGTTAATTGTTTCATATCCATATGAAGTAAAAAAGATGACTTTTGTGGTTGTTTTGCTGTTCTCTTTTCGACTTGGCAAACAATAGTTAAAACCTCAAGATGGAGCTGATGATCCATTGATCCTGATTGCTTTAACCATAATGGATAAGAATTATATTTCACAAGGATCATGTCTCTAACATCCAACCTATTCAGTCTGCTTTTGGCTGAGAATGCTGAGTTGAGGCTGGGCCATATATATATATATATATATATATATATATATATTTGATAAGTAATACTGGTCCATAAAGTTTGAATACCTATGTTTTTACTCTAATTATTTTTGTAGTTGTTGTTTCTATTAGCTTGAGATTTTTCAGCTGTGTAATAGTTTTACGTGGCATGTCTTGTGCTGTATGAACTAGCATTTTATTTCTTGATGATTATCAATATCCATTCATTTGTTCACTCTGATATGAATTTCCTTTTTCTAATCTCAATTTTTTCATGTATATTTTGTTCATTGGTTTTCTTTGATATGTATAATTTTTTTTTTCTGTTGGTGTTATCCATTTTACTTGTTCTACATATATATATATATATAAATGAGTTGTTTTTGGAGCATGTGCAATATAAGTGTCTTAGTTAGCATGACAAGTTACTAACCATTTCAGAATATTGCCTTTTAGCTTCTTGAGAGAGTGCTAAAAGAATGTGGTGATGATCTGGATTCGGCTATCAGAAGTCTGAATGAGCTACGCTTGGGATCTGCTGAGAAATTGGGCTCTGCTGATGGCAACACTGACGTGGAACAGGAAGTTCAACTTCAAACTCAAGGTGTGAATAGAAAATTTCTTCTGATATATTCAAAATTCAATTTCAGTAAAGTTAGATGATTCTATTTCTCCTAGATTTTGTGTTCCTGTGTGTAGGATTTAATTTTGTAATTGCTTACATACGAGAACTTGTTTACCTTTAATTTTCTTCTCCAAGATATAATCCTTTTATTTTATTATGAAACCCTGGTAAAAAAGCAATATCTTAGTTAACACTTCAGAAAAATCAAAGACGATTTTAAGTGTTTCATGTAATCTTTTAAGCACTAGTTGCGTCGTTTCATGTAATGTGGCTTTCTCGAGGTCGAGAAATTATAGGTTTAACCTTGTTTGATCCTGGAATCATATTTTAATAAGTTTATAGTTCTTATCATACTGAATAAAGTCATCACTTTTAGAATTATTGCATTCATTATGTTCTCTCTCTCTTACATTCCTTTCTCCAAAAGTATTATTTATTTATTTTTTTATGTTTGTCTAGTTGCCTATTTGTTGTTTTTAATTTATTTTGCATATATTTTGGCTCGTGACTCTTAGACTGGTTAAGCATTAAGTAATGGTTTTTTTACAATGACCCCCTACTATTTTTGGTTTCTTGCATGCCTCAAGTTTTGCATCTCTCATAAGACAATACCTTTTTAGCACCCTTTTTGCAGAAACCTTTTTAGCACAGTGGTGAATGTGCTGGCTTGGAATCTAAAAGGATTGGGTGTTCAATTCTTGTTGCCTACATTAAGGAAAAAGAAAGTTTTCTAACTAAGGCAAGAATAGATGTCTGCCAATGGGGTCAAAATTTAGTTTGATAGTTCTTTTTGCTATTATAGTAATAAAAAAAAAATTCAGCAAGTTATTGGATTGGATATCAAAAAGCAATTTTTTTTTTTTTTGTTTCTTTCAAATTTAGACTAAAATTTGTGAAGTCCATTCTGTTATGCTGTCAAATTTGAAGCATAAATTTTTTAAATGAATTAGATCATCCCAACCTAATGAGGACTATTCTATTCTATTGTGTTTCACCCTTGATTTTGAATGGTCTGATATTCTTGGTAAGGATATAGTTCTTATTCAATTGTTTTAGTTTAGATCAATCTCTTGCCAGATTTATCAAAAGAAAAAAAATAAGATCAGTCTCTTGCCAAATTCCATTAGAAATCTCAAGAGTCTTCTCTCTTATTTTTCAGGAGATGCATTATTTTTTGGTATTTAGAAATTTATTCCACACTCTTCTTTGTTCTACATGGAAAATTTGCATTATTAATTCGAAGAACATTATCCGTTGGCCCTTTCAAGAATGTTATCGATTGCCCCAAAGACGATTTTAGCACTTGGGTGACCAAGATTGAATAGAAACACACTAAGGAATCGAAATGTTTCCATTTTCACCGGGAAGTTTGATAATTGGAAAAATATTCTTCTCTAAAATATTTTTCCTGATCCATGAGATTTCTTTCATTTGCTGCAAGGATCAAGATTGTGGTTGCAGCTTTTTTTCTCTCTTCTCCCCACGTTCTCTCTCTCTCTCGGGGTTAACATCCTCAACCAATC
This sequence comes from Cornus florida, assembly GCF_030987335.1. Classification (NCBI taxonomy): domain Eukaryota; kingdom Viridiplantae; phylum Streptophyta; class Magnoliopsida; order Cornales; family Cornaceae; genus Cornus; species Cornus florida. Next base: position 88,478,187 of record NW_026775580.1, on the reverse strand, counting down.
TGTCTCTTTCTCTCTCATAGTTAACCCTCAAAGAATGTGTCTCTTTCTCTCTTATAGTTAACTCTAAAAAAAATATACCTTTTTGTACTACAGTATGGGTACAGTCACTTATTTCTTGCTGTCTCTGGTGGTTTGTCATGTCAGTGAAGTTCCTTGTAAATGGGATCTTTAGGTGCTCTCTGAAGACCAATAGACTCCCTTCCCCTTTCCTCTCTTCATATAGCAAACAAAATAGAGAACAGTGCTCGTGCATATGATTACGGTTTCTTTAATTCAATTATGTTTGAGAACTAATGCAATCTGTGCTTCCTTAGTGACTACTCTATCTAGAATTATATTTTATTGGATTATCATTATACTTTCAGATGCTGTCTTCAACATTACATCATATAACAGGTGAAAGTGTTGCCTTGAGCAGAATTAGTTATGTATCAGATCATTTATTCGACATTTTTAGGCCGCTTTCGACTTAAGTCCTACTTGCAGTTTCTGAATGGAGGAGCAGTACTGTTTTAACATTTGTGTTGCAGGTTTGGCGACAAATAATGATGATGTTACTTCTACTGAGGATGCATTGGCTCAGCAAAACCTGCCGATGGGTGGGGCAGAGTGGGTGGAGCTCTTTGTTAGAGAAATGATGAGTGCCACCAACATAGATGATGCTAGAGCCCGTGCATCCAGAGTGCTTGAGGTCTTGGAGAAGTCCATTTGTGCACGTGCAAAGGCAGAGGCAACCCAAAGCTTCCAGCAGGTGGTTATGTTTGTGTGTGCATGTTTCTTAATTTTGTATCATGAACTTCTCTTTCAATGCAGATCTTTTATTGCTATTGCTAGAAAATCATTATCTTTAAGAGGTTTTTTTATTTAATTTCTTTGGATGGTTTTGAGTCTGGGGAATGTAGAATGTAATTGGTGGTGACTTTTGTTGTCATATTGTAGGAGAACATTCTGCGGAAGCAACAAGTAGAATTATTGATTCATGAAAACACAATCCTTAAACGAGCGGTGTCTATCCAACATGAGCGCCAGAAAGAGTTCGAGGATAGGAGCCAGGAACTACATCATCTGAAGCAGATGGTATCTCAATACCAGGAACAGCTGAGAACCCTTGAGGTGAGGATGCCAAACCCAAAATGCTTTTTTTTATTTTTTATTTTTATATATATGGTCTTAATAGCAATAGTATTTTGGTTAAGAAAACTAGAATGGAAAAAGGGAAAAGGAAAAGTACAAAAAGAGAGGAGATGAACGCACACAAATCTTTTGTAACGGTAAAAGGTTCTTTCTCATTCAAACCCGTTGGTAGTTGACAACAAACCTATTGCCTTGATTTTTTAAATTTTAATCAAACATTGTGCAATTATAACACGTCTTCTCAAGGGTAATCTTTGGCAGCAGCACTGCACATTTATTTCTCTTTTACCTGGTTGTATTAATGTAATCTGACTAGGTTGCCCTATTTATTGAATCTCCAAACCATATTATTGGTTTAGGTTTCTTTCAGTGCCCTTTGGTTTAAGTTCCTTTCAATGGCTTTATCTATACTCTTGAATCTGATGATTTTTATTCAACCTTTTGATGAACCAGGTCAATAATTACGCTCTTACGATGCACCTCAAGCAAGCTCAACAAAGTAACTCCATCCCGGGCCGTTTCCATCCTGATGTCTTCTAATGAACCGATAGATAATCTTTGGCACAAGGATCACATGCTAGTGTATATTTAAGTCCTACTCGGATGGTATTATTAGTTATATCTGTTGGGTCCTTTGGGGAGTGGCCATGCAGTTGCTGCCCTATTTCATGCCCAATGAGTAAGTTTGGCTAAAGACCTCAGAGTTTGTGTTTCTCTGTTTCTTTTTATTTTAAATTGGATTTGTTACTCACGAATGTTGCAAGGTTTTAAAAATAATAGGACTCGCGTGTGTATGCTTTCAAATGCTTGTTACTATTTCAGTTGCATTCCATTCTTACTACAATCCTTGCTGAATGCATTTATAACAACTCTGTTTGTCCTAAAATTGTCGTGTGCTGGTATGCTTGCGCTTCTTTTCAACTCCAGATTCAATCATAATACAGAAAGGACTGGCGTGCCTGTCATACATTTGCTTTTGTGATTTAAGTACTTTTGGAGCTTGAAATGGATGTTGAAATAATCAGAATAGGTTATAGAAACTGGTAAGCACTAGTTTACAATATTTTTTCATTTCGCGTGCGACTTAAGTGTGCATTTTGAGGTGTGGGGGACATGTATGTCTGTTAACATCATTACACGAGCATGAATACGCGCATGCAGAAACTGGTGTTGGCTGCTAGAGTTGCTGCTTTAGGTGCATGGAGGTTTCCATTTTCCGCACTTTTCTACTTCATTTTGGGAAAGATTCTGTTTTTGCTACTGGTTGATATATATCCATGGTATGCTTGTGCACCTAAAATATGATAATGGTTATGGTTGCCATCCTTGGACTACACTCTGCAAATTTAGGAGAGTTTAGCAAGTAATCATTCTTTTACAGTCTATGCAACTAGGGTACACAACTGTAATATTTAATTACAATCTAGAAAATAGGAAGAGACTCGACCATTTCATATATTATGTTCATCTTACCCTGGAATGTGTGTGTGTGAGAGAGGGAGATTAGGAAACTGGAACAAGCGTTCTACCACCTTTCATCATCCTCTTGAACTCATCAAAATTAACCTTACCGTCTCCATTCATATCAACCTTCCTAATCATCTCCTGGCAATTCTCCAACCTCTTCCCCTCTTTCAACCCCATAAATGATGACACCATTCCTAACTCCTCCACTGTTATTAACCCATCTCCATTGCCATCAAAAACATCGAAAGCCTCCTTCAATTCAACCTCTGCCTTGTCCTCCTCCTCCTCTTCCTTCCCATCTAATTCTGCGGTCCTTTCCTCTCGATTCACCATTGATTCTTGAGATCAATGAGCCCGTCCCCATTCAAATCCACCTTCTCAACCAAGTCCAAGACTTCTTTTTCCGTCATCAAGATTCCAATGTTCTTGAGTGACCCTCTGAGCTCTTGCCTTGTTATAAAGCCATCGTCGTTCTTGTCAAACGTTGCGAACACACTTTTGAGCTCGGCCTTGTTCCGGGTACCACTCGTTGCCTTCTTTTGAGCATCGGTAGGGTTGGTGGATGCATGGGAAGGAGCTCTGATTACCAAGGATTGCAACCAGGCCATGAACTTCTTAGTGGGGAAGGTGAAAAGAGTATGGATGAGGCTGGAAAAGAATAGAACTACTGGCGATAGTAAGGTTATGATCAACATTTTGCTCTAGTTCAGGTGCAAGAGAGGAAGGTAAAAGGAGGACAAGAAGAAGAGAACCAGCAAAGAATGGAGAGAACAAGGTTTAATTTATGCTTTGTATGTTGCTTATTTTGATCCCACAAAACGCGGGAATAGTAACTTGTAGGGACACTGTTGTTTCGAGGAGACACGAAGAACATGTGCTATCGAACAAAAACCTTGAGATTCGTTTTTATAAGGAGTAAGGACAAGTCAAGTGTCTCTTAACTTTAATTTCAGACCTTTTAGGAAATAAATATGTTTTTTAAATGGTTATTAAATATAAGTAGTGAAGTTTTTTAGTTTTAATAGTAATTGAATCCTATTATATATTATTTATTTAAAAAATAAATAAGAAGTGAAGGTTAAAAAATATATTCTTTGTACAATATTAGCAATAGAGAAGAAATCTTTAAGAACATCTGACTCACCTTTGATAAACAAAATTATCAAGAAGTTGATTAATTGTCTTAAATAGTGGATTGCCAGATGTTATACCAAAATCCTGACGAATTTTATGTTTAGGAAAAAAGAAAAAATGCATGGTAGAATATTTTAATAGGATACTAGTTATATAGAAGAATATTCTAAAATTTGAATAATTGTTTTTAACGTGTTATTTTCATGTTTTACATGTGTTAGGCACCACCTCTAAAGTATGAAAATTTCGTGCACTGTAGGTTGAAAGTAACGTACAACCAAAAGCTCTAATAATTGTTATAAAAAGTGTCGTGCTGTATTGCTTTATTCCATCACCAAAAACATGAATTTATACATTTCAATTGAAAAACATGGAATAAATTGGTAGTAGTAACTCAAATCTTTTCTTTTTTTTTTTAAAAAAAAAATGGTTGCAGTCTTACAACTATGTCAAACCTGGTGTGATCTTACAACTATGTCCGGGTGTATTACTTAATTACGTTATCGCTACTGTCACGAAAATAATAATAATAATAATAATAATAATAATAAATAAATAAATAAATTTATTCTGGGTTTTATAATTATATGTTTGAGTGGGTTAACTACATCGTCACCACCACCGTGCTTGACAAACTCGGCCGGTGAGAAAAAGCTAGACACGCACATTATATTTATTTCTACACATTTTTCGTATTTATACAAGAATCCGTCTACCCGTCGCCCGTTGGGACCCTCTCAAACCACGATGCATGTTTTCCACCGGAATTTCCCCTCTGCCTCTCTTCCTTTGTTTTCTGGAGTAAAAATTCTGTTATCATTTTCAATGGAAGAAGCCACAGGATCCTTATTACGTTGCTCTTCAATCAATGTAAAACTGACATAACTTGCTTCCTTACAACTGCTAGATCCTGTCATTCAATTGAAACTTGTAAAAATTACTCAAGATACTAATTACTTCTATTAACCTAATTTTTATTTTAAAAAATATAATGAATAACAAAATCCTAGCTTAGGCATAGTAGTTTTTTTAATGTCTCACTGATTTCTATAAATATGACAAATTTCAAATTAAATTCAACACTACACTCCCCACTTCATTTTTGACTCCTGAAACCCCAAGTAGTGTTGCACACTACGGGAATAAACCATGCATGTGCCTACAGTACCTCTCTCTAGGGCTGTAACTCGAGTAGGCTCAATCCGAAATAACCCGAGCCCAGTCCGAAATTTTGTGCGCTTGGCTAATATTTTTCTAATTTCGGTTTGGGCCTGGACTATATATTTTGAGTCCGAATTCAATTCGGGCTGGGCTTGGGTTGATATGGATGAACCCTGAAACTCAACCCGAGTCCGAAAATATTATATATATTTATAATTATACTTAAGTCACAAGAGTGTAGTAGCTAAATTGTAGTGTACTTGGGATTTCTGTTTAAGATTTCAGATTCAAGTCATGGGTGCAACATTAATTGATTTATTTTTTGCATACAAATTCTTCTAAGGTGGGCTTAGAATGGGCTCGGGCTAAAGATTTTCTATATGGGCCTAGCCCGCCCGAGTTACAGACCTACCTCTCTCACACCTTATACATATGTGTGTGTGTGTGTGTGTGTGTGTGTGTGTGTGTGTTTGGCAATAATTAGACAATAACACTCTACTATCATTTTCCCAAAAAATTTGCATCTTCCACAATAAATGAAGTAAAATAATGCAAAATGTTACTTGCAACCACAACTCCAACACCCAACCAAAAGAAAGAACAAGCTTGGTTTTGCAATGCAGTTTGTTTTCTTCCAAATCACCTAAAATTGATAGAGCATATAAATGTTAAGCACAAATTTCATATCAAATTGACCTAATATTAAAAAAAAATCAAATTAAAGAATTAGACAAACAATAGCAGAATATTCAGGAAAAAAAAAAAACAAAAAACAAACAAAAAATAGCACTGAATTCAAAAAAAGATAGTCTAGTACCTTAGAGGGATTTACTCTCTAATTCCGGCATGGCGGCATTTCTAATAACCCCAATGAACCCTGTGTTGTGCGTCGCCCAAACAATGGCCCGTGACTTCTAAAATTCCTCTTTATCTTTTCAGGCCACCTCACTTTTGCCTCGATTCTTTTCGTCTGCAACTCTTTTTGTATTCCTATACTATTCTTCTTTAGTTTTTATAAGAAGGGAATATATACTCCTAGGATACGAAAAGGGTGGGCTCGCTCTGACATTGTCATCTCTAACCAGGGGTATTACAACAGAGGAAGCTCTTGTTAACTCGTTATTAGTGTTATACACCCCAAACTTACCATTTAATGATAAGTCGATATTCAACTCAATTTTTTCTTTAGTATTCGTCATAACACGTACTCACACTATACAACTATCTTACTTGAAGTGCATGAAAACGTAATAGGATATTGATTAGAGTAGTTGGCAGTTTTAGGAATATACACGTTGTGTGACCTCTGACGGTTTTGGTAACAAAGTGATATGTGTCATGGGTCATTGTCAGCAGAATAAGGTTTTAGTTTACCTATGTGTAACGCCGTAAATTGCGTCAGACAGTTCTATCTCATGCAGTTCTATCTAAAACGTGTATCGTGCAACACCTGTGCAACAATAGGACAACTACCAATATATTTAAGCAATAAGCCTATTCCTCTCTCTGTTGAGGTTCTCTGTTGATCAGAGTCCGACGATTTCTACACGGTGGTTTGTTGTTCTTCGGGATGGCTTCTCTATACTCTCATGCTTTTAGTGATTATGGTGTGTATCTGCCCTGCGTTGTGAACTATAGTGGATACGCTAGCACCGTTTGTGGTCATGGTGATCTTTCATAGCTTTTGGAGTGTTAGCAATCTTTTGGAGGAGGACCACTACAACTATCCTTTTGATCCTGGTATTAATTGGTACGAGTTCCTTTGCTAACTGTTTCGTTCCACATTTTCTCCAATTCCTTTTTGCATCGGTTTCTTTGTTGGTCATTTTTTTACTCTCGTTCCCTCTGTCTCAGATGTTTGCTAGTGGGGATGACGATCAGCCAGTAAGCTCTTCTAAAGTCGGTACTCTAGACCCGCTATTTTTTTTGTAAGTGTTCTATTACCTTGGCGTGTTTGCTTTTCTCCTTTTGTAGTAACTCTAGTCCGTCTGTTTCAGCCATCGATATGCCTTATCATCGAAATTGTTCATCACTAGAATCCATGGTAGTGCTAGACGGCGCCAATTATTGTCTGTGGATGTGCGCTTAGGGAAATAATGGTTAGGCGGTGCATCGAACTATCAACTATGTTTTGGTTGCTAGTCCGGGTTGAAGTTGCTTCTCTGTTGTGAAAACTTCAACGATTCGGGATTTGTTGTCGAAATCGCTTCTACCTACTTCTCGGTTGCCGGCGATTCTGGGTCCTTCTCGAAACCCACGTCAACTCTTTGTCTCACAGAATGAACCTCAAAAGTAAAAAATCATGATGGTTCCGTTACATTAGCGTGGTGGGCACGTAAAATTGGGTGTCTATATTGGAGAAGTGGGCCCTATGGGGTGTCTTATCTTGCATATACCAAACCATTTAGAAGGTGCACATGCAGTAGTATTACTGGTGCATATGGACTTTGTAGATATGGGCTTTGTTTTTAGTCCGAACCACTTTCTTGTTACTATTGTGGGCAGTCCAATTGATAATACCATTACCATATCGGCCCACCATAGTGGATTGAAGATGTGTTTTAGCAGCTGTATGGGTCAATCTTTCGTGGATCTTCACCTTTGTTGTTGGTTTTATTTTGGTAATGAAGGTAATCTTCAAGTCCTATTGCTGGAAATTTCTCCATCTCCGTCGTCTATGTCACCTGTGACTGTTTATGTAGTCCACTAGATGGTATTATGCATCAAATTTAAGTGGCTTAGCTTCTGGTCTTCATCTGCCAGTGGGAAGTGGTCCTTGGGTTTTGCCATGTGTTTTTTTTTTTTTTTGCTCTTTGTTCAGACTGTTTGTAAAAATGAATCTGTGTAATCTGCAATCTTCTTGTGTTTGCTAGGAAAAAATATATATTTAAGCAACAAACGTGCGACACTTGTACGACCCTAATACATATCTCTCAACATTTGTGTAACCCTAATACGTATCTCTAAATAAACATGCAACACTTGTGTGGCACTAATACATATCGATCACAACAACACATTCACAATTGATAAGTAATAATAGTGTTATTTGTGCGACACTAATACGTCTAACAATAATATCTTCACAACTGATAAATTATATTAATCGGCGTTCATACTAATACACTCCTATTTAGAGAATTATTGCAAAAGAATAGCACTCACAATCTATCCTCATCCTCACTACCTAGGTAGGCATCTCCTTCGAAATTAACAACTAGGATGTATTATAAATAATGGCACTCCTTCTAAATCTCCTAGATATTTATCAACCCTTCAAAACTCTTACCTCTTAAATATTTATTGCCTCTCACTCCTTCTACCTATCGGAGAAAAAAAATTTATTTACTTTTCATAATCTTTATTAATCTACTAACTATTACAAAATATTATAGAATCCTTTATGGACGACTAGAATGTGATATAATGGCACACTGCCAGTGTGTCTTAAAATTCTTGTTGTTTAGCCACTTGTCTGCTCTCATATGGTCTTTTTTACTTCTACTTAGTTTGATAATAAGGAAGGAAGGGCGGGCAACAAAAGAAAAAAGTTGAGTTTCATTGTTTGAAAAGAGGAAAGAGCTGACAATTTTTAATGAATGAAAGGATGAATAAATGAGCCATCTTTATTGCTTCACTAAATTTTATTCCTTAAAATTAAAGAGAGGAGGAAAGGGAAAATTAATCATTCCACAAACCCTCCAATATATATATATATATATATATATATATATATATATATATATATATGAGACTCATCTCTCTCTCTTCCCCCTCTCTGCTAGGGTTTTAGAGCGCCATTTTTCCTTTTTCCAATCAGAGAGTGTGGTTTCGACGGTGATTCTCACTCATCAACATCAAGTTTCAGCGATATAGAGATACCGTATTTTCAGAGGGAGGAGGAGGTAACGTGAGGAAGTAGAACTGAGTCTTAACATGCTCCTCACTAAGTCGAGGTCCTCTGTTCATCAGAGTTTAGAGATTTCTCCAAGAAGGTGTGGTTTATCTGATATGGCTTCCATCTATTCTCCAGTCCGCAGATCTTGTAGGTTGTATGGCCGGAGGGGCGCATGTGAGCTGAGGCTTGTAAAATTGGGGTTTTTGCGCCTTAGAAGAATCGATAACCAATTTATGCCGATCTTTCCTTTTGATCCAGGTATTGCTCTACTCTCCTTTGTTTCCTGTTTAATTCTCGTGTCTGTTCTGTGTTTTTTTTGCTTTTAGTTGTCGGTGCTTGCCTTCCTCCTTCTCTCTCTATCAGAGGGGTTCTTCTCTCTGGGTTCCCATGGTGGGCCGATCTAATGATAGTTATGTATCTAAACTAGTAGCCATGGCCTATGGACCGTGGTTGGGTGTTAAAGGGAATCTTGACTGGCCGACAAAGTCTTTATCGAATTGGGATTTCGCGTCTCAAACCTATCATCGAGCCAGGCATCTTTTAGAATTATATCAGCAATTGTTGGGTAATTGTGAGAAGATGGTAGTAATATTGAGGGCTTCAACAGTTGGCCTTTTTTTGACGCATACCAGCAGCTGTTTCCTTCTGATTCGGGGATTGTAAGCCTTGACTATGATCGGTGGATGGATGATTTTGATGTTGATGTAGGCGATGCCGATGAAGGAGGCTTGCCGGCACAATTTCAGTACTCTCCAATTCGGATTCAAGCATTCCAATGACGTCCTCGAGCTTTGTGCTTCTCTGTTTCGTGTCATGTTACCGCGTCAAAGTCAAAGTTTTAGTCAGTCTTCCGTGGTGTTGCCATCACGCAACCAAAGGGTTGTAAGCTTCTGGAACCGGCTGTTCTAGTTGTATGGGTGGTGCTGCAACATGGGCTTGATTATAAAAGAGTCCCAGGTGTAAGCCCAACTTTGCTGCATAGTAATCAAAATGAGCTGGACCTGCTTAATGTCGATGGGTTAATCCAAAGGAAAGCCCAGCTTATTCTGGGCTGTCGAATTAAAGATAATTATATTTCTGGTTTGCCATGGGCTTTAGTACCCAGCTATTCGGCTAAGCCCAAAAGGAGAATAATGCCTTCAAGTGGTGCAGCAACATGGAGGTTGTCATTATGCTGTGTTACCGTAGTTCAGTTCTATGGGTGACTGCGATGTTCTGTGTCTATTGAAAGTTTTCCTGATTGTCTCTTTGAGATAGATGAACTTTGTACTCATGCTGGGTTGTAATGTTTTATTTGCCAGGTTATAAATATATTTTGCATGATTTGGATTTTAATATTTAATTATTTATTTTAGATAATAAGTATACAAAGGTTAAAAATTATAAAGCTCATTCCTTTATTTTTATAATTTTTAATTTTTAAATTTTTTTTTTTATTTTCACGTCAAACTTCTTATCTTCAATTTCATCTACTTTTCTATATTTCGCGCCAGAGAAAACTGTTAACCAGGTGATTTCTCATTTACAACTTAAATTATATGACACATAAATATGAGAAACTCATTTGGGCGATTTGAGTTTATAATTAACTTTTCTTGTTAATGTTATTTTAATTTAAACTATAATAAACTCAAAATTAGCTAAACAACCTCCATAAGTAAGGTTTGAGTCCCAATCCGGTTTGAACCAAATTTGAACATTTAAATTCAGTCTTGATCCAACAAAGCTCAAACTTGAACCAACTCAACAACGGAGCTATACCCATTAAAATTATTTATTGCACGTGATTCATTATTTGAAATATATATCTTTTACATGGTATTAGTTTAATGATTTGTACCATCTCATGAGATATTTCAATTAATTTTATATTGAGAGACACACCCTATTCACATATCAACTTTGTGCGAACTCACACCATGTACTTTGAAAAATATAGGAGATACCACTAGATATAAGGCCTTTGGTATACATAAACATATATTTGAAATGTAATTTTTAATGCCATATTGTATTATAAATTATAGGGTAAAGTGAAAAAATGGTTGGCCTATACATAAAATATGCTTTGATATTTTTTGGGCTGTCTGAGATCCGACGAGGCTTGTGGACCAAAATGGTTGGTGTATTGAAGAACTTTAAGCTTAACCCACGTTTTGAACCGATCTAAAATTATTCTTATCGAAACACTAGCCCAGCCCAACTTCTCAATTAACAGGCCTTGTCACATACTTATATTATCCCAACATGAGCTTCAAAACCATCATTATGACGACAATACTAAATGTTTTAATACACAAGCTTGGTTTGTTACGTACATCACATGAAAAGACATGACACATGGCATATATCTATATATCTATATGTATACATACACTCACATGTAACACAAAATTTAATAGTATGCATTCACATCCATTTTACTTTAATCCAAAGTGTATAATTGAATGTTGTACTTTTTTCCATTTATTACAAGATTTTTACTTCATATCTTGAAGGTTGAAATTTTAAATCTTCTAAAGACATGAGATGCATATAATATAAAAAGACTGTGTATGCTCAGTGATGAATTATAAACTGTTTTAAAATACTAACACGATCATTGTTAACCCAAAATTATTTATAAAAATTATTTTTATAATCACTAAAATGTTAGTAACACTTTCATTATATCATTCCATGAGAGTTCTTACATTTTGATACCCTAACAAAATTTTCACATCCTCAAACTTCAAAAGACGAATTGGTGGTCAATCAATTTGCATATATAATGCTTAATTAATACTATTAAGTTTGCATCTCGATTGTCACTTCCATTTTGAACATATACATACATACATACATACATATATATATATATACACACACACACACATATCATATATGAAGACATTCAAATTTCTTCAAGAAGATGGTAAGATAATCATCTATGGGCTATGCTTCATGTGACAGAATGTGGACCACTGAATGAGATGGTTTTACTGTAAAGCCCACACCATAGTTGTTAACTCACGACTCAATATTTAATTATTGATGGTTTCAGGCCCACAAAACAACATAGGTACGTGATGATGGGAATTGATATGAATGAATATATATAGTTGATGTTCATTTTCCTCGCGCAGATCCAACCTCACATTGTTTGTATCTATCCATCACCACCAACCCTAAACGGAAACGGACAACATACCTTTCTTTATCACATCCGTCCCGTTGTTGGTACAATTTGATTCCCAGTAAAAAGTGGTACGTTCTGTTATTCAAATATATGTGTTTTGATAAAGTGTTTGTAATCTTACATTCACAATGTCATCATTGCAAGTAATAATAATAATAATATATTTTTTTTTAAAAATAAACTCTTATTGCCAATTGTATATCTATTTAAAGCAACTATAATGGTGTGTCAAATGATTAAAATGGGCTCTTCAATGCGCTTTCAAATGAATTGACAAAATATAGCTTTGTCAAATTTTTTGTCAAATATGACCACTGCTATTTGCTTTCTCTCTTCTCTCTTCTCTCTCACATCCCTCGTGTATATATGCGGAGAGTTTGGATTTTCCTCTCTATCTTTCATTTTTCCATCTTTCCCATCTTGGATTTTCCTCTCTTTCTTTCTCATCTCAGATTTTCCTCTGTATCTGTCCTTTCTCTATCTTTCCCATCTCTTCCTTCTCTTTTCTCTCTCGCATCCCTAGGGTTTGGATTCTTAAAAATCTGAAATTGGGAGTTTGGATTTTTAGGTTGATATATATATATATTAGTTATGCTCTGTTGGAATTTCCCATTTTACTCTCTAAAAAACCTCACCAACGTACCTCCAATTTCAGAAAGCTTTGGTGCCTCGCTATTTTGACATCATCGACGTCGTTGCCCGGAGCTCGTCACTCAATTGGATTTGATGATTATTTAATTTTTTTTTTTTAATAAGGTAAAAAAGCTAAATAAAATACAAACACTCATTGAAAAAAAAAAATAAAATAAAAATAAAATAAAAAAATAAAAAAAAAGGAGCAAAAGTAGTTGGGAATGATAGTGAAAAATAATAGTTCTTATGTCAAAAAATAGTATTTTAGATAAAATATACTATTGAAGCATAATTGCTAAAAATGGTATTTTAATATTATAACTCGTTTTAAAATATAAATTTAACATGTAAAAATGGTATTTTGTATTGAAAATGGTCGTATGATTCAATTGTCAAAAACAACATTGTGCTGTTTAATTACTTAACTCAGTGCTTAATTATGAACAATTTTAATGATTTTTTTATTAATTATATATTAAATAACGCAATTTGGACACTATTGCTTTAAAATTTACACGTGTAATGTAGGAGTGTACGTGCGTCATTGAGTCCCTGAGCAGCTAGCTATCATATCATAATAATGCATGTAATCATAACACTAACAAACCCATCGCAGAAGGTTTTGTTTGTCCTTTTCTGTACTGCCCTATCGCGTGCACACGCACGGCCATAAGATGCCAATTTGCTTCCTATTTTACCCATTCTTCCAATCAAGTTCATGTATCTATTGGACCGCCCGGTTCAGCCGTTGAGACTGCCAAACCGGTCTAGCTCTTCTTCCTTTGTCACTAACGGCTTTGGTATGGTGTATCCATTTTCTGTTTTACAGTACACTAATCCATCTCTTCGCATGTGCAATCACTCCATGACCTCAAATAAGTTCATGAGGATTATGCATAGTTTATATTATTCAATCTTTTAATTTTAATTTTATTTATTGAAAAAAAAAAAATTTGTAAAGTTGAATCATAGTTGAATGGTTGAGAATGGTATATATGGGTCTTTGGGTAATAACATTTACTTTGTGCTTTTTGTTTTTGTTTTTATTAGTATATTGTAACGAAACAAAAGCACATAACATGTTTAGTAATATTTTGTTATCATTTGAATTGAAACGTTTCCGAAAAAGAGACCAAAATCATAAGCATAAAAATGATACTATTATTTTTGGTTGCTTCTGCACCGTAACAAAAGCACTATTCAAATATATATATATATATATATAATGACATTTTTAACAAGTCATTTAATTTTTCAAACTTATAACATTTTTTATCAAACGTGTTTTTTCTTCCAAAAATATTGCAACAAATTTACATTATCAAAAAAGTTTCAAAATAGCATTAAACACGCTATTTTTTTTAAAAAAACACTGTTTGTGCTTTGAATCAAAACAAAAATACAAAGTAAAAGTAATTGCCAAACGGCCTATGTTTCCTATATACCATATTTCTTTTCGGATGCTGCAGTTTGCAATTTGTTAATTGCCTGCATGTTTTAGGCTGCCTTACCAGTTACCACCTCTGTTCTTTTGTAGTTCCTCTATGAGCTTTGTTTGTAAACAATTCTCTAACAAATTTATTCACCCTACTGGGAAAAATAATTTGGCACAAAGTATTATTTAATAAAGATAATTATACTTTCTTAGATTGGCCTAAATAAAAGGGACTTTAACCCGAGTGTGTTAAATAACTATTATACCCATTATACTTTTACTATTTTTATTGTACTTTTATGGACAAAATAACATTTTCAAGCTTTTTAAGGGCATTCTAGGGTTTAAACTAAATTTTGAACATGAGATCAACTTATAAGAATGTTAGAGTTACTCAAATATAAACTAGAAGGAAGGTTAGTGCTATATTTGAAACTAAAAGTAATTAAAATTCTTATTATTTAGGCAATTGCAATGGAAGAAAGTGTAATTATTTTTATTTTATAAACGGATGATTATAACCAATAATATTTGAACATACACATAATTGTAAAAAGACAATACTTAGGTACTCATTAGTAAGGATGTACACCGTCCTCAATGTTGATGTGGACCAATAATAAATGGACATGACTTCTTTCATTCCCAAATCAAATATGGTATATGTACCCACCATCTTTGATTTGGTAGGTGAATATGTACCCACCATCTTTGATTTGGTAGGTGAATATTTAGTAATTAAAGAGGACATGTTCATTTGTTATTGGTCCACATCGGCGGTAAGGACAATGTACATCCTCATTGGTGAGGACTTAAAGTATTGTCCATTGTGTAAAATATCAAAATTGTTTAAAAAAGTTTATCACGAGAGTAGGGGTGACAATATTTGACACGACACGATAACATGACTCAAACATAATACGGAATAAGTAGGTTTAGGTTTGGTTTAATCATGTTCGAGTCATAATTGTGTTGACCCGTATTATTAACATGATCGTTTTTGACCCACCAACCCGCTTGTACCCCGATTAATCTGTTTAACTAAACGTATTGTATTTGTGTTAAAAATAATCCATTTAGCTAAATGTATCATATAAACGTTTCGTATTCGTGTCAAAAATGACTTAAACGTGTCTTATTGTATCATTTCGTGTCATGTGAACGCTTGACCCACTTATTAAATAGCTTCCGTGTGTCATGTCGACATATTTAACAAGATATCCATGTTTTCACACGACACAAACACGACCTTCCAACACAAATTGCCATCCCTACATGAGTATGTCGAGTCAGCCTTGGGATTAAGAAATCATGATAATAAAATTGTTGATCCAACAATTGTGGTTAAGAATTAATCCTTAGAATATCCTCAACATAAAATCAAACTAAGCAAAATAAAAGTATTCATTTCAAAATTTTGAACAAACATGATAAGTTGGAAAATAATGTCTAGGCCTACTTATCAAAGTGAAAAAATTAAGGCTATTGATGATCTAAAATGGGGCCTAAAATGATAAGTTTTAATATATAAATGAATTTATCTTTTAGATTTGGTAAACCACATTATAAACTAATCTCTAGATTTTCCTTTGGAGCCGAAAGCTAAGTTTTATCAAGTAATTAAGGCGCCTTGGTTATACTATGTACACTAGGCACTAGTTTAGATGATATGACCCCTTCTTAGGGGTACAGCTTGGGTGGGCCAACCGAACTCAATTTGAGCCAGCTCAATTGCTCAAGAGCTTGGACAACATTTTTGTAATTAAGATTGGATTTGGTTAAAAATTCTCAACTTGAACTTAGTTAGAATTAGGCTTAGATTGAGGTTTAAAAACTCAAACCAAAATTGTAATATTATTATTTATATATTTTTAATTTTAAGTATATTAAATAAATTTCAAATTATGACAATCATTTTCTTTTCAACTTTTTGTTTTTCGAATCATAATTTATTATATATTAATACTACGGAATTGGTTCCTTAAATTTTGTTTATAATTTTTTAAAAATTCACACTTGGTTTTTTATAATTTTCATGCTTAATTAGCAGTAATTTTAACCGAGATTAACTTATTTTTTAACCTCATCTTTGTAACACTAGCTCGCTCTCTCTCTTTATGTGGGGAGTACTAATGATATTACCCAAATGGCCAACAAATTGTCCGAATCCCATGTGCCTGTTTTTTCTACCTCTCTTTTTGTATCTCTCTTCTTTGTTTTTTCTTTCAATCTCTATCCAAATCTCTAGTATTCACAAAATTGATTTAATGCTCAAAACGAATCGGTTTAATCCATTATTGAAGACGTGTGTGACTAGTTTGATGATGATGTGATTGAAGATCAATGAAATCCCAATTTTTGAGAATTTAGTTGAAACCCATTTATACGTCCCCAAATCCCTTAGAAAATCGAAACTCTTCTCGGAAAACTTGATTTGTCCATCTGATTTTTGGATAATCAAAGAAGGAACAGAGTAATCAAAGAATTCCCAGATTAAATATAATATATATATATATATGCATTTGACTGTGTATGTATGTATGACTGTTGAATGGTCATTTTTAACTTTCGTAGAGACTGTGATCTGAAGGGTAATGGTTTATAACTTTGTATAGATGGTGATTTGGTTGCAAATTTAATGTTTTGATATATATATATATATATATATATATATATATATATATATATATAATATTTTTGCCCTAACTGTACCCTTTGATTTTAGACAGTGTGTTATATGCGATTCCACCCCACAGATACCATCACTAGAATGATCTCTCTCTTTCAACATGGTTACATATTTAGTGATAGAGAAATTCGTAGTGTACCAGAGAGGATAGTAGATGGGTAGAAACGAAAAACACAATAAAGGATAATCAAGGAGAGAGAATGAAACAATACTCGTGTCGTGTTATATGGAGTAGTTTCTTTAGCTTACGTGGTTGTACCACATCAGATTCAGACATCTATTCAATCGTTTGGATCGGACCGAGTATCTTGGCCTTACCGTTACGAAATATTTTTTGTTCAAAGGGTGCATAAGCATATTCAGGCAGAGTATCGTGTGCAATAAGGCCCTGTTGTGAAATTTGATCCAATTTAACTAGATTAAATACCCGGCTATAATCGGCATTGACTAACTCATTTGTCACGGGCCTAGAGATTTGGTGCAGCGGTACGGCCCGTGCGGCACCAAGGCGTTGTTTCAGCTCGCGCAAACGACCTGGTCAACCATCACGACCTGCCCTCCTAAGGATACATGCTGACTGATTTTGACCTGCCTTGGTCTCATCAGGGGAACGGCTCCAGCTCCCGACCAGTTTGTACAGGGATACCCAACTCCCTTCTTTATAGTCAAGTCCACGACTAGCGACAAGCACCTCAAACTGAACCGAGTCGACCTGCCTGAACTCTGAAGAGGTACCATTCTGTGGTCCTGCACGCCCCTTCCCTGGAACCATTCCCAGTCAATGAATGTTCTTAGCCAACCAGCATGCGTGTCTTCTATACTCATGGCGTCATTAGGAATCGGAACGTGACATTCTCCCCCACCCAAATCCTGCGACGCCCTCGTCGCAGTGCGGCGCTGACTCCGCTGCGTCCAACATTCCAAAGTCTCTCTCCTCCAAGTGGTATGCTTGCCTGCCCACCATCGCTTCCTTGTACAATCCCTGGCTGCACTAGCCCAATGATAAGGTTTCGGGCTAAAGGGACGCCCACTTCTTCGGGACGCAACCCCACGTTATGCCGCCTCCGCGACACCCCGAGCAAACAAGGGCCCTCCGGCTGACTTGATACCCGCCCTTCACAACGGTTTGCATGCCTCTTGAATTTGCAAGAACTTTGGTACACGCGGCCCTCCGGCTTCAAAGGACGCCTCTTCATGGGGAGATGGAGGCTCTCCTCCAACAGCATTGATTGCCCACCGACGCTTTAGTGCACCCACTTCATTCTCGAGATCCCCGGATAGACAAGGGGGCACACCTTTGTGCTTTTCCCCAAGTCCTACTCTGATACCATTTGTCACGGGCCTGGAGATTTGGCGCAGCAGCACGGCCCGTGCGGCACCAAGGCGTTGCTTCAGCTCGCGCAAGCGCCCTGGTCAGCCACCATAACCTGCCCTCCCAAGGATACATGCTGACTGGTTTCGGCCTGCCATGGCCTCGTCAGGGGAATGGCTCCAGCTCCAGACCAGTTTGTGCAGGGATGGCCAACTCCCTTCTTCATAGTCAAGTCCACGACTAGCGACAAACACCTCGAACTGAACCGAATCAACCTGCCTGAACTCTGAAGAGGTACCATCCTGTGGTCCTGCACGCCCCTTCCCTAGAACCATTCCCAATCAATGAATGTTCTTAGCCAACCAGCATGTGTGTCCTCTATGCTCATGGCGTCGTTAGGAATCGGAACGTGACATTCACCCCCACCCAAATCCTGCGACGCCCTCGTCGCAATGCGGCGTTGACTCCGCTGCGTCCAACATTCCAAAGTCTCTCTCCTCCAAGTGGAATGCTCGCCTGCCTACCATCGCTTCCTTATACAACCCCTGGCTGCACTCGCCCAATGATAGGGTTTCGGGCTAAAGGGACGCCCACTTCTTCGGGACGCAACCCCACGTTATGCCGCCTCAGCGACACCCCGAGCAAACAAGGGCCCTCCGACTGACTTGATACCCACCCTTCACAACGGTTTGCATGCCTCTTGAATTTGCAAGAACATTGGTGTGCGCGGCCCTCCGGCTTCAAAGGACGCCTCTTCATGGGGAGATGGAGGCTCTCCTCCAATAGCATTGATTACCTACCGACGCTTTAGTGCACCCACTTTATTCTCAAGACCCCCGGATCGACAAGGGGGCACACCTTTATGCTTTTTCCCAAGTCCTGCTCTGATACCATTTGTCACGGGCCTAGAGATTTGGCGCAGCGGCACGGCCCGTGCGGCACCAAGGCGTTGCTTTAGCTCGCGCAAGCGCCCTGGTCAGCCACCACAACCTGCCCTCCTAAGGATACATGATGACTGGTTTCGACCTGCCTTGGTCTCATCAGGGAAATGGCTCCAGCTCCCAACCAGTTTGTGTAGGGATGGCCAACTCCCTTCTTCATAGTCAAGTCCACGACTAGCGAAAAGCACCTCGAACTGAACCCAGTCGACCTGCTTGAACTCTGAAGAGGTACCATCATGTGATCCTGCACACCCCTTCCCTGAAACCATTCCCAGTCAATGAATGTTCTTAGCCAACCAGCATGCGTGTCTTCTCTGCTCATGGCATCGTTAGGAATCGGAATATGACACATTGCTTATCGTGCCGGTTAAGCTAGGATTTTTTCGTCCAACAACCCAAATTGCACCCTTATTTCTCCTCGTCAAATGGGAGAGGAGGTTCAAGTTCCAAAAAGAGTACTTATGGAATGTGTGAGTGTTTTTACCCATTTAAAATATATATATAAAATCTTGGATATAAAACAATTACCTTTCAGTGTGTGTGTGTGGCTCCAATAATCCAATTTATGGACATGAACATGAACATGTATGGATGCATCAAGCCAGTTTTGAGCAGTGTAAATGGTGGAGTCTCTGCATCCCCAAAGAAACTTTGCTAAATCATGTATATGCCATCTTGATACTATATTCTGAATAAAAAATAAACTTAAATTTTTTCATAGGCCAAATAATGGATCATGTAACTGGAATTGTTTGGTCCATGGTTTTAATAAAACGTGTTTTTTTTGCCACATGAATTAGTCCTAAGACTTCCTCGTCATGTAATTAATTATATATATACACAAAGGAACTTGCATTTATCTGTTTGATTCTTTTTTTTTTTTTTTTTTTTAAACGGTTCTAATAACAGTTAAAAACTTAAAATAGAAACCAAAAAATTGTTGTCAATAATTAGTTATTTTTATAACATAACATAGTCTCATAATCTCATTACCACACACAACAACTAAAAAAAAAACCTAATAGACTTATACTTAAACCTAAAGGAAGCAAATTTTATAAGTTTGACATATATACAAAGAAATTTATTATATTGATCTCAAAAATATATGATTCACTAGATAATAGGTACCATTATTACCATATACATACTATATATATATATATTCACGTAAAAAGTTTGAAAATGAGCTTAAAAACAACTGCACACATAGATATTCATATATACACATACATAAGTGATAGGGGCATGTCTTTCTTTAGAAACAATTCCATCTATTTACGAAACTTGTGAGTGCGGTGCTGTCAAGTCACATTCCCACAGAGAGGTGGGTCGTTGGTACTGCAAAAGGCGAAAACCGCGCCGACTCTCAGCAACATGTTATAACAATAACATACTATTGCCGATGACCCCTCGATAAAGACTCCGATTAGATTGAGGAGAGTTTACAACTAACAATTGAATTTTGTTCACCACTCCATTCATTCGTATTCAATAAGAATTCGAATATCAGATAAAAGTAGAATCTATCTCAACCCCGTTTTAAGGTGTTCATATCAACAATTGCTACATGGATCAATCTGTAATAAAAATCAATTTTCATGCTAAATGCACTTTGAGAAGTTAGGAATTTCAATATTCACAATTTACAAAGTCTATTTCAATTTCATGTATATGCCATGAAATTAACGTGACAACATCTACAAACAATTAAATGATAAAACTCTCCAACATAAATACTTGTTAATGTTAATAATTTATTCAGGTTCTCATACCATACTCGTGTTAGTGATCACAATTATTCATTCCGAAATTAGGTATTATGTACTACGTATTGTAAAAAGTAATAAATATTAAATACGAATACAACATAATATTTCAGATAAAAATGAGCCAAACACTGACACATTTCACAGCCGGCATGCAACGATCCTTCTCACATGGTGATCAGACGGTGGTTGTTTAGGTGACGTAGGAAGTGGTGGCTTTTGGCGATGTACCACCACAGTAGAATTGTCCCTCCAAAAACACACACACTTGCACACGCATCAAATTAATACAAGTGCCGCCCACTTGTGACGAGCCCAAACAAAAAATGAACTGATACCAAGCTGATTAAAAAACAGGGTGGACCTGACACTACTAGGTGTTGAGAAGTATTTTACATCAAAGCCAACGGAGGAGGCAGTGGACTCCACCACCCACTATGTATCCCTCCCACCTCCATTGATTTTTATCCCACCTTCAACACCTACTAATAAGGTCACTTAAAATCTTCATATTGTCCCATCCCTCTCTACATTTTCGTCACCCATGTGCAATGCACTCCATAAAGTTTCTGATTTAAGAAGAAGCACGGATACTAATACAAAAAAAACGTCAATTCAAAATATATATATTATTCAACACGATTAGTCAGTGTCAGTGTCTCAAAAGATCGAGGTGCGTGGTCACCATTCTTCACAGTTCTTGTGAAATACCCAAGTGTTCGGTGTCTCCAAATTTTTAGTTTTCATAAAATAAAAATAAATAATAGTAATAAAATATGAATACATATATTAAGTTATAAATACTAAGTTATAAAATGTGAATACATCGAAAGATTAGTTAATATGAAACTGATAAACTTTAGAATTTATTAAGTTATATTTGGAATATTAAATATGTGCCATTAATTTAGAATTAAAAAATTAGTTGAAATTTTGAAAATTTTGTGTAATTCTAAATTTAATGTGCGGTACTTAAAAAAAATTAAAATAACATAACTTTAAACGAGTGAAAAAGCTGAATTGGTGTTATTAATGAAAAGCTATCCAAAAGCCTGAACATTGCAACTATTGATGGCAGAAAAAATCTACAGAATTTAGGTAGCAAAAGAGCTCTATGAAGCCTTAGCTGGCAAACAACTTCCATGATTGTTCTCCCATCACACAACTTGTTTATCGGATGGGCCAACTATGGGCTTTCCTATTGGGCCTCCTTTTCTAGTAATGTCTTCTTCTAACTAGGCTTCAAATTTAGCACTGTTTTGATCTCTGGACCTATATGGCCTAGTTCCCTATTGTATTATTATTATTATTTTTATTTTTATTTTTTTTTTTTCACACACACGTGCTTTACTTATGGGGAAAAAAAAATGTAAAAAGTAAAATTTTTTTTTTGAATTTTTAATATTATAAAGACACGTGATCAAATGATATCATTACACATCAACTCTTAAGGAAAAGGTCCTCCACTAACTATATATAGCTACAAATATATATATATGTGTGTGTGTGAGAGATAAAAAGATTTTGAATAGTTATAAATACTAAATAGCAGTTATATACATATAAATACATAATAATAAATATTAGTTAATATGAGACTGATATAGAAAAACATGAGGATTGGGGGACCATAAACACCCATACCCTTAATTTCCATTATAATAATATAAAGAGAGAACGTGGTCACCTGATAGCATGTGATGGGGATGGGTTGGTTTTTAAAATTTTTATTTTTATTTTTTTCATTTACATTTTTTTCTTTTATTATTGAATTTTCTTATTTTTATTTTGTTTTATTTTATTTATTTTCCGTTATACATAGGTGTAAGTACCCCACTGCGCACTCACACGTAAAGCAGGCATTATTTGGGTAAAATGCGCCTTGTGTGAGTGAAGTGAACTCTACTCACCCCTCCCCCATCTATAAAGCAGGTAACACAGATTACACATGCTATTGTGGTCCATGAGAATCCGTATGGCCATTCATGGTTGTTCCATCTCTCTCTATCTCTCTCACACACACAAACACACACTAATGAACAACTATCTCTTCTAGTGAATGAAAGATAAGGAGTGTGATGAGATGTGAGGTGATAAAGAATTTCGCGAGTCCTGTCATGCTTTTCCACAGCTTTCTTGAACTTCAACTACTGCTTTAATCTGTTTGGATCAACCATGGAAGTTCAAGAAAGCTGTGGGAAAACATGGCAATTCAGGATTTCACCGCGCTCCCGCTCTCTCCTCCATTTCAATCCGGCATGCCACGATGAATTGATGCAGTAATGTGATAATGCTTTATCTCCATGCATGCATGGTAATTCTGGTAACTGTTTATATAATTCAAACCTATTTTGAATATATTTTTTTTAATCATAATATATATTCATTATTATTATTTTTTTTTTAGAAAAGAAGGGTTAATTGTTGAATTATGATATGGGACTCAAGCTTTAATCATTTTCATGTTAGATTCTCGTAGATTTATTGAACAACATAAATTGAAGAATAATTTCAAGAATTTATTTATTTTTATTATTTTTTTTCTAAATTATTAAAAAAACAGTATATACTGGAAGTGTGTGTGTATAATTTTCCTATATATACTTACATTTTCTGAGCATTCAGTGAAAGTGGTGAAATCTGAGTTACGTTTGCAGAGAAGATTCCCCACATTTCCCTCTTTATCAACAATAATTGATAGTTCACCATGTTTGCCTTTTGTTTTCACTTCCTTGTGATCTCCTACATTTCTGTGAAAAGGTTAAACTTTGTCACTATGTGAAAATCATTTTCAATATTTTTTTTTTTACCCCTCTCTCTCACACAACACGCACAAACACACACACACACACACACACAATTAATTCATAGCTATCTCAAAATTAAGGTTACTGCATTCTCAAAGCAGACATTTACAGCTGCAATATTTCATATTTGTTTGATATGCCTAAAGGTAACAAATTAGGTTTGTCCTTTTTCATAAATGACCTGTTAGTACCCCCATATTACAGCTGTTACAGGTCAGAATGGTGTTTAGGATTCTGCATTTGTACTTTCTTTTCAGCGACAGTATTATTTAATCAATGTCCTTGACTTATATGTGATAGTTTTTATAATATTCTCAATATAAATTTGAATGCTTAATTGTAATTGCTATTTATTCGCTAACAATTATATGATTAGTAAAAAAAAATAAATTACATGATGATAATATACACTCTAATTTGCTTAGGATATGCTGCTTAATTCCATACTTTTTTTTCTTTTTTTTTTTCTCTTCACATATTCACTTTTGATTGTTTTTCTCTGGCTCCCTTGATGATCCTTGTTCAAATTTATACGTTTCTTGACATATTTAAGACGAACTATTGAATTGTATTTACCGGGAAAAAAAAATTTTGAATTGCAATTTCTTTTTTTTTTTTGTTTAGTGCTCAGTATTACCAAAATTTTCTGTTGCAGTTTTTGGCAGATAACAATCAAATGTATATATACCCTGTTAAATTAATACTATTGCTTTTGATTCTCTTCGAAAAGTAGTAAACTCAATCGGTGAATTTTAGCATGCATTCATCTTCTTTGGTAACGTTATTAATCCTAGTCATCATAAAATTTAAACTGTCTGCAACTTTCAGTACTCTAGCCAGAAATCGAAGTTGAACATCAGGCCAAAAAAAACCATGTTTTGGAGCACCAAAGCCCATTCTACAAACGACCTAGACACCTTGTGTGGTGGGAGGCCCTAGCCTGGATCGAACGATACTATAACTATCTACCGGTCTTTATATGTCCAAGACCCTGTTGTGTTTATTCAATATGAACCAAGAACCCGTGCAAATAGTCCTGTATACCATAAAAGGAGATGTTAATACAAAGAATACAAATGCTCAAATTAAGTTTAGTGAATGCATGTTGTGATCATGGTTCGCTGCATCGGCCGGTTCGTATCGTTGGATTGGTTTATATTGATATTCGTCAAAATCCTTTATATCACGACCAATGCTGTGACTGCAAACCATGACTGTGATAGATTGTGGCTATTTGAATTATATAATTGGTTGATGTTTTGGGAGTAGCACTCATTTTTTTTAATAGCTAATGTATAAATAATTTCATTTGTTTTCAAGACCAAGCAATTTTGAGATGACAAATTGCAATAATTAAATTGTTGACTAGTATACTACTAGAAAATAAAAAATGGATCAGAGGATGGCTGCTTCATTGGATCCGAATAATTCAAACCCATCACTCTCCTTGTGGGGAAACAAGCCATTTATTCTCTGTTTTTCATGGCACATCAATGTCGGGCCAACATCGGTACTGAAATTGTTGCATTAAAAATTAACTAAAATGTATCCAAACATGAGGTGTATAACTACTTTTGTTGTTGTAATATCATTCCTAAATGTGCATGTAACCGACATTCTGATAAATCTCTAGTTCATGTATAAAATCTGTAGTCAATTTACCCAAGTGTTTGACCAAGCCTGAATTTTTTTTTTTTTTTTTTCACTTACCAGTTCATTTCTCAAGTTTTCCACACCTTAGATTTGTTTTGTGTTTTTTTAAAAAAAAAAAAATTCAATTTGTCACATTAGCCTTGCATGATTAATTAATGAGTTTGGGTTGAACAATTTAAAATTATTGTGTAAAAAAAAAAAAAAAAAACAGATTCATTCATCCTTAATTATCACACATAATAGGTAAATTCTAAATAATATTATTTAGAATTTCGAGACTTAATCGCTCACCAACTCCAACCGACTAATGTTATTCAGTTGTGCAATTCATGACTTGATCAGCATCCGCCGTGGCTAAAATAACACTGTGGGTGTATTTTTGTAGGGTACATGTAGAATAATGTGGCATTCCAACTGAAATCAGTGAGCCTCAGCTGTCACAATTCAAATTATCAACTCCACAAAGGTAGCTGCTACTGATGAGAGAAAAGTCATGCATTTATGAAAATATAAATGACTGAATCAACAATTCAGAATTTAACAATTTTGGGTATCGGAAATTAATGTTCTACACATACACACAAGAGTACACACGTGATCAGTAGAACAACTTTTCGGTTCACAAGTACCTTAATTAAGTTAATGTTTGCCTGAATATGTGAACTTAACCTCAATATACTTGAATTAAACTTCATTTATCATACTTACTGAGGGTTAAAAAAAATTACTGATCATGGAAAGGGTATTGATCGAAAGAGAACTTTGGTAATGCATATACATATATATATATATACATATATATATGCAGACATTATGGTTATGCATGCATGAGAGAGAGAGAGAGAGAGTGAGAGAGATCGAGTAGTATGGCTTGACATTGTTTTGCCTCAAACTTTCAACAGTGCAACACATGATATCATGAACAAAACGACATTAACAGTACTGCTAAGACAACAAAATCATGAACAAGATTGTTTTTTGACGCATTCAAACTTCTTTTACTTCCTCGACCACTTGATTTTCAATTCTACCAAATACCTTCAAATTAAAGCACAAAGATGTCCAATCCATGCCATTTTCAATCCTTTCTTTTTACCCAAAAGTAAAAACTATCAAACAAGTCCCAACTACTTTTTGACTTGGATGAGTGGTTGATGCTTCATAATTTATTTAATTAAATCGCATATTCTGATCCCCTATGCTTAACTTTAAACCTACACAGCTTATCTTAAGTAAAGCATATAAAAAAGAGAGTTTTCAGAGAATATAATTCACTATAAACTATAATCGATCAAGGAATCTTACAGCAAAGAGAAGATTGGTGATCGAATAGAATATGGTTTATAATTAATAATGGGCTTAAAGGAAGATGAATTTGGACACCAACCGGTCGTGATATCATCATAAAAACAAATGAGATATATGGCCCATTGATTGGATGGATTCAGATGAGCATGATCAGAGATTATATATTCAAGCACTGAGACCTCTGTAAATCCAGCCTTTTCTTTCCTAAGCAAACTAGCTATATGATGAATTATGTCACCTCATCAGTCATGACTTGATGATCGAATATATACTGGAATCAGACAGAAAAAAAAAAGTGTACAGGAATATCAGTTTTTTGGCATATTAACACATTTGGACACAATGGTCTAGTCCTGGTTCTTAACTAATTTGAGACCATGCAATATATACATGTACAAAATAAAAGATTTGTTGCTTATACAATCCAAAGAGAAGGCAGCAACACAAGGACTGATTGTTAATTTGTAATACATCACAACCATAACAAGACAAAACAATATGATGCCTTCACCTTAGTGGTGATCAAAAACCCTATTTTCTTTAACTAGCAGGACACGAAACTCCCGCCATTGCAGGGTTTGAGAAAAGTCCCTTATCTTCGCATGGAAAGGTTGTTTTCGGAGTCCAGGTCACAATAGAGCAACTCACCCTCGATCAACTAACTTAAAAAGTAATAATAAATAATTGAAAAGAATATTGCAGTGAAGAACTTGGTTGACCTTATATTAATGTTATATTCTCGTTTCATAAAAAGCTTACCTAACTTGAACTTATATTTCACATTAATGGCTTTTTTTGAATTTGAATGAAATAATAAGTTTTGTGGGACTTGGGAGACTGGGAGTTTCCGAATGAGAGAAGGCAATGCAAAACCTTGTGGTCCATTTAACATTCAATAAATGGAAATAGTTCATTTTATTTTGTGCCTGCACAAAATTCTTGATATTCATGACTTATACAGGATATCAATCATGCTCGGACATTTATTCGATGATGATGAATTCTTCTCCTTTTAGCTACCAGTTGAAATATACTACTTAAAATAAGATGGCAGTGTTGACTGTTTCTACTTTCTCATCTAATCCATTGATACAGAAAGAAGGGTGGCATGTTATGTTGAATCTTTGAGATATTATGTATCAGTTCTCAAATTTTAGAGGAATATATGTGTGTGTGTGTGTGTGTGTGTGTGTACAAGAATGACAAGAACCTATAAATTTCTTCATCAATGATAGTTAGTCAACAAATCCTTTCAATCATTTGTGCATGTATCATGGTTCAACATAGCAAATGCACAAGGGAAAATGTAGTGTTTGTTTTCTTCCTCTTTCTTTTCACTAAGGTAAATTAATTTTAACTATCAAACTATCCTGTACAAATTGTACAAGTTCCTGTTCTTTTTTTTCTTTTTCTTTTTCTTTTTTTTTTTTTTTTTTTTTTTTTTTTTTTTGGGTGAGTACAAGTTTCTTTTTTTGGTAACCAGGAGGTATAAACCTGGTTCAAAATGTACACGAGTGTGTGTTATTATATACACACTAAAAATCTAGAGAGAGCAAACAAGTGCATTGTAGATGGCTTCTAATTAACAACATTCTTTCACATATTGCTCACAAATATACATATATTTATACATACATACATACATATATATATAAAATACAAAATTGGGTAGGTTGCTTACAAAAATTTATCTAATCATGTTTACAAACCAAGTCGAAATAAACAGTTTAGAAACAAAATTGATCACTGAGATGATATAAAGAAGATGAAAAAAAGAAAAACACCAAGATAAAACTTAATTCTCATTAATAATTATTCTGAAAAGACAAAGCAAAATTAAATGTAATTATATAACAAAACCACAAATCCTTTAAATGTAATCCTTCTCATCTATATATACTCCAAATATTACACATATATACATATATATATATATATATATATATATCAGAATCTAAAATTCTCTTGGGCTAGATTTAACTTTCTGTTACCATGAGGTCAAATAAAAATCCAGTACAGATATAACACGAATCTACCATCTGCCTAGTGTACGTACGACAAGAATCTACTGTCAAACTTACCCAAAAAAACAGAATCTACTGTCGTTATATCACAAAAACATCCACTCAAATCATTAAAAAAAAAAAACAGTGCAAAATAAGGAACACATAGAAATTACCTGCAAAGTACAGATCAACAATCCCATGCAAATAATACCAATTAAATCTGATATTAGCTGAATTTTCTTGACCCTATCAGTATCTTCCCACAGCTTTATTGAACCGCAAGGCTTGAAAACATATGCAGTTCAAGAAAGCTGTGGAAGAATACAAAGAGGACCATCTACAACTTTACAATATCACAAAAGAAAATGGATCAGAATTTCCCAACCTTTACCTCCTGGGAATATATATATATGTATATATATTTATATATGTATATATAGAGAGAGATAAGGAGAGAGAGGAGGGGGGGTGTAGGTTTAGGGGGAGGGGATAGGACTGTACTTATAGGAGAATTGAGGTCTTTTTACCACCAATCCCAAGAAGAATATTGGGCCTACTCAAACCCCACCTTTTCTTCTTACCTATTAATTTAAAAGCTGACTACGTTTGATCCCATTAACCTCTGAGTATATATAATACTGACAATATATGTAAAGACGTCGATGTATGTGCGGTTAGGATGCAAGCAGCCAGATCAGACGGTGACGGTTGCCCTGGTGGAGGGCACACCTAAGGGTCCCACCTCAAATCTGTCCATTTTCAACAGTACGCGCTTTAGCCCTACAAAACATCCAATTCTGGTCCCCCATGCAATTTTGATCCCTTCTCTTTGTTATTTTTGTGCGTTTCGCATTAGTACCATTAATTATATGATTAATGAGGTTTGAGGATTGGATTTTGGAACTACAAGAGAAAAAAAAATAATGATAATGATAGGTTCTTTTTGGTTCGATTTTCTGCTTTTTAGAAAATTAAAAAATTATATAAAAATATGTTTGATTGACCATTTCTGAAAATTTTGTTAAAAATTTATTTATTTTCAAAAAAATTATGAGTTCTCAATAACTTATTTTTTAAAAAACAATCAAGCAAGTTCCTGACTTTTTATCATGTTTGTTTCATTAATGAAATAGGAGAATTAAAGGAAAGAATAGTGGTAGCTTTTCATTGAAAAGAAAATTGATGGGAAAAAAAAATGATTATTATATTAGGTGAATAATAAGGGTAAAACAGAAATTCACTTTTTTTTTTTAATAATAGAGATAAAATAGATAATTAATGATTTTTCTATACGTTGCTTCCATTTCACCATTTTAATTAGGATGGATATACTTTTCAAAAATATAGGCATCCCTCGTAATCTTCTCTTTTTCATCCTTAATTTTGAAACAAACACAAGATTGCTTATCCCTCCATATCCTCTTATTTCTTTTGTCTCCAATTCCCACAAACCAAACAATCTGGCCTCGACCAGTTTGACTAGTTTTTCAAAATTTAGGAGAACAAACTTTTCTCTTGTTTCTCTAAATAGATCGTATGTACCATCATCTTTTAGTAGTTGTGGACAAATTATTACTATTATTAGTGAGTATTATTTTTCGGTAAGTGTAATTATGGATAACCAATGGTATAAAATATGGTTGTAGTTACGGTATCAGGGTGAATTGGTTGATTCATGAAAGTACATAATGATATCGAATTCTTAAAAAATATTACAAAGACAATGCGTCGCCGATACAATAAAATAAAAATAAAATGGTTCGACCTTGGGTTTGTAAAACAGTGTGTATACAGTATTTCTTGCCTGTTTCAAAAAATGGGGACAAATTTACTTTATTAATAAACACAAATTAATTCTTTAATGAGTTGAACATAAGGTTGTAATGTGCAGTTTGATATCTTTACAGCTATAGAAGTGACCAGACTGTACATATATATTTTTCCGGTAAATAAACATGTGTAAAAAATATAGTATATAAAATGTGTGTGTGTGTGTGTGTGTTGGGTGGCAAAAACACCTTACAGTGCGCGTCTGTAACGAGATCTTATCTGTTTATGAACCCTAAAAGAAAATTAAATTAAAGTGAAATTGTTCCTAAATGAAATGAAATTTGCTTAATTTTTAAACTCACATGGAAGCATGTGAGGGTGACCCTCTGTCGGAACGTGTGTAAAGTGACATGCCACCCCGTTTTTCCCGGACTCAGGTCGCGTTGTCGGATGTGGCTGTTGCGGACAGCTCGATCTCTGTTTTACCATAAGTCTCCTACAAACACTCCCCAGGTACACACACACACACATATATATATTATGAATTTTTTTTTTATCTGTTTTACCAAAAATATTTATATATATACATATATATATTTACACTTTGAATATGTAGATATAAACGCAGTAGGGACACAATTGCGCTAAATTTCAATTTATTCAGATTTAAGTCCCTTTTTTTTGTTTTATTTTTAGCACAATTCAAGATCACGACAAACTCAAAAAGTTAAGTTCGGACTCAACTCATCATTTATTATTTTTGAAAACTCAAGCTAGGCCAGGTTCAACTTGTTTGAAAAAAATAAAATAAAATGAAAAATAATAATAATAAAATAAATCTGAATATCATATTCGTGTTCAGGCTCAATTTGAGCTCATATTCACGATTAACTAATTTATGAACTTACAGGAGTATATTTATGAACCTACCTGCTTAATGAACATATATGTTCATGAGCCTACAAAGAGTTTAGGAGGCACATTAACACATGATAAAATAAGTTTTTTTATAAAAATAAATTGAGAAAACTTTAAAAGAAAAAAAAAACATTCCATGAGAAATTAAAAAATAAATAAATAAATAAGAAGAGTAAGAAAGGAAAAAAAGAATTAGAAAGATTTTTGGGGAAAAAAAAAGAATTTTAGGGAGTCATTTGTATAATTTAATAAACTATATGCATACAATGTATAAAAAAAATAAAAATAAAAAAATTTAATAGGCTAGCATGCTTGGCGACGGGATAGCTTTGAAAGAAAAAAAAAATTCAGTCCGGGCATTTTGTATAATTTAATTTAATAAACCAAATTTATAAAAAGTTAAAAAAACCAATGGACTAGCACAGGCCGGAACCCTGGACCCATGCTGACTCGTCCCTATGAGCCTAGTTCAAGAACTTATACAATAATACAAGTATATACAATATCATATTTATAATGTGTTCACGAGTCGTTATTTATGAATGCATATGAGTTTATATGATAATAAGAAATTAATATTTATAAAATTAACAGAGATTAACCTTACAATATTCAAGATTGACTTATGTACTAAATGAACGTAAAAAATTTGAATTCAACTCAGTTCATGTACTTTATAAAAAAAATTGAACTAATTTCTAAATAAGGTCATCCAAATTGTTAATGCATACTTCCATTAATTTGCAACTTTTAGTTATATGTATACAAACATGTATGTATGTGGTGAAGGGTTGCCAACACCAAGGCCCACCGCCCACGGAAGTTAGTGGGATTTCCCGTTTAAGTTAGCTGGCAATCACTAATTTACGCTATATTTTCCATTATTAAGAACCATTTGATTTGAAAACACATAAATAATGCATCATATATTAATATATAATAATATTAATATTAGTCTGGTCCCCTATTTCCTTTTAGCAATTTATTGGTTTATCATTGTGAGATGGAGTTTTTTTATTTATTATTATTTTTTTTTTCTTTTTCTTTTTCTTTTTTGAATAAATAAGATGAAGAAGTTATTATATGGTGCGGGTCTAATTCGTTCCAGACAATTATCAATACTAATTATTTTTAAAATGTGTAAATTTTATTTAACTTTTTGTTCAAGTAAACTCCAAGGGCTAGGAGATGAATAAGGCTTATATTTAGAACCCTAGTGCCTCGTAAAGCATCAGTCTCATAGTCGATTCTTATAAAGTGTAAATAATTCCTTGAAGAGTTGGTGCGTAAGTACCAACATGCACTATTCGAACAAGACATGAGTTTTAAGCGGATTTGGATTATAAACAGGTCGACTAATTCGTTTAGTTAATTGTGACGTATTTGAGTTCCCGACACGTTTAGTGTTAAAAATTCTTAATACAATTATTAAACGAATCATGCTCGAATTAAATTATTTAATAAAATATTTTTAAATACAAGACACCATTACGACGTTCAAATACCAATTACCATCAGATCAATAGCAGGGAGAATACAAACAATTTATAGAAGGGAAGACAAGCGGTGAATGGAAGAGAATTGTACGTGGAAAAGTTGGGGGACAATTGCATGAAAATTAATGTACTCTTTTGTCGGCATATCACTGAAACTATCCTCTACCCACAAACACATTGTCAGTTTTATTTTACCCACATTTTCACCTTTCCCATTTCCCAATTAACTACTACTACTCTCCACCCTGCTTTTCAACTTGTTTTATACTACTACTGTATACTTATATTTTTCTCATATTAAAAATAAAAATTAAAAAACAAAAACAAAACTTCATATATTAGTCGTTTTCTTTTCTTCACTTTTTTTTTTTTCTTTTGTTTTGTTTTGGAGAAAGTGAGTGTATAGTTTGTGTTTTATACCATAGGTTACGTGTGACTGATAAGTATGCAAAGTTTTAAAGTCATTAATTTACAATTAATTCAAAAGTTCGGTATAAAAAAAGAAAAAAGAGAGAGTGATTGAGACTTTTTCTTTTTCTTTTTTTCTTTTTTTTTTTTTTTCCTAGTTATTACTCGCACCTACTTGTTTTTTCTGAGACTAATATTGCTAGATACGGAGAAAGATTTATTCTCATATTACTATTGACCTACTTTGTTTTGCTTAAACCTCCAACAATATATATATTTTTTGTTTTGGAACAATGATTTTACTTATTCTCATTATTTAAAATTTTGAAATTAGTTGTCAATTTTAGCCAATTTGAATCACGTGGTGCAATATGAATATGAAAGTGATGACTCGTGACCTTTCCATGACCCACTCCCAACTTCCCAAGGGCTACATCTTCCACTTTTAAAGTGATGACCAATTTGTAAGAGACTAGGGTGATGACATTAAGGGGTGTAATTTAACTATATATATTATTGCACCAATTTTTATTTTAATTATTTTTTAAATATATATACATAAAATTTCAATTTTCCAACTATTAGTATTTGGTTATTCTGGGTTGCATGAAATGTGTATTACAAACTAAATATTTTGGAGGAAAAAAAAAATTTGGATTTCATGAAGAATTGTCATTGGTTGTATCTAAAATATATATGGTTCTATTAATAATTCTACAATGTTAAATGTAATGAGATTATTTAATGCTCTTTACCTTCATTGGAGGCGATTAATTTCTTGAATAGACGCCTCTCAATTGGTTGAGCTCCTTCTTTTCAAGACTCAATAAATAAAAAAATATTCAAAAGTTACATTGCTGATTTATTATTATATGAAAAAAAAAAAATGAGGACTTTGGATTTTGACTCCATGGAGATTGGAGAGTGAAACTTACATCGTTATAAAAGAAACAATTTTGAATATATTTTTATAATGTTCTTCAATGATTGAAAGTAAAAGTCATACTTTGCAATATATTGTTTAAATTTCCCATGATTTTTAACTCAATTTTATAAATTAATTGGTTTTAGTTGTCTCGTTTATTAAACTATTTGAATTCAAAAACAAATTTTTTTTTTTTTTTTTTTTTTTTAAGTTTTACCAAATTATATTTTAGCCAAATCTCAAATAAACTGTATAAATCTGGTAGTACCCATTACTGATACAAGATTAAAATTGAATGATAGTAGCAAAATATATATAACCAATTTCTGTGATGTTATTAAAAACAGTATCACTTAACAGGCCCAGCAAATTCAATACGAGCCGAGTCTTTTTACTATATCTGGCAGCCCAATAGGCCCTCCAAATAACGATCAGTACTAATAGTGTGCAACTTTCTGCAAGTTGAACAGCCCAACCCAACATCAACCCCCTTTGTGTTTTTTTTTTGGGTAAAATGTAAAACATCTTATAATATATAGCGCATTTTAGTTTTACACTCAAAAAAGGAATAATATATATATATAATTATAGAAGGTTTAGGTTAATATGTGCTTAATGAATTTTTTTTTTTTTTGGTAAATGTGCTTAATGAATGTTGAAGGTTAATATGTGCTTAATTATAGAAGATTGAAGGTTAATATGTGCTTAATTATAGAAGGTTGAAGGTTAATATGTGCTTAATGAATGTTGAACTAGTATTGGATCCCAATCGGGTCGAATAGTTATATTATAATACCTCTAAGATTCTACATCAACTA
Source organism: Cornus florida (assembly GCF_030987335.1). Classification (NCBI taxonomy): domain Eukaryota; kingdom Viridiplantae; phylum Streptophyta; class Magnoliopsida; order Cornales; family Cornaceae; genus Cornus; species Cornus florida. Next base: position 88,443,327 of record NW_026775580.1, on the reverse strand, counting down.
AATTCCTAAATTATATCAACTAGGCTCCTAAATTTTTTTTTTTGTTACAATATTTGAGATATTATGTATCACAAAAACCTTTTTTCCACTAATTATTGAGTAAATTTTACTTCCCTCCTCTAATATTTGTCAATATCTCATATAGATCTTTCTTAATGTCATCATTCATTTTCATTTTTCTTCTGCTTAATTTCACATACACGTGAAGGAGAGTTTGCATTGAGTGGTCTTGAACCATAAGCATCTTATATTTTTATTGTGACAAGAAACTTAGTACCCATGCACACATATGACTAATTCATTTTAGGCTTGAAATGGGCTCATTATACAATAGCAATATCCTAGCTCCTAAATTTCATGTTACTTCTAAAGTATGGAATTAATTATTTATTAATAAAAACAAATTAATTTTTTCATTCTTTGTCCGTTTTACTATGTTTTTGATGAGAACAAACTGTAATAACAAAATGATCTCGTTTAATGAGTTTGTTGCTGAGGTTATTACTAAAACTCTGCATGATCATTGTCTAACTTTTAGAGCGATGGGTTTTATCATTGATGACATATACAGATTGATTGAAGAACATTTAAACTTTTTAGTTGGCTTTGTGACTTGATAAGTTAATGGTGTCGCTCACCATTTAATAGGTTCGGGCTTTTACAAGTAAACTAAAAAAGTTTTTAATTTTTGAGATTTTATTATGAATTCAAAGTTATGTTACCCCTGATTTCCAACACGGGTGTTCAATGTACTCAGGGCCGGCCCTGACCCAAGGGCCTCAAAATTTATAGGCCCATGGATGATGGGCCACCAGAAAAATATATATATTTTTAGGGCAAATCATTTCAGCCTCCACAATCGCCTCTAGCTCTGTTCTCGTTCTCAACTCTGAACTTGCTCTGTTCTTGTTCTCAACTCTGAACTTGCTCTCTCTCTCTCTCCCTCTCTCTCTCTCTGCAACTGCAAACTACAAAATCATCTACAAGAATCAGAAGTTCAAAACCCATATATCTTTCAGTTTATCTATCTGTCTGCAAGAATCAAAAGTTCAAACCCATATCGGCATATGATTTCAGATTGTTCAAAAAATCAAAACACATATCTTTCAGTTTCCATCGCCCGCTGTTCCAGTTCGGGTTCGCCGTTCGCAAGCTTCAGCCGCTGGCTCTCAACTCTCAAGCTTGCCCCCCTCTATCTCTGCAACTGCTAACTTGTATTTATGGGTGTTGAGGCTGAAATTCGCGCAGTCCGATATGATACCGTTTTCCTGCAAGGAAGAGAGGAGAAGATCGATGAACCTTGACAGCACCGGTGTGGTGCCTACCAAGAGCTCTCCGACGATCAAATTAGTCACGGAGGTCTAAAAAGAAGGCAGGGATTAATAATAGTTTTTACGTCGTACCTTCTTTAATGGCTTGATGCCCTATTTATGGCTGTCCATTGGAATCAAAATTGTTCCGCTGATATCGATGGTTGACCTTATCTTCCGCTTGTGCAAAATCATAAGAGATTTATTACCAGATTTGTCGGGATATGATTTAATCCTTTTGACCTCCTCTAGTTATAGTAGGATTATTCTTACTTGTTGAACCACGTCAGATTTGATTTCATTATCCTTGATAATGAAATCTAATCAATCTTATCGAGGGTAGGATAGGTTTATATTTTTCCCTATCAATGGGTATTGTTTTAAATTTGTGTTTTTCTTTTCTCTGAATAAATCAGACTTAGTGGTTATTATATGCAAAATGATTATCTAACTTCTAGTTGGTAAATCCAGCTGGCATGGACGTAAACTGATATGGTACTGCTGAGGAGTCTGAGTTAATAATTTTCTGGTTCTGTCCACAATTAGCAGTGTGGTGGCTTCTAATTAAATTTGTATGTCAACACACATAAACTGGGCTGTTAATCCAGATTTGGTAATTAACAGCCTTAATCATTGACGGGCAGACACTTAAAGAAGGTAGGGTTTCATTTGGGTGATTGGCCCCTTGTTCACATTGTCTGCTAGTTGTGATGGTTATGAGTTGAATTTGCAAATTTTATTACAGGCAGTTAATTTTGAATCTTTTTTATTCTCAAGTACTATTTCTTTCTCCCTAATCTTTTATGGTTAATATGTTTGCTGTAGTAAATATTGAAGTTATATCTTACATGATTTTTCTTTTATTTTGCACAGTTACATTTCTGCATATATATATATTTTTTACATTGGCAAGAACGCAAAACCCCTGGCCTATTCTTTGAGGACGGGAAGTTATACTCCTTTTGTTCTTTATATTTATTGCAGTATAACATGATGTAATCTAATATTTGAGCAAATGATAATAGCTGGAGCACCAAGTTTGGTGATTTAACAGAGAAATTCAAGGGCAATGGAGGAATTTTGTAGAATATTTCTAGGTTTGAGCAAATGATCATAGCATAGGCCGGAACCCTGGACCCATGCTGACTCGTCCCTATGAGCCTAGTTCAAGAACTTATGTACCCACGGTATTATATATTTATAACATGTTCACGAGCCTCCGATGTTTAAGGATGCATAAGAGCTTACACGATAATACGAAATTAATATTTACAAAACTAACAGAGGTTAACCTAACAACAATATTCGAGATCAGCCTGAGTTCAACTCAGTTCATGTACTTAATAAAAAAAGTTTGAACGTAGTGTTGGGATTTATATGCCCTGGCATAGCAAATTCCTGTTTGGATTAATTAACATATGTTCCTGACGTTTCTGAAATATTTATGTTTTATACAATTGGTGAATTCAATGTATTATATTTCGATTCACTATGAAATTGATAGTGTCCATGTAATTATAAAAAATATTTATATATATGTATGTGATGGCAATCAATGCATGATATATAAATAGTAATTATAAATTGTTCATAGTCGGTAATTATGGATAGACTCATAATTAATTAAGACTTGAACTGGATCCGCGTTAGGTTGAGATATATTGTGAGAGCCGTCGTATGCAATTACTCCCTATCACCGTCATGGCATTTGACTCTTAAGCATGAGAAAAGTATAGACTCTTTTATTAATTAATAATTACTTTGATTTGTTCGACGGATTCTTCGGGATCCTTAGACCGACACTTTGGGTAGTTATGTAATTAATAGTTAGAGGGTTATATTTTCAATATTTGCATCATTGCTACTTGTATTTATTTTGTATTGATTATGGTTGATCACAAAGTAAATTCGAAGGCCTTCGTGTGTTTTTAAACAAAATGATTTATTATATATTTATTTATTTAAATTATTATTTTTGTCAAACAAATGTTTTATTGTGATCGAGCCAGAAATAATCAGAGGTACCAAAATAGATATATTAATTAAGTAGTCGGATTGATGGCTTTATTTATCCGATAACTAATTATGCATAGAGGGGTCAAAGTGCAATATTGACTTAAAGGTTATTTATTATTTAATTGGAGTTCAATTAATTTCTTTTAGTGGAGTAGAAATTAATTTATGAATTAATTGAATTGGGTCCATGGACCGGGCCAATTATTAATTCATTGTAGCCAATAAAATAATAGGCCCAATGGATTCTCACTCATAGCCCAACTTGATATTGGAATCATATTAGATTTGAGACATATGAATTAAAGATGGAGAAGGATTTGTTGTTTCCTTTTCTTTACCTTTATGTTGCCTATAAATATACATGGTCTATGTATATTTTGGGTGTGATTTTGATGAGAAGAAAAAAAGGAATAACTTTTCTCTCTCTAGAAAATTAGGGTTTATGTTCTCATCTAATGGAGGCTCCCACAAGCCTAGTTTTCCAAGGTCATTCATGGGGGCATATGAGTGATTCCTAAAGGCAAAATAATTACCAAGAAGATGGAGACCCAAGGAGAAGGCATCTTGCTAAGGGATTTATAATAAGTGAGAACATTCACTTTAGAGGAAAGTTTTAAAGATTTACTCAGACCTTTGATGTAAGTATTCAATCTGTTAATTGAATGATACATCATATTTTATTTTTGCGTAAAACTTGTCTCTATGTAATGAATCAAGATCTATGAATTTAAATCCCTCGAAAAGTTTTAAAACTTGCACGTTTCCCAACAGTGGTATCAGAGCATGGTTTGATTCATTACTAGAGATAGGAGGACTGATGATCACATGCTTCGCGGTACACCAGAATTTGGTGCAACCACTATCAGGACCCTTGGATCAAAGTCAGCCCTGGAGTTGATAAGGTGCAGCGCACCTACATGGAGGATGGTATGCAGCCTCACAAGAAGCGCGCGTGAAGATCACGCGCCGTCATAGCTGGAAAAAAAAAACAAGGCGCGTGGAGCTCACGCGCTGACCAAGTCAGCACCTCAGGCGCGTGGAGCTCACGCGCTGACTATGTCAGCCAAAGCCACACTCCTCCACGCGCGTGCAGGCGCGTGGAGGCGCGTCCCACGCGTCCCTGGCGCGTGCCAGCGCGTGGGGGCGCGTGCCAGCGCGTGGAAGCGCGTGTGTTGTCCTTCTGCTTGCTCCAGGCGCGTGTGAGAGCTTGTGGGGTCCTCGGGGTTCGTTTCAAGCAGTATTTTACTTCTCCTAACGCGTACAAGCTTCCTATGGATGTTTACAGACTAGTGAAGGAAGCCCGCACAGCAAGAATAGGTTTTAGATGTTAAAAGCTGAATCCATTGGCCATTTAAATTGCTTCTGTCTGTTATTTATTTATTTAATTGATGCATGGAATAATTAATTGTTTATTATTATTATTCATGCATTGGATCCATGATATTTAATTAAATGACTTGATTTATATTAATTAAATTATGAAAATTAATTGGATTTGATTACTAATTAATTTGAGAGCACTTATTGGGAAACGAAAAATTATTTTTGTAAATTATTTTTAAAGTGTGCCTCAAATTAAATATTAGTGAATCATTTAAAGTCCAAATATTTTCTAAATTTAATTGGATTAAAATCAAGACGTTTTGCATGCATTATATCATGTGAATAAATAAATTCAAAACCCTAATTATAAATGATTAAAAATTGAGTGGGAGTGGGGATTTTTATACATTGCCCCATGGCCTTCGTTATTAATACCATTGTAATTAGATCTTCAAAAATAAGGCCCCACGCATGATTTGAAGAGTCTTAATATTACAAGAATGGTTATCTCATAAAAATAATAATATTAAATGTTCATTGTAATTAGATCTTTAAAAATAAGGCCCTACGCATGATTTAAAGAGTCTAGATTATAGTGACAAGATATTTAATATTTTATTTTTCATTAGAGCATTAATAATGTTATACACTCAATCTAAAATCAATAGTGTTAGCTCCCCAACGGAGTGGTCTACACTAGGTGATTTTAGAAAGGCTAAACATAATCGGGAATCATTTCATATAGATAGACAAGGCATTGTCTTCAGAGATATGGAGATGATGGGATTTGTCCGCCAATATCAATAATGAACTTCGCCTACCGAATAAGTTATTGGTGTATTGGTTATCCGATTTTTCATGCAGTGGTTAAGGGACCCACATACTATTTTAATGGAAGTGCTCACCTAATAGTAGATGAATCTCAACAATAGTGATAATGAACTCCTCCAACATGATAAGTTATTGACATATTGATTGGTTGATTTATTTTGCTACAGAGTTGAGGGACCCGCATTAATTAAAAGGGATTGTTCACCAATAATGATAATGATCTCTTGTTCAATTGAGATTTATTATATTATGTGGTTAACAAACTCATTTTAATTTTAAATATGCATGACAGTATTAATAATTCACCTTGCATATTGTATGAATGCATTTATATTCAGATTAATTATGTCTAATCCAGTTTATCTGCTTGCTTACATATTCAATGTAACTGGACTTCATTAATATTGACTGGGAAAGGAAGTTAGATATTTTATTCACAACGTAAGGGTACAAATGTATTTACTACTCCTAAACCTAATCCTTTTACTTTAAGATACCCAAGAGAACATTAATGCTTTGAATAAGTGAAATAAGGCAAATGAGATGACTTTGTGCAATATTCTAGAGTTTACCTCGAATACGCTCCAAAGCTAACATTTACATTATTTTATTTTCTTCAAGCATCATGTTAAAATTTTAATAAGATGTTTTGGTGAGATTAGATAGAGAGTATGCCAAAGTACTATGTCAGACTTGAATAGCATCAAGATAGCCTAAGGAACTCCAGTATGAAATCGAATTTTGAAAAATGATTGTTTATTATTTAAAAATTAGCTGGAGATCAATAAGGCTGACTTGGGTGGTAAGTTTCAAGTTAACATGATTATTGCCTTGTTACCAAACTCGTTCGACTCTGTTAGAGTGAACTAAATAAGGAATCAGTTTGAGTTCACACTCGCTGATATTCTTATAGAATTGGTAACATATGAAGGGATAATCAAGAGTATGGACGTTCCTATCAATCTAACCTAGTCTATACCATCTTCTTCTAGGCCCAAGTGGAAGGGCAAAGCACAGAAGAAGGATGATAATAGAACTAGACTAGCACAGAACATGGGTATTCAAAAAGGTTAAAGGGAATAAGGCAGTGTATGTTGAGGGCGAAGAAAATTGTTTCTTTTGTCGCTAACTAAAACACTAAAGGACGAACTGTTTAAGCAATGACGTGGCATAGGAAAATATATATTTAATCATTGAGCCATGTTATGTGGTTGTGTCTATTAATTCCTGATGGATAGATTCTGGAGCCACTAAACATGTTTGCAACTTATTGTAAGGATTTCAGGAATCCAGAAGCCTTGATGATATGGATATATATTTATCTTTTGACCCGATGCCAAGGTTGTAGTTAAGTCAGTGGGAGTATTACATCTGAAATTAGAGAGTATGATGATATTAGTATTAGAGAACTATCTTTATGCACAGAAGTGAAACACAATCTCATTCTTATTTCACTTTTGGTTTATAAAAACTGTGTTGTTATTTTGTAAAACTGGTTTTATAAAATTGAAGAGATATGCGATTGCTTCTGGTGCATTGAAAGATGGTTAATATACTATAATCACAAACTCTTAAGATTTGCAGGATGTAGAAACTAATGTTGCATCTTCTAGATTGAATGTTAAGAGAAAAAATTGTTATTCCTGACTCATTGTATTTTTAATGTCTATTTTTGGGTTGTTATCAATCAAAATAAGATTCAAAGATTGGTCAAAGAAGGTTTATTACCTAGTAAGGCAGGGGAGCCTAAACCAAACTTGTGAACCCTGTTTTGAAGGATAGATAACTCTTAGGGCTTAATCAGCCAGATGAAATAGACATAAAGGACAATTGGAGTCGGTACACACTGACACGTGTGGTCTTATGAACATCCAAGCAAGATTACTCACGTTTTGGATAAGTTTATCTGATGCAACACAAGCCTTAAACTCTTGGTATTTTCTGAGAAGGTTAAGACTGATATGGAACACATATTAGGTAAACTTATCAAGACACTTCGATCTGATCGAAGATATGAGTATTTCTTAGGATAGTGCAAAGACTATATGGTCAATGAGGGTATTATGTACCAGTTTTCCGCAATTGACGCTAAATGTATTTAGGTGTCAAATAGGAATAACATAATTCCACTTAACATGGTTAGATCTATGATCAGCTATGCTACATTATCTCTTTCATTTAAGAGTTTAGCGTTAATGACATCGATGCACATTATGAACTGCATTCCATCTTAGTCTGTCTCAAGGATATCGTTGAACTGTGGTTTTGACTAAATCTTAGTTTGAATCACATGCACATATGGGGTAGTCTTGCACATGTGCGCTTGATATGGACAAGTAAGTTGGAAACAGATCGTACGCATGATAGATTTGATAGCTACTCTAAAAGTCACTAGAATGGATTATTTTATGATCTCAATGATAAAAGTTGATTGTTTACACTCACTGTTTATCTATAGGAGGATCATATTATGAATTATATACCTAGTAGCATAATGTTAGAGAATATGGTATGAGTACCAGATGTACCACATGTGAACACACTTATTATAGAGATTGAGAATAATAAATGAATTCCCTATTGATGCATTAGCATCATCTGCTACACAGATTCTTGCATCGGTACATTGATGTAGTGGGAGGATTATCATCCAATTCGACAGAATCATGTTTTTAGGTGAGACCATTATGGACATCCCTGTTAAACATGAGTTGGACCCAGTAAGCTACACGGAAGCGTGAACCGATGTGGATACAGATCGTTTTGGTGAGTTACTATGAAATCAGAGTTGGAATCTATGTATTCTAATAAATTCTGGGATCTTGTAGAACTTTCTAGTAGGGTGATTCTTATGGAAGGCAAGTTAATCTACAAAAAGATACCAGAAGATTTCTTAGTGAATAAATCATGAGTGTACAAGGAAATGTCATTATTTTTCTAATTCTATATATATTGATGACATCCTACTCATTTAGAATGATGTGGAAGTTTTGTCATCAATAAAGAGGTAGTTGTTCAATTACTTTTAAATGAAGGATTTTCAGGATGTAAGCTAGATTCCTAGGATCAAGCTTTTGCAAGATCAGGGTAAAAGGAAAATAGGCTTATCTTAATAATCCTACATTGATAAAGTTTTGACCAGGTTTGGTATGCATAACTCAAAGAATGAGTTCTTGCTTTATTGATATGGATGGCTCTCTCTAGTAAGTAGTTTTTCAAGACTATCAAAGGAGATTGAGCAAATGAGACTGGAACAATATGTTTCGGCATATGAGAGTCTCATATATGCCATGGTCTATACCAAACAGGACATCCGCTACATAGTAGGGATAGTCAGTAGAGATCAGTCCAATACTGGACTTGACAACTGGTCTGTTGTGAAAAATATCATTAAGTACCTAAGGAGAATCAATGATATCATACTCATTTATGGATGTGATGATATAGTCCTAGTCAGGTATGCTAGTTCTGATTTTCAATCAGAAGTAGATACTATGAGGTTCATGACTTAGTGTATATTCACTTAATGGAAGGGAAATCAATTGGTAGATTGTCAAGCAGATTTCAACTGTTGACTCAAACCTGCAGGTGGAATATATTGCAGCCTTAAAGGTGGCAATATAAGCCTATTGGTTTGATCTCACTGATTTAGAGGTTGTGGAGCATACTAGCCTGCCTATCGAGCTATATTGCGACAATAATGCAGAAGTAGTCCAAACCAATGACCAAAGGTTCCATAGATGAACAAAATACACTGATAGGAAGTATCATGTTCTACATGATATTGTCCGGCAAGAAAATGTACTTGTAGCTAGAACATTGCATTGGAACACAACTTTGTTGATCCATTATCAAAGGTGTCATTGATCAATAATTTTGATCATCATCTGGATAACATTGGAGTTAGGTGCAATTTGAATTGGCTATGAGGGCAAGTGGGAGCTGTTGGGATTTATATGCCCTGGCATAGCAAATTCCTGTTTGGATTAATTGACATATGTTCCTGACGTTTCTGAAATATTTATGTTTTATACAATTGGTGAATTCAATGTATTATATTTCGATTCACTATGAAATTGATAGTGTCCATGTAATTACAAGAAATATTTATATATATGTATGTGATGGCAATCAATGCATGATATATAAATAGTAATTATAAATTGTTCATAGTCGGTAATTATGGATGGACTCATAATTAATTAAGTCTTGAACTGGATCCGCGTTAGGTTGAGATATATTGCGAGAGCCGTCGTATGCAATTACTCCCTATCACCGTCATGGCATTTGACTCTTAAGCATGAGAAAAGTATAGACTCTTTTATTAATTAATAATTACTTTGATTTGTTCGGCGGATTCTTCGGGATCCTTAAACCGACACTTTGGGTAGTTATGTAATTAATAGTTAGAGGGTTATATTTTCAATATTTGCATCATTGCTACTTGTATTTATTTTGTATTGATTATGGTTGATCACAAAGTAAATTCGAAGGCCTTCGTGTGTTTTTAGACAAAATGATTTATTATATATTTATTTATTTAAATTATTATTTTTGTCAAACAAATGTTTTATTGTGATCGAGCCAGAAATAATCAGAGGTACCAAAATAGATATATTAATTAAGTAGTCGGATTGATGGCTTTATTTATCCGATAACTAATTATGCATAGAGGGGTCAAAGTGCAATATTGACTTAGAGGTTATTTATTATTTAATTGGAGTTCAATTAATTTCTTTTAGTGGAGTAGAAATTAATTTATGAATTAATTGAATTAGGTCCATGGACCGGGCCAATTATTAATTCATTGTAGCCAATAAAATAATAGGCCCAATGGATTCTCACTCATAGCCCAACTTGATATTGGAATCATATTAGATTTGAGACATATGAATTAGAGATGGAGAAGGATTTGTTGTTTCCTTTTCTTTACCTTTATGTTGCCTATAAATATACATGGTCTATGTATATTTTGGGTGTGATTTTGATGAGAAGAAAAAAAGGAATAACTTTTCTCTCTCTAGAAAATTAGGGTTTATGTTCTCATCTAATGGAGGCTCCCACAAGCCTAGTTTTCCAAGGTCATTCATGGGGGCATATGAGTGATTCCTAAAGGCAAAATAATTACCAAGAAGATGGAGATCCAAGGAGAAGGCATCTTGCTAAGGGATCTACAATAAGTGAGAACATTCACTTTAGAGGAAAGTTTTAAAGGTTTACTCAGACCTTTGATGTAAGTATTCAATCTGTTAATTGAATGATACAACATATTTTATTTTTGCGTAAAACTTGTCTCTATGTAATGAATCAAGATCTATGAATTTAAATCCCTCGAAAAGTTTTTAAAACTTGCACGTTTCCCAACACGTAGTTCATCCAAATTATTAATTCATACTTTCATTAATTTGCAACTTTTAGTTATATGTATACAAACATGTATGTATGTGGTGAAGGGTTGCCAACACTAACGCCCGCCCACCCGCCAAAGTTGGTGGGATTCCCCGTTTAAGTTAGCTGGCAATCACTAATTTAGGCTATCTTTTCCATTCGTAAGTAGCATTTGATTTGAAAACCCATAAATAATTCATCATATATTAATATATAATTATATTAATATTAGTCTGGTCCCCCTATTTCCTTTTAACAATTTATTGGTTTATCCTGGTAAGATGGAGTTTTTATTATTAATATTATTTTTTTCTTTTTTTTTTAGTAAATAAGATGAAGAAGTTATTATATGGTGCCGGTATAATTGTCCAGGACAATTATCAATAGTAATTGTCTAAAAAATGTGTAAATTTTATTTAACTTTTTGTTCAAGTAAACTCCAGGGGGTAGGATTAGATGAAAAAAAGGCTTAAACTCATGAAGCATAAAATCTAAGGGATAAAATCTCATGATCAATTCCTATTAGGTGCAAATAATTTCTTGGAGGGTTGGCGTGTGAGTACCAACTAAGGGATAAAAAAAAAAAAAGAATAATTTCACTGACACCCCCCTCAAGTTTGGCCAAATATCAGTTTAAAACATCTTTTGAAAATAATTATCACTCACATTATAAACGTTTGTCCCGTTTTTCACTCACACCTCAAAAGTTAGTTGACAGGTGTGCCAGACCCCTTTTTACATCTAAAAATATATTCTTATTCCTTGACTTTGGTTTGACCCAATAAATTATTTCTTTAATGATTAAAATTACATATTTACTCTCATTTGACTTTAGGCGAACTATTCAAATGACATGTTTACCCTTCATTTTCCATATACAAGAATAAATAAAGTAGGTGATCAATATCATACAGTTTGGTATTGAGGTCATACAAATGTTCGGTTCTATATTTTTTTAAGAAAATTAATGAAATTTTAAGTAAGAAAAAATTATTTTTTTAAGAAAATTAATGAAATTTAAAAAGAGAGAGAAAAATAAGAAAAATTTTAAAAACTAAAATAGAAAAATCACCCATTCATATATTTTTTTAAGGAAATTAATGAAATTTTAAGTAAGAAAATTTTATTTTTGTAAGGAAATTAATAAAATTTAAAAAGAGAAAGAGAAAAATAAGAAAATTTTTAAAAACTAAAATAAGAAAAATCACCCATTCATATATTTTTTTTAAGGAAATTAATGAAATTTTAAGTAAGAAACTTTTATTTTTTTTAAAAAATTAACGAAATTTAAAAAGAGAAAGAAAAAAATAAGAAAAAATTTACAAGTGTCCGGTTCTATGATCAATCACTCATTCATATATTCCATCATTTCAAATATATATATATATATATATAGGCCTGTCCTCGTATTTTTTGGAGAACAAAAGCCCTGTTTTTTATTATTTAGCATGTGAACTGAAGTCTATTTGTGACATTTTATATTTATATTTGATTTATATTAGTTTTTTTTTCTCAATCTATCTAATTCATCTTTGTCTCTTTCTCTCTCTATCATACACAACAACATATAGACTTTCTATACATAACTAATTGGTGCCATAAACCATAAACTCCAATACTAGAATTCCCAAATCAATCTGTAAATACCCTGATTGATAAATTGAAAGAAACAATTAATGGGTTTGGTTTCCCCAAAATTGATTAATTACCAAAAAAAAAAATATAATAATAATACAAAAATTCATATAGTCTTCGGAGGTGTAATTAACTCTCGCCGGAGGTGAAGCATTATGAGTCCGCAGGCCAGGTTCGGGGAACAAGTGGGCGACGATTGCCATAATTTCAACAACGATCGCGTGGATCAAGAATTACTGGAACTCTACAAATTAAATTACTCTTTGTATAGCTTTATTACTTCTTATATATATACAGGGCGGAGCCAGGAATTTGTTTCAAGAGGGGCGTCATATCAAAGATGAAATATTTTTTTCAAGCAAAAAGTAATGCAAGACAATAAATCAAAAAATAACACTGTACTAATGATGGAATAATAGCATTTAATAATTTAAAAAATAATTATTTAAAAAAAATAGGGACATAAAAATACCGACCTTAAGGCAACAAATTTAATTACCAAACTTTGAAGAGAAAAAAAAAAAAAAATAGTTTGAATAAAGGAATGCAACTTTTTTTTAAAAGAGAATATAGAGAAGAAGAAGAGGAGGAGTAAGAATGAAAAGAAATGAAAAATTAAAGATATTTTTTAAAAATAATTATTTTAGTGGGCATTTTTGTAAAATTTTATAAATTATAGGCCTATTTGCAATAAAAATTAATTGGCCTAAGGGTAAATAATTATTTTAGGGGGCATTTTTTAATTTTTTATAAATTATTGGCCTATGTGTAATAAAAATTAATGGCCATTTTCTTAAAATAAATTATTTCAGGGGGGCATTTTGAAAACTTTTAAAAATTATAGGCCATTTTGTAATTAAAATTAATGGGCCAGCATGGGCCCGGGGCCCTATGCTGGCTCCGCCACTATATATATATATATATACATTGTGTCCTTTCCTCCCTCATACCACCATGCCGCTAAACTCCATAAACACCGGAGACTTGAAGCCATTGCCGATGCAAATCAAGCCATCGCTGTTGACCAGTGGTCAGCCTACGTCGCCAATATTTCTCATCGCCGTCGATTGGCCGTCGCCAATCCTCTCCAACATTTTTCTTACAGAAGCGTCGTCCCAGAGATATAGGAGAGAGAAATAGTGTGTGTAGGGGTATAGAAGTCATTTACATTATCTAATATTTTGAGATAAATGTGATTAAAAAATTAGGGCAAACATGTCTTTTTCCATTTTTTTAACGGAGGCAGTAACGAAAAAGCGAAAATGAACCTAAGTGATAGTTATTTTCGAAAGATATTTTAGATTGATATTTGGCCAAACTTCAGGGGGTGTTAGTGAAATTATCAAAAAAAAAAACTTTTTGCTCAAATATCCTATGGTGATTGCTTGAGACCAATGGTCCCGAGATCAATATTTAAAAATATAAAAAAAAAAAAATAGTAAAAAGTGATAAAGTATTACACTAGTTCGGGAACATTGTGCCAAACCAATTATTATACACAAATATGCAAATACATCAATTTGTTTAACTTTTTTATTTGTGTGTTGGCTCGTAATTACTCGAACACGACATGATTTATAAGTGAATTTGAGTTAATGTTAAACGAATTTGGGTTATAAATGTTTAATTATACGTATCATAAATAAACTTCTATTTAAGTTATAAAATAACCATTTAAACTTATATTTGAATGGACTAATACTTTTAATAAATTTTTTATATTTTTTTTACTCGACAAAATTTTTATATATTAATAAGATTTTTTTTTGGTGGGTTCAAAATCACCAAAATTTACCCCTAGATCCGCCTTGTATATAGGAAGGTGGTGAAGTTTTTTTTGGAACTACGATGTAACTTATTATCATTATTTAAAATTTTAAAATTAGTTGTCAATTCTAACCGATTTGAATCACGTGGTGCGATATGAAAATGAAAGTGATGACTCCTGACCTTTCCAGGACCCACTCCCAACTTCCTAAGGACTACCTACTACTTCCACTTTTAAAGTGATGACCAAATTGCAAGAGACTAGGGTGATGAGATTAAGGGGTGTAATTTAACTATTTTAATTATTTTTTAAAATATATATACATAAAATTTCAATTTTCCAACTATTAGTATTTGGTTACTCTGGGTTGCATGAAATGTGTATTACAAACTAAATATTTTGGAGGAAAAAAAAAAAAAAAAAAGGATTTCATGAAGAATTGTTATTGGTTGCATCTAAAATATATATGGTTCTATTAATAATTCTACAATGTTATATGGAATGAGATTATTTAATGCTCTTTACCATCATTGGAGGCGATTAATTAATTGAATAGACCCCTCTCCATTGGTTGAGCTCCTTCTTTGCAAGACTCCAAAAATATAAATAAGTACAAAAGATACATTGTTGATTTATTATTATATGAAAAAATGAGGACTTTGGATTTTGACTCCATGGAGATTGGAGATTGAAATTAACATCATTATAAAAGATACAATTTTGAATATATTTTTATAATGTTCTTCAATGATTGAAAATAAAAGTCATACTTTGCAATATATTGTTTAAATTTCCCATGCTTTTTAACTCAATTTTATAAATTAATTGGTTTTAGTTGTCTCATTTATTAAACTATTTGAATTCAAAACGTGTCACTTAACAGGCCAGCAAAATCAATTAGCCCACTCTTGCTAATATATCTGGCAGCCCAATAGGCCCTCCAAATAAAGATCAGTACTAATACCGTGCAACTTTCTGCAAGTTGGGCAGTCCAACCCAACACCAACCCCGTATTTTTTATTTTTTTTTATTTTTTTATTTTTGGGGTAAAATGTAAAACATCTTATAGTAGTATATAGAGCATTTTACACACAAAAAAGGATTATATATATATATATATATAGAAGATCGAAGGTAATTAATATGTGCTTAATGAATGTTGAAGGTTAATATGTGCTTAATTATAGAAGGTTGAAGGTTAATATGTGCTTAATGAATGTTGAAGGTTAATATGTGCTTAATCATAGAAGGTTGAAGGTTAATTTGTGCTTAATGAAGGCAATCCATTTCTTTAAGAAGAAGGTTGAAGGTTAATATGTGCTTAATGAATGTTGAACTTCTATTGGATCCAAATCGGGTCGAATAGTTATATTATAATTCCTCTAACATTCTACATAAACTAAATTCCTAAATTATATCAACTAGACTCCTAAGTTTTTTTTTTTTTTTTTTTTTTTTTTTTTTTTTTTTTTTTGGGATTCAATATTTGAGATATTATGCATCACAAAAACTTTTTTTCCACTAATTATTGAATAAATTTCACCTATCTCCTTTAATATTTGTCAGTATTTCATATAGACCTCTCTTGATTTCATCATTCATTTTCATTTTTCTTCTACAAAATTTCACATGCACGTGAAGGCGAGTTTGCATTGAGTGGTCTTCAATAGCAGTATGACTAATTCATTTTAGGCTTGAAATGGGCTCATTAAACAATAACAGTATCCTCCTAAATTTCATGTTACTTCTAAAGTATGGAATTAATTATTTATTAATAAAAACAAATTAACTTTTTCATACTTTGTCCATTTTATTATGTTTTTTATGAGAGCAAACTGTAATAATAAAATTATCTCGTTTAATGAGTTTGATGATGAGGTTACTACCAAAACTGTGAATGATCATTGTCTAACTTTTACAGTGATGGATTCTATCATTGATGACATTCACAAATTGATTGAAGAACGTTCAAACTTTTTAGTTGGCTTTGTGACCTAATAAGCTAATGATGTCACTCACCATTTAATAGGTTCGGACTTTAGAAGTAAACAGAAAAAGTTATTAATTTTGGACTTATAAAAAAAAAAAGAAAGTTATTAATTTTTGAAATTTTATTATAAATTCAAGTTTTATTTATTTTTTTTACAAGGCATGAAGAGTTAAAAATTAGAGTAGTAGATGCAAAAAGTCGAAACCGGGCACTACCAAAATCCACCGGAGGCACTAACCACTGGCTATCGAGACATCTGCAAATTCAAGATTATGTTACACCATAACTCACATAAAGCGGAAATAAGAGTGAGAGAGTTTGAGAGCGGGAGTGTGAGAGCAGCAAAATAATATAATAAATAGTGAGAATTTGAGTTAGAGTGCGCGAAACGTGAGAGCAGGAGCACGCTCAGACGTGAGAATAGCACCTGTTGAGAAAAATTGTGTGATTTAGGTTACACTTGATTTGTAACACGGTTGCTCTTCCCTGTACTTTAGATAAATCTTATAAATGAGATTCTTGGCTTCTTGAAAATATAAATATATATATATATATAATTACATATAATACAAAATAAAAGAAGAAATAATACGGAGTAATAAATAAAAAAATACTAGATTTTAAAGGTTCCTAATATGGCAAAGAAATAGAAATTGCATAAATGGTATCAGATCCACTTCAGAAATTCCTCAAACCCTCGTTTAGACCCCGTCTCTTTCTAAACCCATACAACCACCACCAAGTAATTGAGTCTTCAACTCTCTTGAAGACAAACAAGACTCGAGACTCCGAACCCACCAAGTACCCGTACCTCTTAGTGCAGAGAGGGAGAGAGCAGAGAGAGTAGAGAGAGAAGTGGTCTCAACGTTCAACAAATGGCTGAGCAAAGCAGAGTTGGAGGAAGCAGAGACGTACCTGTACCCATAAATCCATCCATTCCTTCAGGCGAACAGACTGTTTGGGCCGATGTTTCGTCCCTACTCCAAGCCGCCTGCACAGGTTTTTTTTTTTCCTACTCGAATTTGTTTGTTTCCTGAGAAAGTGTAGGGCAATACAATAAAAAACAATATACAGTTTCTGATTCCTAGGAATACAGGAAAAGGA
Source organism: Cornus florida (assembly GCF_030987335.1). Taxonomy (NCBI): domain Eukaryota; kingdom Viridiplantae; phylum Streptophyta; class Magnoliopsida; order Cornales; family Cornaceae; genus Cornus; species Cornus florida. The sequence continues at coordinate 88,425,962 of NW_026775580.1, read as the reverse complement.
ATAGCCTTTACTCATCTAAACCTAATGCAAACTATTTCACTTAATTAACGACCAAAGAAAGTGCAAGTCTTTGTGTTTTGTTTGCGTTATGTGTTGATTGATTGTCGTGAATTTGAGTTACTTCAGATTGATAGTACTTTTTGGAATAAGTGTATTTAGTAGAATCATAATTGGTTATTGAATGTTGCTCGATTAACTAAATTAGTAGTTTAGACGCAACCTTGATTAATTCGTTGTTGCCAAAGCTATTTGCTTTGTACAATCTAATTTCTTCAATTGCGATGTAAATATGTTTTAGATTATTTTGACTTCGAATTGCGGCAGTTTCAGAAAAAGATCCAACTTTGGAAATCACTCTCTCTGTGCTTGTCTAATTTTCTGGAAATGAATTTCTCAAAAAGATATCACTCATCTTTGCAATTGGATTTTTTTTTTTTTTTTCCTTGTGTAAGCATGTTTGTTCCTTTTTGTGGTGCGGGGGTGGCCGGGTAGGGAGGACCGGAGGAATGTGCGGGCTGGATAGTCGAGTGCTTAATGCGTGTGTTTCGTGTGTGTGTGTTTTTGGTGTTCCTTTTTGTTTTTCTGACGTTTTCATTGTGGACTGTCATTCTTATATAATTTTCTACATGACAACACATGGATTAATATTGTAAACTGGATTATCATAGTTATTTTATTTCTCATATGACAAATATCTTTATATGATTATATTGATTCATACTATAATGAAGGGTATAATTCTCTTTTTTGCCTTCTTTATTGTTAAAAAACTTATGGACACAAGGTTTGAGTAAGGCGTATTGGATTAAAATTTCATATTTCTTACCAACTACCCCATCTGTGTTACCTTTCCAGGTGAGGAGTATAATCTTCAAGAACTGAAAGACATTAAAACATTTGAATCTTTCCTATTTTAACTTGTGGAATAAGACATTGAACTGGTTCACGTGGTGAAGGTTAATCGATTCATTTAGGAAAAAAAAGAAAAAGAAAAAGAAAGATTAATCGATTCAGTCTCAATTCTCAAATGGCTTTGTGGAGTCCCTAGTTAAAGCTTCAAAAGTGGGTGATGATAAGGTTTCTGTGAGGTCTTTCTCCTGCAGTGGCTACTGTCTGAAAGTGGTTTGGTACTGGGAGATGAAAGGCAGGTCTCCTATGTGAAGGTTTGTTATGGTGAAACCCCAAGTCGTGTCTTCAATGGTGATGGAAAGAAATAGCTAGGATTTCTTTCTTTTTTTTGGGCGGGGCCCTGGGGGGTTAGAATTGCTGGAGAGGAGGTCATAGCAGCGAAGCTTGTACCTGAGAGTTGTGGAGATAAAAAGTTTGGGAGGGTTTACAAGTTGTTGGTTAAAGTTCTTGTTTTGGAAATTAAGACGGGTGATGAAGGGCCATCATTCTCGATATGTAAAATTTGTTTGTCAAGGGAAGTCAAAATCTTCATGCATTTTTGTTGTAAAATAATGTGTACGCTCTAGGGTCAGGAGTGAGGAGCTTGGATTAATGTGTAAAATGAATACTGAAAAAGCCTATGATCTTGTCCAGTGGGACTTCTTGTTGTATATGACGGAAACCACAGAGTGGGATGCTGAGGAGGGCTATGGAGGGGCAGCGATTAGGGGTATTTTGGTCTGCATCTTGCAAGTTTTTATGTCTATTTTGCATTTGTTGTTTGTGGATATCATTTTTGCTGAGCAGATGAGGGACAATATAAGTACTTGAGGTTAAAACTCGTTTGTTTTGTGCCCTTGTTTTTGGTGCATTTACTGAATTATATTTTTATCTGTCAAAAACAAAGAAAGAAAGGCAAATTCAATTTATATTATCAGTTCCAGAAAAAAGCTTACAAGAATGAGTGCATGATATGTGCAACCCGATATCTGTTTTGTTCAACTTTTTTTAAATTTCTTTTTGTATTAATTGGTCACAGATCTTCGAGATGGTGAGCTCATTCATGGAGAGAATTTTAATCTTTTTGCTGCCATGTCCGCTCTGGAGGTAATGATGCATCTTCATTGAATACACACACACACACACACACACACATATATATATTGGTAGTTCTCTCACAATGTTTCATCTACAACTTAATAACCATGTTCTACACATAACCGTGCAACTCAATAGTGACAAAGGATACACAGGCATATATAAATTTTCCATGAGGTTCAGTATGTGAATCCCTTGGATATATATTAAAGAATAAGCACTGGCAAATGGATTGATAATGAGAATCAAAATCGTAGTAGTGTTGTTATGCTATATAAGAATTGTAGTGCAAAAAGAGGTATTGGATATGTTAAATCCTTGTATAAGGCTTCTCTAGCCCAAGTGGAGGTGGAGAACACAGTTTTTGGATGAAACTATATTGTTCTGAACAAGAAGAGCCTTGAGGGGAAGCAAAAAGTTCTGCATGACAAGTGGGCATGTTGTTCAAAGAACAGAACCTGTTTTGGAAGTAGAACTAAGAAGAAAGAGAAACTGACCTGAATAACATCATATTGAATGCTTTGCCACCCATTTCTCATGGTTCAGCTGGAAGAAATGCAAATGTGAATTGACAGTTTATAGGAGCATAGGGGATTATTTTGGAGAAATTGGGTTATAATTAATGCGTTAATTCATCTCCTTGTTTTATTTTTGTTCCTTTAAAAAATGACAAGATTATAAAGTGTGAGCATGTAATAGCAGAAATCATGTATAATACTGCACATGCAACAGATTATCTACTTTCTTTTTTCCTGTAAAAATCGTGTAGAACAACTTAGACTGGCATTTACCTTTCAAAAAAAAAAAAAAAAAACTTAGACTGGCATTTGAAGTTGTATTGTTTATTATCATTATTATTATCATCATCTCATTATATTCATTGCGGCGGATTTCATTTAATGATATTTACTGGCAATTGGGATTTTATTTAATGACTTTTATTTGCAATGTTTATTTTATGTTCGGATGTCCACAAATTTACGCAGGAAGGTGGATTTTGAGAAAAGAAAATTAGAAATAAAGGAAATTCAAAGTAAAGGAAGTTGCATTTTCTACAACCATTTGGTGGTTTATAAGAAATTGTAGGAAAATAAGGCTTCAATTTACCTGTAGTGCATAATCCTATAGTAGTGTGGGGAAGGATTTGAGGGAAACTTTTTCTTACTAGAAAGCAGTTATGTTGGGGACGCACATGGGCGGAGCCACTTGGGTCTGTGGGGTCGATTACCCCACCATAATTCAAGAAAAGGGGGAGGGTTCTATTGGTATCAATGAGAAACTATGAATTTTTTTATAGTTGACCCCTCTAAATTCTTTGGGAAATAAAGGGTCAATTTAATACTAGAAAGTGATAGGAGGCTTTAATACTAGAAAGTGATAGGACAGTTTTAATACTAGAAAGTGATTTGATATTAAGGAGATGTATTGTTTTCTTTCAGATGACAATATTATAGCTAACTGTTGCATTATTCTATTTATATCTGATGTAATAATGATTTGGTACTTTATGACAACTTTCCTTAACTTGTACCAACTTTTTTCTGTGTCTATTAGATAATGGATCCAAAGATGGATTCAGGTATTGTTTGCCGATATTATTCTGTCGATGAAGCCATTGAGAATGGTGCTGCTCCAGTCCCTTTAAGCTTCAATAAAACTGTCGATGTTCAGTGTACTATTGACATCATGGACTATCTTCTAGCTTGTGAGGTATTATGTACATTACATACTTAAAAGTTATTACCTTAATTTTTTTTTTTTAATTATCTGATCTACAATCTTACATGGCAGGCGACATGGCACAAAGGTCAATCATTGGCGCAAACTGTTTTCTCCTGCATCTATCTTCTGAGGCCTGATAGAACATCATCACATGCGTTACTGCATTCTTATTGCAGAATAATACGTGCAACCTGCAATGCTGTTGTTTCAGTTGTGTCAGATGCACGTACACATGAAGTAAAGTATTCCAACAACTCTTTAAACCTTTATTTGTTCTAGGGGAATAAAATATAGATTCTTATTTTTGCCTCTTCTCCTCTAATGACTATAGTCGTAAAAGAATGAATTATTGTTTTAAAATTCAAAGTCAGTAAAGAATTAGTTTTTTCCCCCCTTCTTCTATCCTGTGCTACGCACGGGTTGACATCAATGTAAATTATTACGGCCTCAGAATGAGATCAGCTGGTGAATGAGTATGTGGATCTGGGAATTCAGTGGGGGTGGGGGAGTCTTGGATGCTATGTGGGATCTACTTTGTTGTCTACCCAATAAGGCCACTATTTCTGATATTTAAGTCTATGAGTAGAATAATGCAAACGTGTAGGGAGAAATAAAAAGGTCTTTGTATGGTTTTGTTATATTTGGGAAAAGTCTATGACAGGGGCCTTTGAAGTCTAATATGGTGTGTTTTAGAAAATGAAAATGTCACAAGGAGATATGTTGACGCGATAAAGGATATTACATTGGCAAGGCTTTATCAGTCATTAATGGTGGCTAGTTAAGAAACAATATATTTATAAACTGTGAATGGTCGAAATGTGATTGTGGTATTGGGTGTGTGATTGGACAAGAAAGTATCAGATTGTAAATGAATAGATCCCTGGTATGATAGAATTTGCATCAATTGGAGATAAATGAGATAACATTGATTAACATGGTTTGTCCTTGTTTAACAAAGATTGATAGCTACACTGATAATGGACTGTGACATGGTCCACACAGAATAGATTGGTAGGGAAAAGGGTAGACCAAATTAATATCAGTTGAGATAATTTCATTTGTACTGAAAAAATTATAATATGTGGTTTAATGAAGTCATTGCCCCAGATAGAGTGGAATGATGAAACATGATTTAGGAAGTCTTCCCCCCTATATTAGGAACAAAGCTTTATTGAGTTGGATAAAGTGGTGTTGCCTAATCATGGTTATTTGAAATATTCTGTGAGAAGTCTGTTGACTATTTTGTAAGCTTGTGCAAGCATGGTACTGTACTTCACAAAATAACTCTCAACATTGTATATTCTGACATTGCATTGAAACTTGGTAAAAAATGTAGTGGATTTAGAAGAATATGAAAAGTGAGTCATGCATATTGAGGATGGCTTTTTAATCGTTAAAACTTAAAAGATGTGTTTTTTGTTTGTTGGTTACAACTCCTGTACGGGTTTGTGCGTAAAGCGAGGAATGATACTGAAAAAGGTTAATGGCAGTTTTGATATGAAATTCAAGTCGCATCCTCGAGTTTATTTGTTTTCAACATGTGTATTTCTCGATTATCAATTTGTGCTCAGAAGGTTTGACTTGCATTTTATTCCTTTTCTATTTTTTGCAGGAAGAAGATTTTTTTACAATGACATATGGTTTACCTTTGAAGGGGGATGGTGATGAAAAATGCTTATCAATGCTACATGCTGTAGAAGAAACAATTTCTCGCCAATTACGTGCATGTAAAGCATCATCATCTAAAAAGAGAGTATTAGAAGGTAGTTCTAGCTTGTATTTTAATTAAATAGAAAATTTGAAGATCTAACTTTATCCGCTATTGGAGACCACAGCTTTGACAGAATGTCACCGTCAGGTTTCTTTATTGTAGAGTTAAACCTGGTTCCTTGAAGGAATATTTATTTTCAAGTGAGGTGGCTCTGGACTCAATCTATCACAAGTTTTCTTTTATGTTGCAATCATTGAGACCTAAAGTTTGAAAACATTCTTCATGATTCTTATGAAAGGGATGACACTATTTTATATTTGCATTGGCTGCTGCTCCTTTGTCCCAAGCTCTAAAACCTATCAGGTTTTAACTAGGGGAGAAATAGGGAGAAATTTTGGGGTTACTAAATTCAGGTACTTTTTCATTAAAATGAAAATTAAGTATTGAAATTACTGAAATTGTTAGATTTGAGGCACTTAATTGAGTTGTTAAACAACACTGTGTGTTCTTGGACATCAGTATACCACATCTCGGGCGCTGCATTATGATTGCAGATAATGGGGTACTGGCATATAATGCTACCATAAACTCTTTTTTTTTTTTTCTTTTTCCGAAAAGCATAATGCTACCATAAACTTGAACGGTAACATGTATTAGGATTTCCAGTCTTTAGGCCAATAATCCATGAGATACCCATTTTAATCAAGATATTAGGAACACAGGCACACACAAGGGCATCAATCTCTGACACTACCTGCTTCAGTCCATACCTGCCTTTTGTTGATTATTATTTAACTGAAAGTGACATTCTTTTAGCAATCTTCCTAATGCCACTATTGCCAAACTATCTTTGACTTATTTGTTTTCTTTGAAAGGAACAAAAGAGAAGTTGAAAGATGTGTACTATGACTATTGCTCTAGATCTTCAGAATGTGGATTGTTTTTTTTTTTTTTTTCCCAAAATAAAATTTGTGATGTAAATGTATTTTAAAGCGATGCTCACAACCTCGTGATTCTTTTGTTGCCCTATTTTGATGTTGATATATATGGCCTAGGTCTTTAGAAATGAATTAAAAAAGTTAAATATATTAGCTAAAATTGCATGTTATAGAAAAGGTTGGAAAGAGAGAATTCATGTGGCCAACCCCATTCATATGGGATTACGGCAAGGATCATGATGATGATATAAATGGCCTAGGTCTTTAGCATTCACCTAATTTTTAATATTGTGTCCTCACATAAGCCTATTGTATTTTGAATGCTGTCCATTGCAAACTGTGCGTCTTCTTATTTGGTTCGCTCGCAATTGCAAAATCTGCATCTTCTTATTTGGTGGTTCACTAGCAATTTGTAACATAAACAATGGTAATTTTACCTTGTAAGGTTGTTATTAGTTAACTTACCAGAATACGGTTGATCTTGCTGATAGATGAATGATAAGTCCACCTTGGTTACTCGAGCTTGTGACCCAAGTGGGGACATTAAGACATTCAAAGGTTGGATTGGTAATGCACTGTAGAGTCTGGCCCTGCAGGCTCACCCCATGATTCTATATGTCAAGCAGTAGATCATGAAGTGTTTAAACTCTAAACCAGTTGTGAAATCCCCACACTTAGCCTCCCTAGGATTAGCAGGTGGCTGGTTTGTCAGAGTGCATCAAGTCGCCTGCCAATCTTTGGGAAGGGGATAGTGAGCCTGTAATCGAATGATCTAGACACTGTAGTGCCTCCATTTGGTTGAAACCCTATCACGCCTATAACGAATTATTCTTGTATATAACTTTGGAACTCAATGGAAATTTCTTGGAAGGACTATATATATATATTTTCAGGGACAGGTTGTTAGGAAGGATAAATTTTACTGAGGTTATGACCTTAAGATAGAGCGGAATGATGAAACATGATTCATGTAACCGACTACAAATAGTTGAGAGATGGCTTTCTGTAGTTGGTTTAGTTGTGTATATTACTCTTACCATATTTTTTAATGCTGTTAAGTTGTGATGATTGAAAATATTGCTCATGGTTCTGATTATTGTGATGCAGATATAGAGCCATTACAAACTAAAATTGATTTAGAAGAAGGATATTGCAAAGCTTTGTTATGCCGCTTACGCTTTCGTAAGGTCTTACCCTGTGTTTGCTTCCTTTTAAGTTTTGCAAATGACCTGAATTCGTGGTTACACAACATTTCATGAGCACATGCATTCATCATAGTGTATAGGCAAAATATATATAATATGTATGCTTCCATTTCCGCTATCTAGCTTCTCAAGGTTTAGCTTCACTGACCTGTCTTAGATGACATCATCAAATGGCAATGATAATAACTGTGAGGCTGCCTACAAATATGGAACTTTGCAGTCACCATCTTCTAAATTTAGTAGACTATCTAAGATTTTTTAAGGTTTTATTCTACTTATTGTTGAACAAAATTTTAACTCATGTCAAAGTTCTAAAGCATTGAACATCTCGAATTTATCATTATATAATATACATTGTTATAAACTTCCTTATTATTCCAGACATCACTTAACTTTTCATAATAGCCTAAGTGTAATAAAAACATCAAGTTTGAAACTTGCATGAGAGCCTTGAGCCTAAATTAAGCATTTGCATTAACTTACAATTTTATATGTTTACTACTGTAGGACCAACCACTAAATGGCCCACTCAGGCTTTCAAGCATATTGATGTCTGAATACCTAGTGAACAAAGATTTTATACAATTCTTACTTATCAAAAAAGAAAAGAAAAGAAAAGATTTTATTTAGATGCGAGAAGGAATGGTGTAGATACTGCCCTCAAACATCCCGACACCTTCAACAGTGCCACATGTTTGTTTTTAAGTCTCGGCTTCTATTAAAAAACGGGTTACTATATAAGTTTAAGCTTATGGATAGCAGTGCAACTTAGTGATTTATTTTATTTGCCATGTCCCCTCCTCACCTCATGTGTGACCACTCTTCCTCTTGAATGGGCCAAGCACTTGCATTTATTTTAGTTACCAGGGAGGTGTTGGATTCAAACGCAAGATATCTATGTCACTTGATGTCAGAAATCAGTTACTTTAAAGGATTAAACTGATGTAGAACGGTGCAATATATTTATATATTCAATGTTATCGGTGCAATATATTTATATATTCAATGTTGTCAACATGCCTTAAATTTGAAAAGGTCATTACCCAATGATGATTTCGGGCTAGGAGGGATAGATTGGATATATGCCTAACCTCTCTGATGTCTTGTACTCAACCACCGTTTCATTCTTGTCATCCAACTTACATATCTTATGTGGGTTTCTTGTTTAAATTGTTTTTGTTTTTTATTTTCTTATGGAATAGAGTGCTCATTTCCCAACTCATGGAGAAGAATGAGCATTCCACCATTTTGTGTCAATGAACACATTTTAAGAGAATGGGCTTTCCGACTTTCTTATGGAACATTCCAACATTTTGTGTCAATGAACACATTTTAAGAGAATGGGCTTTCCGACTTTATTTTGGCTCACCAAACCTCAAAATAGGAATGAAGAGTGGTCTTCAGCAATTCATTCCATTCCATTCCACCATGCCAAATGTGGCATTCCTTTTTGGGTAAATTTTGCTCCAGAACGAGTCCATGTTGTGTCTCAAATATGTTCAGAAAATGCCAAAAATCTTCACTCCTCAAGAATACTGCTTTTGCCTCCCTTATAAAAAGTACATTGTGTTTCTAACTTACATATTTTGTCTGCTCCGAACAAAAATTAAACATTTGGTTCATTCGTCTTGCATTCACACTCAGCAATTAAATTAGTTTTATGTGGAAGTATAATCAGGTTTTTTATGCACTGCCTACATTTTGTCCTGTTCTCTATGCATCATCCTCATTCTTTATCATGAAAAAATGATGAAAGTTTTAGTAGTTTTTACGTTTTATTTTCCTTCATGTTCAGCACTTTTACCACGTTCTTACATGTATGAGGCGATCTCAAGGCAAAGGTCTAGAGTTAGCGAGAAAACATATAGCTTCCTGCTTGTCAGAGCTACATTGCATTCTTAAATCATCGGAATTCCTTAGGTCCAACCATGCATGTGAAACTTGTGGAGATGGAATAGAAGACAGAACAACAGCTTCTGGTCGGCAACCTATTGGGTTCGATGCTAGTTTAAACAGTAGATTATCTGCTCCTACTCCACCTCGTGCAATTAAAATTTTTGACTGGAAAAAGGTGAGCACTTGGAAAATTAGTATTGTTATATTTGTTAAATTTCTTTGATAAATGATATAATATTGGTATTTTGTTTTACCAGGCTGTTGAATATTTCCAAAAGCTTCTTCATGATCTGGATGTTATGTGTTCGTACTCTTTGGACCCATCGCTAGAAGGTCTTTTACGCTTTGTGGTTGAGTTCCAAAAGCTTCAACCTGATTTGGTTGCAAGAGCTCATCTTCAGGTTGCTTTCTACCATATTCTTTCTTTGGAAATAGTGGCTTTAGCTTAGTTCTCTTTTTCTTATTTGTTATTTTATGAGTGTGAATGGGTTCCTTATTTCTTGTGTTACTTGATTTCTCTGACTACCATGTCCTTTTCATGTGTGTGTGTGTGTGTGTGTGTGTGTTTTATATATATATCAAAGAAACAAGAGACCAAGGTATTATTAAAGATAATAGTGAAACAAGAGAAAAGGTGAAGGATGAGATATCCTTAAAGTTAAAAAAAGAAAAAAGCCAAACATGAACCACCTGCACAAATGGAGGAGAAAACTAAAGTACCTAACAGAGGCCATTAAAGATGCTGCCAACTTGGGCAAACATACGCTTGATCTTGGGGTACCTCAGAATTCATTTAATCTCCATTTGTACACTCTTGAAAGTATCAAGAATCCATGTGTTGAAAAAGTTCATTTATTCTTTTTGTCAGGCTTTCTAACATGTTTACCTATGTGTTGTATTGATCTTTTGTACGTATGCTTATGTGTGTTTTTGTAGGACAACAGCAAGACCAGCAACGCTTTTTGTTGCACAATATTGGGTGGTCAAGAAACATGTACCCAAAATGAGTGCCATTTAAGTGAGGGTATGAAGAAGAGTGGTAGCAAGATAGAGAGTATAAGTTAAGGATTGTTGCATCGGGGAGAATTGAGAGGTAGCACCAGTAGGGGACACGAATAAAAATCATATTTTATGTTTGGCAAACCAATCTTTCCATCCACAGTTTGTGGAAATAAAAAAAAAAAAAAAAAAAATCATATTTTAACTGCAAATCTTAATACCCTCTGTTATCTATTCATTTCATTTTCAAGGAGAAAAGCAAAATTTCTACCAGAGCGGAGAATTCAAAACATGTTTATAAGTGTTCTGTGTAGGTTGGTTTGTAATGGGAGTATTGTTATATATGTTTCAATATATTTTTGTTGAGTGCTGGCTGGGGATATGATGATTTACTTGCTAGCTGCCATGCATGATGGTACACAGGAAAATAAAATTCATTTGCCTTGTTTTGTAATATATATATTTCAAGAAAAAAAGGGGACATGCGCTGGTCATCTTTAACTATTAATGTTGAAAATGAACATGAAAAGTTCACAATGCTTTGGATGTTGTAGACACTTCAAAGATTTTTCATTATGATATATTTTGTGAATTTGTTCTTGTTGGTCCATTGTCGTTTCCTTATATATCTTACAAGTTTTCATTACTACTTCTCTATAATTATTTTGTTGGACCCTCACCTTGAAAACTAATGAACAGTGTCTACTGGTTCAAGACGGAAAACTCTATGGACGAGATCCTATCTTTGCTGTGATATCCAAAGCTGCAGCATTACCTGAATTTTTAAAGAACCATGATTTGCAAAAGAACGAAACTGTTGTACAACTAGGGCAGGTGAACATCATGATATTTCCTTCTGCTTTAGTTACATGTTTTAAACAATCCTCGCGGAACTCTATTATTCTTTTGTTATTGTCTAGGTAGATTAATTTTTTGCTCCGATGATGTCCTTTGTCAGAATGCATCCTATGTTGAGTATCTGTGCAGCAGTCAGTGTTTTGTTCTCATGTTTTTTTGGCTTGTTGGGAAGGAAAAAATAAAGAGAGCGGGGATGGAACAAGACTCATTTTTATGTCCTTTTTTTTTTTTTTTTTTTTTTTTGTATACTTTCACCAGTTGTTTGTCTGATATCTATAATTTGTGTTTAAATAATGCAGTTAGTGGTCAGTTTGCTTAAAATTATTTGTACAAATGTTGCATGGCAAAGGCGTAAACTTGGAAAAATTTTACAAGATTGGCGTGTCATCTTTGTGCAGGTTTGCCCTATTGTATCCAACTTCATTCTAACAGTTCAATTAATAATTTATTTCTTGTTGGTTTCTTCAAATTTCATGACTTCTTATTGATTTGTCCTTCTTAGACCCACCAATTATGTTTTATAATGTTATCAACTTACTGCGCTGAAATTCATGCATCTCTTGGCAAAAGCCTTACTATTTAGACCATAAATAAATTGATCAAAGTCTGACTGGTTGTATAATTCTTTTCTTGGCCGGAAAATACTAAATTCTAGTCTTTATCAGGGATTTAAATTGTTTATAGATATTCTTTACCTATTAATAAGAAAGATGAAATGATTTGTTGAAACAAAGCATTTGACAGTAAGAACTTTTTAAAGCACATCTCTTGCCCTCATTTCCCCTTTATTTTAGGCTTATCTGTAAGGTGGGAGTTCAAATTTCTTTTGCTGGGTTGTTACTGTTTTTTTTATTTAAATTCATCATACATTTTCTTCCTCAGTTTTTCCTCTCGTTAGATTCAGTTTGGGTATTTTTTCGCAAAAAGGTTATTTGTGGAGAAGTTTTTGGCCTTTTTTATGCTGCTTACAGAACGTATCAAAATCTAGGAATACATTAATTTCAACAGCTTCTTGACACCCTCTACCTTCCAAGCAGCTTCTTGACACCCTATTTTCCAATCATGCACTGAGCTCTAACATGTAATATCCTATACCAATCCACTCTTTATAGTAGCCAGCCACCAATGCTCCCCTAGGAAAAGCTACTTCTAGAGCCTCATCCCTTTTCTAAATTTCATGATTTTTAATCAGATATTTGTTAATGACTCAAAAATTAATGCATCAACAAATGTAAATATCTGTAGTTATATTTTTTGTTCTCCAAGAAATATAATTCAACAAAACACTTGGTCATAAAATATAATTCAACAAAACACTTGGGTCATATTTTTCATTGCAAATACCACTTGTTCATATTTGTTATGTAATTCTTAAAAAAAAAAAAATAAAATAAATTAAAAAAAAAATAAAACCCAGATCTTGATTTATGTATTAAATTAATTACAAGATAGTATTTTATACCAACACGTTAACCCAAAATTTTGCACGCTCAACATCTCTTGAGCAAAAGAGCTTTTGAAATTCTATTTTGAAAAATTACATCTCTCTCTCTCTCTATGTGGAGGCAAGGTACACACACACAAACCCACAATTGCCTCCAAAGCGATGAGAACCCTCAACTTCCTATGTTGGAGGAGGAGAAGGAGATATCACTTGAGTTTAAGGCCTATAACACTCGATCCCCACACACAAACCCACTATTATCCCCAAAGGGGCTTGAATCCTCAACCTCTCATGTTGGAGGAGGAGGAGATATCACTTAAGTTAAAGCTCGGTAAAGGCCTCATATATTTCTATATGGAAATATATAATATTTTTCTTTTTTACAATGAGATTCGTAATTAGGATACATTGACTATCAGCTAAAGTGAAAAGGAAAAACATCAATCTGTCTTTCATATCCAGCAACAGAATATAGTAAAACAAATTCCCTGAAAAAAAATATGCTCTTACCCCAAACGGTGAATTTATTTTATGAGAAGGAGATATGGTGATAATAGAATTTATGTGTGTATGGATACATATAGTTGTTTACAGACACATAATGATTTAAATTAGAGACACATAATGATGTAAAGAACCATTCTGTAAATGTTATTAGGAAATCATATTAGAGATCATCAGTTATGGACCATCGAATGATATAGTTCCTAGAACATTATTAAGTGTTAATTATATTAGACTATTGTTCTCTTCTTTATTTTACAAATTACATAAATGATGTGCTTTTATGTTCATGTAAACTTAGTGATGAACTTTTCCTCTTGGTAAAGAAGCAACCCATCCTTAGGACTGATTTAAGATTTGGTTGTTATAACTGGTGTTTAACAGCTAGAGCTGGCTTTTAGGAAGGAGTTTCGGGAAATCTCAAGCACTTTGAGTGATGAGGTATGTTTTTCTTCTCTCAGTATATCACTACTGCATTTTACCTGTATCATATAAGACCCATCAACATATCCTTTGCACGAAAAGATCACTGTTATGGTGAAATTAATTTTTTGCAATCTGTTTAATAACTTCCTTAGTTTAATGCCGAAGAGGCAGGATACTAGTGGTGCTTATTATTTTATTTTGCTTTCCTATATGCCCTCATCTTCCCCCTAATTTTGACTGTGGGGACTTGAATCCAGTGATCTGCTTTCTCAAATATCCTTAGCATAGCTTTTCATTAGGAATGCTTCTTCAGCCACCTTACTTATTGTACCTTTAAATCTTATAGTTTGTTGTCTCAAAATATCCTTAGCAACCTTTTGATCTGGAGTGCTCCTTCATTAACATTTTTTTTTTCATAGTTGGTACTCACACACACATGCCTCTACTGAGGCTTGAACCCTTAACCTCTCTTTGAGAAGTAAGGGTCTGATACCGCTAGGCCACTGGCCCGTTGGTACTCCTTCATTAACATTACTTATTCCTTTACCTTTAAATCACTGGCCAGCCAAAAGTACTGTCAGCTGCTGGAATCCATGCCCAGGCTATGGCCCTAAGAGAAGTAAACACTGTGACCTATGGAGATATTACAGGGGTTGTTGTTATTGAGAACTTCGATAATGTGCATGAATAATGGCAAATCAGCAAAATGCCCTTTCTCTCCATGCCCTTTCCTGTCATCCCATCATTCTTCTTTTCTATGGTCTGGTGGAATGGGTTTTGCCTAGGGGCATGGTCTTCCAAATTACTATGGTCTGTAAATATTTCTGGGTTTGGGGATGGACAGGAAGGTTCCGGGCAAAGGCTCTTGCTAGACAGTTAATTTGACGCTGAAGGAGGGGAATAGTTTTAGCCTCCTGGGGGGCTTTGGTCATGGAAGAATCCATAGTGGTGTTGGTCTCTTTATGATTGGAGATTTGATATTGAGGATGTATATCTCTTCCCCTTCTATGGTAATTTGGAAGTAAACTTTGATGGGTGTTCTTACGAGAAACCTCAGATTAGTGAGGGTTTATGATCATCCATAAAAAATATATGACATACAAAAGGTGGTGGGGTTGGGGTCTGTGTAGAAAATTGGAGAAGCTAATGTGTTTTACATCATCCCTGAATGATGGGGAGACCTCTTTATTGTCAAGGCAATTAATACTTTCATATGTGAAAAGCAAATCCTAATACTATTAGTTGAATGATGAATAAGCTAGAGTTGTGTTGAGAGTATCTCATGTACTTAATGAGACCGCTAATTTAGCCCGACACATGCATGTTGCTTTGTTGCTGATTACTAAAGCATCCAACTCAAAACTTGATTTTTCAGCTGAATGGAGAGTTTTGATGCTACAATTGTTTGTCGAAACTGCTTTTGCCACCCTAGTTCCACTTCCCACATCTTATCTATAACTTCTTTGTGAAGTTTCTTCTTCCTTCTCAATAAAAAATATATCACTCCCATTCGTATTAGCAAAAATAGAAAAAGGTATCTGTCGAGTAGAACAGGTGATTAGAAATTTTTGACAAGTTCCCTGGGAAAAATGGTGTTGGAATGATGGTTAGAACAGATGATAAGAAATTTTTGACAAGTTCCCTGGGGAAAGGTGTTGGAATGAAAATTTTGATCATATGAACTCATTGGCATTTTGCAGATATCATAACTTGGATTCACTACTCATTTTAACCTTTGGATTCCATAGAAGGTTCAACTACCAGGTTGATCCTTATCAAGTGTGTCTAGAGAACACCTTAGGCCAGTGTTTCAAACCCAGAAAAAATACCTACAACTTAATAGAAGACCATCTGATCTAGGTTTTCCTCTCAAAGGATTTCAGGTCTTGCAATGCAAGAAACACATATTTTTAGATAGACTTTTTTCTGTAGATATTTATTGTAAACAAAATCGCCAGCGCCAGTGCCAGCAATCAATACAATATTAACAGTTGGACTTACTTTTTAAAAATGTCCTTTGCACGCGGACATGGAGAGAGGGGAGGGAGAGAGTTTCTGTGGTCAGTGGTCACAATTGCAGCCATCACTATGATCTTCATTACGACTTTATTGTTACTATTGTCGTCCCCATTGGTAAACAAAGGACATACTGTAAAGGAAGTGGAAATATCGAGAAAAAAATGGACTATACTGATTCGATGTATGATTTATCTATTTAATTGTTTCTGCAGGATGCATGCATGATGATAACCAAAAACATCCTCGTTTGGGTGGAGGAGCAGACATACTGGATAGCTTCTCGTTTTCTCGTGTTGGGCTTTGAGCTTGAGCTATATTCTCCCAGTGAATATTGCATGGTGTACTGGTATATTTATGTTGTTTTGATCAAGCTGGCGGAAAAAACACATGTTAAGATGATGGCAAGCAATGCAACTGGTGAGTCTGTAGTTGACTGTCCTTTGTTTTGCTAGTAGGGGTACAAGTTGGACGAGCCAACCCAATCCAACCTAAGCCCGACCCAAAATTTCATAAGCTTGGATAACCATTTTTGCGATTAGGGTCGGACTCGGTTGAAAATTTCCAACCCTAACTTGAGTCAAGTTGGGTCAAGGTGGGGTGTTGGGCCACACAAACCAAAACCAAATTGGGCAAACTGGAGCTTAATTTCAACGCTGCCCCACTCTATATATAATCTATTTTTTTATATATTTATAATCATGATCTACCTTTTTTTTTTGCTTCCTTTTTATTTAAATTTTGATATCTCGTATATGAATTCTTTGAATTTGAGTTTGGTTATAATATTTTTTATATTTCTATTTAGTTTTTAGAGTATTTTTTTTAAAATAAAAATACGCAGGAGAAGCCCAACCCAATATCTACCCAATTTTCAGCCCATTTTTTCCAACCTGAGCTCAAAATATTGAGGGTATGTTGGAGAGCTGTGGTTGAAGGTTGGATTAGGTTGCAGGTTTTATACCTCAAGTTCAGCCTATGTTGACCCCTCAACCCACCCAACCAGCCTAAGTTGCATCCTTACTTGGCCGTTTGAGTTGTGCATGGATGCAATGAGCTGGATCACCACTTCATGGTTGTCACATTGAATATAATTTGAACCCAAAAGATAAATGAAGTTGACAAAGACCTGTATGGGGTAATTTTGAACATTTGAGTTCTTTCATTTTTATGGGTTCCCATAGAATTAACAATTTGTCTAGAGAGCCTTTAGATTGGTTAATTATAATTATCTGCTCAGGCATCTTTGGGTGAAAGATGGAGTCATAGGTAGGGTACCTGAATGGTGGTATGACTCTTTTCGCCTGCAAGCAGATGCTTTATTATAGGTTCTTTCTTAGCCTGCATGTGATAGTTGCCCCATTGGAGAATTTCACTTTTCCTCGTGAAATCCTTTTGAACTGTTTTGTATTTTTTACCAGACAAACGGAAGGGGAAGAAGAAAAGGGACTCCCTAAAGGATGTGGCAAGGGATTATCAAATTTCACCCAAGATCTTGCTGCTGCAGTGCCATATATATCTTGCTGAAGGGCTCATGATGGTGAATATGCTTCTTTTGCTTGGAAATTGTTAGTTCCGTGTTTGACCTTGTTAGGAAACTATTTGAGGATATGAATGTGGGAAGATTTTGTTCCCTTCCACCAATGATGCTTGGGTCTATCATAAGTAGATATGAACCATATTTGGCAGGTCTCTTGGGGGAGTTCTTTTTGTATTTAGATATTTCAACCATTTTTAGTGTGTGTAATATTACTGTTGTAGACTCTGATGCTTTACTAATGAAGTCAGTTTTTCCAGATGCTCGCTGCTTTGAAGAATGAACAGAAGGTCTTTGAGAATTTGGGTCCTTTTAATACCGAGCATGAGGTATCTTTATTTTCCTTTTTCATCTACCACACATTTAAACTCTTATTACTCTGAGTAGCATGGAAGTTGTTTTTTGTTAATCAGCCGACTGATGCATGTTAAGTATTCAAATATGCATGTGTGTGTGTGTGTGTTTGTGTGTATGGAAATTAGAGTTAGCTATAATTTTCTTTTAATGGCAAACAGAGGGGAGAGGGATGATTGCAAATTTTTTGCATGTTAAGTATTCAAATATGCATGTGTGTGTGTGGAAATTAGAGTTACCTATAATTTTCTTTTAATGGCAAACAGAGGTGAGAGGGATGATTGCAAATTTTTTGCATGTTCAAGGAGGTTTCGTCAAATTGATAGTTAAGGGATAATCTGTCAAAAAGTAATAGTTCAGGTTTTCTGTATTTTGCCCCCTTCTCCATTGCCCATTCAATGACAGTCCAGTACTTTTGCTAAATTGTCTATGGAATCTTAATGCAAACAGAGGTGAGGAGACTGTTTGTAAATTTTTTCTATAGTTTGAGTTTCTTTTTAGCCAAATTGATAGTTCGGGTTAATCTGCCAAAAGTGATTGTGAAGGCATTTTTGTGTTGTAAACAAAAACATCATCATTTATGTCTTCAACAAATCTCCTACCTTTTTCCTTCTCAGAGATTCATTCAGCACTTCGAGCTCCTACAGAAAGCTTGCCTTCCCGATCACATCTCATACCACTCATTCAAAGAATGTACTGGCCATGTTCGCTTATCTGTGAGTAATCTCTGTGGCATTAAATTACTGTATTTGATCTTTCACAATCCCCTCCTATATGCATTGACCAGTCACTCCCTTGCACAGACATTAACTGTGTATAGTTGCTTTAAAGATGCTCTGAGGATTGCCAAGGAGTTGAGAAGTAGTTTTTCGAGTGACCCACAAAAAATGGCAGAACTTCGACGGATAGAGCAGGTGGCAGAACACAACGGTGTTGCCCTAAATCTCATATCTCGTTTAGGGACACTTGATTCATCACTAAAGGTCTTCTTTGAATTTAGCCACCATCCTTACTTTGCTACAGCTGTTGTGAAGAGATCTTGAGGTACTAGTCACATATGATCGCCCACCAATTTTGATATGCATCTGAGTCGTGCCTTATAGCCTTTGTAACATTATTCATTCTTTTTATTTCGTTAATTTTATTTTTATTTTAATAATTTTAATATTTATTATTTTATGAATATGTACATTTTTATTAGAAAAGAATAATCGTAAGTTTTTTTGTTTTGTTTTTTTTTTTTTTCAGACTGTATTCATAAAATTTGCTGATGTATGGCTTTTTACTGAAGGTGACGATTGATTAACAAAGTTTTGTTGAAGAACCTATTACTCTGTTATTTATTTGTTTAATTTCCACATAAGTTGTAATAAGATTCAATCGGTATTAGCAGTTTCATTTATGATAATAATGGATCACTTAAGTCAATATCAAATTGCAAGTGATGTGAACAAGAAATACTTTACAAAATTCATGAGCACACACCACTTTTTTACTTGTCAATTACTGTGACTGCTTGAATTTTACCTACTAAAAAAGCATTCAAATGGGAAAAAACTTCACCAAAGAACGAGTGAATGTGTTAAAATTGAAGGGCCAAATTAATTTAATTTAATTTAATTTATTGTTATTATTTTTTTCTTTTGATAAGTCAAAGGACCAACTTTACCGTTCAGATTGATAAAATGTGCATTGTGGGGCCCAATTGTCATTTGTAGCTTTTAACAAAGTAGTTTCAAACGTCATTTACTGTTTTAAGGAGGAAAAAATAAAAATTACCTTGGCAACAAACCCATTGAGGTACCACTAGAAAGAAAGATAAAAAATGAAAAAAATCAAATACAATCAAAAGCACAATTGTCATTACATTTTAAAGACAAATAATAATAATCTATTTGTTATTTTTTTTTTAATTTGCAAAATCTCACTAATCTTTTTCAATTTTGTCCGATTTACTCTAATTCTACGAAATACTATATCATCATATATCTTACCATCCCCGTGTATATATTTGAATGTTAATGTATAGTACGTAGTACTATGTTTGTGAATATATATATATATATATACTAGATAGAACCACGTGCGATACACGTGATTATAATTTAATCATATTTTGAGATATAACGTGCGATACACGTGATTATAACTTAATCATATTTTGAGATATAGTAAAATAGTAGAAAAATTTATAATGAAATTAAAATAATTGAATAGAAGTAGTAAATTAATTTGGTTTATTCAAAATTTTAAGTTATCATTCAATCATTCGTTCGAGTAATATGTGATTATTAATCTCAAAGATAAATAAGGATTTAAAACTCACTAATTCAATTCTCTTCATACTTTTTCATCATCTTCAAAATCTCTTTATACAAAATTTTATGGAAACCCCAATATTCTTGCGGCATTTATTATCGAACAATTAAAGAATATAATTTTATTTCGCAAAGTAATAAAAAAAACTATTGAATCAACTCTATAAGAAATTTATTATATAAAATCATATGATGTATTAGAATATAACAATAACGTTATAAACACTACATCATGACCAAACATTACTTGCAATAAAAATTTAATAAGTATACCTATATGTCGTATATCTATTTTGTTTTTTTTAATATATGACTGAATAGAATACAATATACATGATAACATATTATGTATATAGAGACCTATAAAGTTGTTCAAACAAAGTTGAAATTTATTTTTCAAACCATTAAAATTCATCGAGAGTACGTATGTAAGAGGGTAGTAGATTTATGTAAAAAGAAAGAATATATGAAAGATAAATGAAAGGTTAAAAATAAATGAAAGATATTATATGGAGTAAGTATTACTATTTATTCGTACATAGAATCTATAACTATCAACCGTCTCGTTTCTGTAAAAGTGTTTGCTATTAAAAGTGTTTCTAAATTTATAAAAGGTATAAGATGCACTTATTTATTTGTAGTGCATTTACAATGTTGGAGAAAAAGTTTTTGTAGAGAAGAACGTAACATGAAAGAGTTTTTTTTTTTTATAAAATATAATAACTCCTCATGTAATAATTATGTATGAAACAATATATATATATATATATATATATATATATATATATATATATATATGATTAGATAGAAAGATAAAATATATAAATTGTTCTTTAATTCAAATATAAACATACCTTTAAATTTTTTTTTTTTAAGGGTTTTGAGTTGTAATCTGATGTAGATGAACCAAAAGAATGAGAACATCATGAATAATTCTGAATTATGGTCAACAAACTTCACATAATTAAGAAGCATAATAGGAAAATAAAATTCAAACATTGTATCCTCAAAAACAAAAAAATAAATAACACAAAATACAGATCGAAACATACCTTAAGCCAAAATTGGCTTTGAGTTATGCGCTTCAACCAAATACTGACTTTTGAAGTAGAGTTAGATAGTAAATGTTGAAAGAAGAGATAGGTAGAAGTAGCAAGAGGGGTAGAAGAAGCGAGAAAGGTAGAATAAGAGAGGCAAGATCCAATCCGCCGATTATATATAAGGTTTTTCAGACACCAACAACCGAGTAGACATGAAAGAAGAAGACGTGTCGGTTTGATTGATATTGTTTCGAAACAATGGAAAAAAAAGGAATTTTTTTAATTTTTTTTCAAAGAAGGAGATCAAAAAAAATAAAATAAAATAAAATACTGAGTAAACATGAAAGAAGAAGACATGTCGGTAACATGGCAGTGTTGATAGTATTGGCATTGGTGAAAACTTTGTGTTACTGGAAGCAGCAACTCTTACAGGCGGAGACTATGGGGGAAGGTGATTGTGGCGGCAATTGCAACAAAAGAATATTGGTGGCAGCACAATGGTTACGTGGTGGCCAGGATGGTGGTGAGTGAACCAATGTGAAAAGGATGAATCAAAATGTAGTTTAGACAAGATGCAAACTATAAGATTTGTAGTTTGCTCTCAAAATCCATTGAACATTAACTTTGCATGAAATATTATTCCTCTGAAAATGAATTTCCAACCCAGGAACATCTTTGTTGGGTAACTTACGCATCACATATAAAATGCACTTCAATGTACGACAAATGTCAGTGACAGCATCATGACAGTACTATTAGTGCCACAAATTTCACAAAGCTAATAACTAACCATGAATGCACACCTTTCTAGTGTCAAAAATGTGCCCAACAAAAACAGTGGAAGAATTCAAGGAATACAAAACATAACGTTTTGAAATTCATTTAGTCTCAGGAAAAATAAATAAAAAATAAAAAAATAGTAGGGTTAAGCAGCTGTCGGCACGTGATCATTTAGATAGAAAGATAAAATATATAAATTGTTCTTTAATTCAAATTTAAACATACCTTTAAAAAAAAAAAAATTTAAGGATTTTGAGTTATAATCCGATGTACATGAACCAAAAGAATGAGAACATTATGAATAATTCTGAATTATGGTCAACAAACTTCACATAATTAAGAAACATAATAGGAAAATAAAATTCAAACATTGTATCCTCAAAAACAAAAATATAAATAACATACCTTAAGCCAAAATAGGCCTTGAGTTATGTGCTTCAACGAAATACTGACTTTTGAAGTAGAGTTAGATAGAAAATGTTGAAAGAAGAGATGGGTAGAAGAAGCAAGAGGGGTAAAAGAAGTGAGAAAGGTAGAATGACAGAGGCAAGATCCAATCCGCTGATTATATATAAGGTTCTTCATAAATCAACAACCGAGTAGACATGAAAGAAGAAGACGTGTCGGTTTGATTGATATTATTTCGAAACAATGGGAATTTTTTTCAAAGAAGAAGGGGATCAAAAAAAAAAAAAAGCTGCCGAGTAAACATGAAAGAAGAAGACGTGTCGGTTTGAACAATTGAAAAAAAGGAATATTTATTATTATTATTTTTTTAAAGAATGTCTTAAGCAACGTATGTACGGAGAAAACTGTGAAAACCAAAAACAACATATAGGTTTTTTAAAATGGAAATAATGCTTATAAAATGTTGAAATCAAGTATATATTATTATTATTACCAAAAAGTGTAAAGGAAAACTGTTTTGTTTTTTAAAATTCTAAATTTAAAACTGATGGTATAAAATAAATATATTTATCTTTAATATATATTTTTTCTAAATAATTGTATTACCATTTACAATTTTTTTAAGGGCACAAACTTCTTCGCAACCAGCAAATGAGTACATCGTCTTTCCAAATGGCACATTGTTGGGTACAAGTTGCAACTGTTAGGAACATTCTTTTTTAATTTAAAATTAAGTAATTAGTAAATGATAAGTATTTTACAAAAAAAAAATCACGATTATCCATTAGAAGATAACTTTTAAAGATTTATTAGTTTAGAGTTAAGGAAAGTGAAAACAAATAATACAACTGGAGTAGAGAGACATGTTATAAAAAGAAGATGTCAATTAAATATTTAAAGAGTATTTTGGATAAGAGTCTAACTCTTTAATCTTACATGAGTTACAAGAATAAATATCAGTAGTAAAGTAATATCATGTCCAAGAAGAATTTTTGTTAAATAAGAAGTCATGGAAAATAGAGATAGACTCCATGTCTAGTATGTAATGTGAGAAAAACTGTGTAACCGAAAACTGTGTATATGATGTTTATAAAATATTAAAAAAAGTGTATATATAAAAGTTAAAAATAAAATAGAGATAACACTTTAAAAATTAAAATAGAAAGTGTGAAAATGGAAACGAACGCATTAAAAATTAAAAATAAAAAGTGTAAAAATCGAGACGATACTTATAAAATATTGAAAAAGAGTGTATATAAAAATTAAAAATAGAACACACTTTTAAAGGGTAAATAGATATATGTATTATATATTAATAAAAATATACGTAGTTGTGATGGGTGGGATAGATAATGCGAATTCTAGTTTTTAATTCAATTTATTACACGTCATCCTTCATTATATTTTCTTAAATAAGTTTTAATAACTTCATCGCATTTTAGACCCTCTCGTACTTTTTATAAAAATTAATCATTTTCATGATATTGACCCATATGTAGGTCTCTCTGTATGTCCCGTCCAAATCTATTCCCTCTTTCTTTTCTAATCTTTACCTTCTAATTTTTAAAAAGAACAATATTGAAAATTGTCGTTTTTGAATAATCCTTTATTCGAGTTCCGAAAAAGTATACAACTTTCGAAGGTTAAAAAATAAATAAATAAAAATTAAAAAAAGGGACATATTTCTATACGTATGTATGTATATTAAAAGTAATATAAAAAAATTATTACATATAAATGGTATTAACAACTCATTTTTATTATTTGACGGAATTAAAGCCCCATAAATTTTAAAAAATAAAATTGACCAAAATACGTGGATATAAAAAAACACTATTTATTTGCTACCACTTTTTGTGCACCTAACACCAAAGGTGGTATTTATGTGCACAAAAGTGATACACTATGTACAAAATAAAATATTTTCTGTGTATTTACACCTTTTTGACAAATAAATAATATATATTTTTTTATGTCCAAGTTATTTTGATTTTCATATGCACGTCAGTATTTTTGGTCAACGTAGTGACACTAAGAGAATTTGAATCATTAACCCCTAATAATCCCTAAAAACAAAGCCAACGACGCCGGACGACGGCAAACAAAGAAATTTGTTTTTGGCGACTTTTGTTCGTCTTAGAGCACACTCGACCGACTCTCTTTGTCTTCTCTGCAATTAGCTTCTCTTCTCTGTTTCTCTCTCTACTCTCTCTCTAGTTCTGGTGAGTCGATGTCTTCTATGGCTCTCTGATTTCTGTGGTTCCATGTTATATTACATATGAGTTTAAACGGCTAATAATGTACATGCATAGCTAACTGTGATTTATGAGGTTTGTGTTATATTTGGTTAGTTCTTTGGTTATGAATTTATATTGTTTTGTTTAATTTAATATTGATGTTCGGCTTGATACTGATGTTGGTTTATGTGTTCCTAGTTCCTACAAGTATAATGGTGGTTGTTGTGAATAATTTTATGGTCTAATATTTATATTCTTGCTGATTTAGTAATTTTCATGCTGTTATGGTTTAATATATAAGACAATTTTTGTGCAGAAAAGTTTCTTATCTGGTGAAATTCAGGACTTGTGATTATTACATATATATGCATGCATAAACAGGTATATATCAAATTTACATTTTTTTTTATTTATTGTTGATGATAATTCTAGGTCAGCTCCTGGGTAATGATAACTATTTTTAAATCAATTTTGTTAACATCAGCTTGAACTTTTTTCTATTTTAATTTTTTATATTTCAAAGTGGTGAATTGAGATCCATTTAACAAGGCTATCATTATTAATCCGTCGAGCCTTGTGTAGAATTGTTTGATTGAGAGAGAGAATGTCGGGAGGGGGTACTCAGACGACGAGTTTAAGGAAAGCACTTGGAGCTATTAAGGATACTACCACTGTCAATTTGGCTAAAGTAAATAGTGATTACAAGGTATGGCATTTCGGGATTCTCTGATTAATCTTGTAATAGTAGATGTCTCTGAACTTCTTATGGATTATGATTTATGAGTTATGCAGGAATTGGACATCGCCATCGTTAAGTCTACAGATCATGTTGAGCGCCCAGCAAAAGAAAAGCACATAAAAGGTGGGTATTTTTATGGAAGGAAATGGAATGTTTTAGTATTGGCATGTCTACTGTTGCTTAATATCATCCACTTGGCACTCATCATTTTTTTCAGGTGTCTATACTAGATGTCTCACAAAGATTTTTTGTTCTTCTTTGCAGCTATTTTTGGTGCTATTTCAGCTACAAGGTCCCGTGCTGATGTTGCATACTGCATACATGCTCTTGCTAGGCGATTATCTAAAACACATAATTGGGTGGTACGTCAGATCGCGATTACTGTGATAATATTATGCCATATTGGTTAAACCTGTTGTTGACTGGTTGCTTGCTTATTGATCATGAATAATCAGTAATAGATTCATAAGATTTTTGGTGACTAATCTTTTTTTTTTAATTGTCTAGGTTGCCTTGAAAACTCTAATTGTTATCCATCGTGCTTTGAGGGAAGTAGATTCCACATTCCATGAAGAGTTTGTAAATCATAGGAGCAGAAACCATACGCTGAACTTGGCTCATTTCAAAGACGATTCCAGTCCAAATGGTGTGCTCTATTTTGTTTTAAATATTTGTGATTTCATTTGAATTTGTGGAAGGCAACTTCTTTGTTAATGACTCTGCTCCTCAGCATGGGATTATTCTGCCTGGGTCCGCTGTTATGCCTTATTTTTGGAGGAAAGGCTGGAATGTTTTCGAGTCTTGAATTATGATGTTGAGAGAGATCATCCTGTAAGAAAATTATCTTTTACCAATAATTCCTTTTCGCTGTGGACTTTATTTTTATTTTGCTTCGGCAATTATTATTTGATACTCTTCATTATTCCACTAAAAAATGGCTTCTTTACAGTTCCATTTTACTTTAATATGCTTAGAGGGTTCTGGTTTCTGTTG
The DNA here is from genome assembly GCF_030987335.1 of Cornus florida. Lineage (NCBI taxonomy): Eukaryota > Viridiplantae > Streptophyta > Magnoliopsida > Cornales > Cornaceae > Cornus > Cornus florida. The sequence continues at coordinate 88,399,851 of NW_026775580.1, read as the reverse complement.
CAGCATATAAAACTGGACTTTGAACACATGTTTTGATGGACTAGAACAGTCAAATTTAGTATCAGATTAAATTTTAGGGAACTATTTGGTGGTTGAGTTCCTAATGAGTTGTCATATTTCTTGATATCAGTCAGTGATACTAGTGTGCTACGGTTCTTGGTTAATTGCCGCACATTACATTGTCCCCAAGACTTTCTAACATCTTATTAAAATTCTTAGATGTACTTGTCATGCAGACAACTAAAGATCTGGAAACTCCTGAATTGCTCGAGCAGTTACTAGCTTTGCAGCAGCTTCTATTTCGTGTTCTTGGTTGCCTGGTAATTTTATGATCACGACCAAATCAAGTTGGGTTATATCAAACATAATGCCACACAGTCTTAATTATTTAACATTCAAATTGGGGCCTAATTGTGAAATTTTAATGCAGCCTCAAGGAGCAGCAGTTGATAATTTTGTGATTCAGTTGGCACTTTCGATGGTATGTGAAGTTTCTAAATGTTTTCTGTCCATAACTTTGGTGAAATAACTTTCAGATTTCATTCTGTTGAGGTGATCGTCTTTATTAAACAGGTTGCTTCTGAAAGCATCAAAATTTACAATTCTATAAGTGATGGAACGGTTAATTTGGTTGACAAGGTAAACTGGGATTTTGATTTTTCGAAGGAGTAGTTTGGTTCTTTAGCAAATCATTTACATATGACAACCTGATAATGACAGTTCTTTGAGATGCAACACCATGATTCTGTAAGAGCTTTGGGTATATACCAGAGGGCAGTGCAGCAGGTAATATTCTACTTTGAATACCTCTCATAAAAAAAGTCTCGACTGCTTGTGGAAATGCGGCAATGCCTCTCCTAGTAACCATTTAGACTGTCTAGTGTGGGGGAAGAGGATTTCTGATCTCATGGCTGTGTCTTAAAATTCTGACTATTTTCAGGCAGAGAGACTCTCAGATTTCTATCAAATATGTAAAAGCCTTGACATTGGACTTGGAGAAAAGTTCATTATGATCGAGCAGGTTTTGGATTTCCTCTTAGGATTTTTTGTTTTTTTTTTTTTTTAATGGTTTTCCTTTTTGCTCTTGACTATATTTTGATGTAATCAAATATCAATTGATAATGAAGCCCCCTGCATCATTTATTGAAGCCATGGAAGAGTATGTCAGAGAAATTCCACAATCTTCAACTGTTCGCAAAGATCAAGTATGGACTCACTCTCTCTCTCTGTTAAACTTATTTTTTCAGAAATATAATGTAAGTACAGTTACATGTGCCACTATTATTTTTGTTATCACTAAAGGAAAGCAAAATAACTTCAGTGTCACTGATTGTTGTAATAAGCCATAAAACATTTTTCAAATTTAGCTTTAGGATGCAACCACAAAAGGTATGTCAAATCTGATTATTCACACGGGTGAATTATCTCAAGAATTCATGCACAGGTCAGATTGAAGTAATTACCAACTCCCTAAATAGTCCATTAAATATAGTAATGCTCATGTGTATGACCCACCCGATGTTGAGACCATTTTATTTTGATGACGGTGTGCAAATTAGACAACTAAGTGAATTTAGAAGTTTGAATGTTTGCAATGTGTAAAGTTTCCCATTGTTTCTCTTTAATATGTGTAATCATTCATTGAGGAGAATTTTCATTTTACCTTTACTATGTAGATTTAACTTCTTTGTGATGACTGTGGGACCATAATTTTTCTATGTAATATAATTTTTTTATATTGTTTGGACTTTTATAGATGTTTTTTGTTTAGTGTTGGGGTTAACTACTTAAATCTAACCAGTCTTCATCATTCGTTTATATTTTCAACAAAGGAGGTAGATGATGATAAAAATACTCTCAAGACAATCTTATCACGCCCACCGTCCCCGCCTTTACCCGAACCAGAACTAGTTTATAAGGTGGAAGCTCCTGTTAAACTACCAGATCTTCTGGTAATTACTACTATCTTTCTCATTTCTTTTATGAAGTATATTATTTTACTGGGAATTCTTGTTTAACAAAATCCATGGAGTCTTATTAACACCATTTCTTCCATCCAGGGTTTGAATGATCCTATCCCAGGGGCTTCAGAATTAGATGAGAAGAATGCTTTGGCTTTGTCTATAGTACCAGTTGGTAAGTTTTCTTTAAGAATATTATCGAAGAGGAGAAATCAATGGAGGAAAATCTTCAATAAATATAATAATATATTTCACTATACCGTGTTCACCATGTTTTTTATGATGATGGTAGTTGTAGTTGACCAACCAAATTCTGTTGGTCCGGCTACTGCAAATGGAACTACAAGCTGGGAATTGGCACTTGTTACTGCCCCCAGCTCAAATGAAAGCGCAGCTGTTGCTAGTAAACTGGTATTATATTCTGTCTCTTTTTATTTTTGCTTATACATTCTCGTCTTTAGATTTTTTTACCATGATCAATTTCTTGGATCTTATCGACGTCAGTGTACTCACCAAAATATCCACCCCCTCCCCACCCCCAAATAATGAAAAACTCGTGCATGTATCAAGTATATATTCCAGTATGTTTATCGCTACTCCCATACTTACGCATGCATCGTTTTGTTAAGAGAGAATTTTGTCAATTAGTTATACAGCTACACTTCATACTGATGCCTTTCTACTTGTTTGAAAAATAAGGCGGGAGGGCTAGACAAAGTCACACTAGACAGCTTATACGATGATGCAATCAGAAGAAGCAACCAAAATGTGAGCTACAACCCATGGGAGCCAGTCCCGATGGCCAGTGTCGTGATGCCACAGGCACAAACACCACATAATCCATTCTTTGCCTCCAGTGTGGCTGCTCCACCTTCTATTGGATTGGCAGCCATGGCCAATCAGCAGCAGGCTTTCATGTTTCAGCAGCTGCAGCTGCAGCAGCAGCAGCAGATGATGATGATGAGTCAAGAACAACAGCCTTTAAATCCTTTCGGAAATCCGTATGAAGCCAATATCCACCCCTATGGCTCAGGTATGCCTGTTCAAGCCCACAATCAAAATACAGGGCTCATTTAGACAACACTCAAAGAGAACCTCTTTTGCTGAAAACAGGAAGAGTAAAAACATGGGGTTATATTTAGTTTTTGATTTCAAGATTGGCAAAATCTGAAGGGTAGACAGAATTGTACCATATTTTGTGCAAATACAGGAGCTAGGATGAGTTTTTTATTTTTCATTTTTTATTTTGGGTTTAATAATTAGGCTGCAGTGTTGGTAACAATGATTTTGGGACCACTTGAATTTAGTTAACTTGCTTGGTCGTTTCAGATTCTCGGGCAGGAATCTCATTTCTTGTTAATTTTCTGTCTTTTTTTTTTTTTTTTTTTTCAAATCAAATTTGGTTAATTAAGATACAGTGGAACAATATGCAATCTTTGTGATTTGTTGCTTTCTCAGCTTCATATTCTGGATTATAATGTTTGATTGTGATTCTTTGTCATACTTGGTCTGAAAATACAACATTCTTTGTATGCATGTGCAGTGTAATCGTGTTGCTTGAGTGGTTGGGTTGCTCTTTATGTTCGGGAGCCTGTGTTTGAGCCTTACACTCTCCGCCTCTCATCTAACCACTAACATTTTTGTCATGAAAAAAATAATAAAAAAATTGATATACTGTATAATGACAGAATTTATAATAGAAAGCAATACTCTTATTTATTTATATATTGTGCGTCTTCTTTTCACTTTGTTCCATGAGAGAGCATGCTCATAAGGGTTTAACACATCCTTAATTCCCATTCTGCCCAAAAAAATTGAGACATCATAGGTAACAACACTGTATCACTCATGCCGTCCTTTCCTTCACTAACTTGTTATTTATATTTTCCTGAAAGCAAACCTCCCTTTTTAAGTGAACCTTGGATGCGTAGAAGATCAGCCTTCAATGATAAGATACACTTGTTAGTCCCAATGTGTCCTACATAAATAGATCACGCTAACAAACCAATCAAATATAAGGTGGTCATAATTTATTTCTCAGAGTATTGATCTGAAGATTTAATCTGTAAGAGGAAAATATTTTACTTCCATTACCCAAAATTGTAATACAGCATTGCCCATTTGCTTTTTCTTTCCTTCTTAATTTTCCATGTGTAATATGTTGAGCGCATCCCAAATTTGGGCGAACAAGGATTCTGGCACGTCCGCAGACCCCAAAGGGCGCCAAATTGTGCAAACACGAAGTAAAATATTTTCGTTCTACAAATTCTCACTATTAATGCCTTTCAGTATGCTAATAATTACGTAGTATTTATTCTCAATTGTTTTTGTAACAACTTAAACTGAGCACGCTGAGCGGGTTATGAGTGCACAATCTCACATCGTCTAGGTAAGGGAAATGTGAAGTGCTTATATGTGGTGGTATTATCTCCAATTAATTGAGGCATTTTGGGATAAAATGTAAGAGTAAAATCGTGCGCGTTCAGGTCTAAAGTAGACAATATCATACCATGTGGTGGAGTGGGTCGTTATAAATGTATTAGAACTTGACCTAACCGGAAGCGGGGCCAACGAAAACGTTGGATCCCAAAGAGAGGTGATTGTTGCAACCTTGTGGATGGGTCCCAAAGAGGGTGATTATGGTGACCTGATGAGTGTATGTCGTGGACTGGTGCGACATCCCCTTAATAAAGGAAAGAGCAAAACCGTGCAAATTTAGACCCAAATCGAACAATATCACACAAATGCAAATGAGAGTTAACCAAAAATTAAATGCTCCAAGAAAATTAGAACCCTCAACTTTCAAAGTAAAATGTGAGGTATTGTTATTGGACTATCTCTATGGAGTTCACAAATGAGTGTGTTGCATATTCGTTAAAATTTTATACTTGTCAAATTTCATTTAAAACACACTACATGCTAGGTTAAGTTTTTGAAATCAAAATTTTCACTTTGAAAATATATTTTCTTTTTCAAATAGTGATTTAAAGAATATTCAATTCAAAACTAAAATATTTCAGATTATTGGCATTTTAGCCAAATTTTAGAAAATCCCCTTTTCTTGATTTTCAGTAATGAGCTGGCTTTTATTTAGTAAAATTTTGTATTATTTGAATTTCTGACATCCAATTCCAAATTTATAGATGTGATGAGCTGGATCAATTTTCCCCAAATGCAATCAGACTCTTGGATCAAAATTCTCTCCCCCTACACTTGGTGCTTTCTGTTAGAATGCGTACCACCAAAGAAAATCCACGTTCTTCACATTTTAATGCAGCTTTAGTTTAAAATCATGAGTAATGATATTTGCAGGCAATAGTTAAAATGTTCGTCTACTTCGTTCTTTATCTAATGCACGTATTAATGGAAGTACAGAGTCCTACTACTAATATTTGAGATGGCTTGGCCAATAATATACGGTAAAAATTCTTTGTAAAAGAATTATGTCCTTCCATCTTCTTTGGTAGAAAGTAATGCTGAGCATACTTGATAAAGAATCTTAACGGGATGTGTCCTTTCTTGGCAAGATTCTACATCCCTTCATCTTCATATCTGCCTCTTCTCAAACAACGCGCAATCTCACGTCAATTCGTAGGCTGAGTTCCTTATTTCATAACCGCTTTCAATGCATCTATTATTTCCTTTTAGAACCCCAAACAGAGGTGCTTTCGACATTTTTCAACATGGCTGAGCCTTGGCCCAGATGCTAAAGTAATTCTTCTTGAGCAACTCGAAGAACTGGTGGTCCTTTTGCCCTGGAAGCTGAGTCGAAGTGACTCCCGAGCCTTTGCCTAAGGGTTCGCAGTTGAGTCTCGTATACATGAAAATCCACCCTTACCTTGGTTTCCCTCTAGTGAGTGAGATCCAATTGACAAAGTGCAGTCGGCTATAGCAGTCAAATGACTCACTTGGCTAATTCAATTCCTATCACTTGGCTTGTGTTTGCCCGGTCCGATTCACCACTACAGGGACCAATCTATCATCTTTGAGATTTCTCCTGGCTCAGAAAGAACGCTAGGGGATTTCACGATCAGAGAGACACCGAACAACGGCTTAGCTGATAGCCCCGATCGCAGATATTAGGGGACAGTAGGAGTGAAGTGCGCATATGATGTCATCTACTTAGAGTTCCGCTTTTGTTGGTGGACTTAAAACAGCTTTTCTGATGTCTCATAAAGCTTTAGAGAAAACTCCCTCTTTGTTTTGTAACAAGATCCCAAGAAATTAAATGTTGTACTCTTCAGGTAATAAACCAATTTAATTACTGTATTATGCTCTACTGTTTCCAATGATATGTACCCAACTACAATATACCCAAAAACAAAAACAAAAAAAAACTGTTTATATAAAGCATCTGGTTATATAAAGTACGAAATGCATCCACTTAACAGAAGTTGGTTTGCTGTACAGTTAAAACAAACCACCAATGGGTGCCACAAGAGTCAACACACAGACCAAATCCATATCTTCCTGCAACAATTTTTGCAAACAAAATATTGTAAAAGATGGGGGTAGGATCCTACAGAATTGTGCAAGCCACTACCCGTGACAAGAAGTAGGTGGTTTTCACTTTTTTCCATAGGACTGATTTTTACCTTTTGTCATATGGTAATTGACCTCTTGATGGCCTGTGTGTCATGCGGCGACTTAGTAGAAACTTAATTGACCTTTTACAATATTTTGTTTGCAAAAATTGTTGTAAGAAGATATGGATTTATACTCTTGACAGTGATCTGAAGGGTGATATAAAACCCAGCAGTCCATATGCAGCTCGTCTAAGGTATTTTTATGCTTTCAATTATCTTCTATGAACCTTTGTAAAAATTTTGATTTTTCTGCTAATTTATATAAGACCTTTGGCTCCAAACAAAGAGAATTCTGCTATAGGGAATCCAATACTCTAGCAGATCATGTTGCTAATCGAGCAATGAACAACCTTCAAAACGACCAAATATTCATAGATTCAACGGAAGCCAAAGATTAGATGGGGGTAGGATCCTACAGAATTGATAGATTGGTAAATCTTCACTAATTTACTCCTAATATTTTGATCTTATTAATAATAATATAATATTTACATAAAGTTAAAACTGTGAGGTGGTTTGAATTGAGGTAGGGATGGCAACGGGTTTGGGGTGGGGGCGGATTTAGTGATGCCCCCGCCCCGCCCCGCCCCCTATATATATATATATATATATTTAATTTAAGTGTCCATTAATATATTTTGATTAAATATTCGCTAGAATCACTACTTACTAAAATATATTCTATTCAAAGTTAAGGAATTAATTCAATAGTTTCAATTTTACCCCAATTAAACGGAATATGCGGGGTGGAGTCGTTATTTTGTCTACCGGAGGAGGTGTGGGGATGGTATACTAATTATAAACTCATCCAGGAGTTGGAGCGGAATTGGTACGATGGATTTTTTAACGGGGCGGAGTAGGGTTTAGCCAACTCCACCCCAACTCCGCCCCATTGCCATCCCTAAATTGAGGGGACTAAGTGACAATTTTACAAAGACAATATTGTATAGAGGCCCACTTAAATTCAAAGTAATTAAGAAATTTAACCATATCCATAGCGTTTTACAGTCACAATAATTTCTTCTTTGGAGGAGGGAGAGGATTTTTGAAGTACTTGCTTTCAGGTGGCATTGAAGCGATTGAGTCTTGTAGATGTCTGCCGAAAAAGAGATGTAAGCGTCATTCTTGGCGCGGATAATAAAGACTAGCTATAAAAACCAGCGGGCAATAAAGACAACAGACAATAATACCACAATAATACCTTTAAGCTGGAGTTGTATTTACAACTAAATGAGATGTATTACAACTCCAGCTTTTTGAAACTCCAGCAAATGAATGTAACCAAAACTAAAAAAGAAATTGGACTATAATGTCTAAAATAATTGAAAAATAAATTGGACTATAATGTCTAAAATAGTTGAACTAAAAAAAATACTAATACTAGCCAAATTACAATTGGATATACCTAGCACAAACCTAATAAACAGTGCACGAAATTCAAATCTACCTAGTTTTTTAGAACGATGCGTGGAGTATTCCTATTTATAGGAAAAACCTACGGCAACATTTTTACTTTTTGGAGACTGTAAAAGATTTTTTTGGAAATTATAAAGCACAACAATTTCCTATTTTCAAAAATTTTGAAATTGGTAAAAAAAATTTGGAGTGTGTGACCGATATTTTGGAAATTGTAAAGGAATTGAATAGGTAATATTCCTATTTTCAAATTTTTTAACTTTTTAGTTAATGTTTCTGCTAAAGGAAGACTAAATAAAAATATCTCAATAATTTTTTCCTTTTTATAGGAAGTATAGTGCATTATTTTTTATTGAAAATTATAAGGTATATTTTTTAAAAATTGTAAATTTATTTTTTGAAAATTGTAAAAGAGAATATTTTTATTTTAAAAATAAATAAAATTTATAGTTATTTTATTGAGAAATCATTGAAAAAAATATAAAAAACAAGCATTTAAGATCATCTTACCAAATGATAATAATAATAATAATAACCCAAAATAAACACTAAAAAGAAATTTTATGCTGAGAAATCAGAATATTAAAAGGAGTAATTTCGCAATTCTGGAGAAAAAAAATTTAGGGGCAGAGAGATCGTGAGAGAAGTATTGAGAAATTAGAGTGCTACAAAAGATCGAGAATTAAAACATACCTGGGTTCAATTAGCACAAATAGAGCCAAGAGTACACAAAAAGATCAACTAGTTCCCATCTAGTTCAGCTGGGGAAGAGATCAGAAAGATGACGCATACAAATATAAAGTGGACCAAGACCAGAAAATGAAATTACAAATTTAACCCGGACCTATTTCTCTCCCCTACACACGTATATACTACATACGTAACTACAAAACCCACCACATAACCCGCTGCCGCCTCTTCTTTACTCTCTTCCTTCTCTCCTATTTTGTCTCTCTCCAATTATACATATAAATATCAATTGAGAGAGGTGAAGATCTGTGATCTATAATATGAAGGTGGGAAGCGATTTTGGGGACGAGAGAGAGGTTGGGGAGGAGATGTGAAGGTTGATCGTACTGACTTTGTGTCCGGTGACGTTGATGATGATCGGGACTCCCAGGAAGATTGCAGCGGGAGGCAGTGGTGGAGGCAGCATGTGCCCAAGGGGGGCAGCTGCCCCCCCTGCCCATGCTGCCCTATTATAATTTTTTATTTTATATATATATATATTTGTAAAAATTAATAAAATGCCCACCTGAAATCTTTAAAATGGTCATTTTGTCCCTCAATCTACTAAATTTTATTTTATTTTATGCGTATAATTTGTAAATATTTATGAAATACCCTCATAAAATTTATAAATTATCCCAACAAAATTATCTATTTCTAAAAACGTCTTGAATTCTATATTTCTTTTCCTTCTTATTCTTCAAATTTCTTTTTGTCATCTTCAAAAACTTTTGCATTCTCTTTCTACAATTAAAATCTATTTTTTCCTTTAAATTCTCTCATATTTTTTTTCTTTTTATTTCATTTTCTTCTTAAAAAATTCATTTTTCTTCTTAAAATTTTATTTTTTCTTACACTCATGCATAATTTATGTGCAATAACCCTTCTTTTTATTTTTTTATCATCTTATTCATTTTTTATTTACTTATTTTAATGCACTGTTGTTACACTATTATATTTTCGACATACTTGAAAAAAAATTATTTTGTCAATGTTAACATGCCCCCCCTGAACCAAATTCTTGGCTCCGCCCCTGGCGGGAGGTGATGTTCTGGTCAATCTCTCACAAGAACTCTGGGCCAAGTATTCGGCGGTGTGGTGGCAGGAAAGGTGGAAAGTGGTTTGCAGGCGAGGTGCAGCTCCCAACGAGTCGCGAAGCAAACCCAGAAAACGCCTTCGGATTGCACCCAGAAAATACTGACGTCTTCGGATTGCTCCACCTTTTACCACCACCACCGTCCACATCCACCCCAAATTATGCCTCTTCCCTCTCTTACACACACAAAACAAAATATAAAATTGAAATAAAATCATCACACTAAAACCAAAACCATAGTCACATCACCCCCAAATTGAACAGAAATTAAAAGAATGAGACCAAAGACTAAAACCAACAAATTGTTGGGTCTGTTTCCCAATACAAATTCATTTGCAATTTCCATAAAAATAAATAAATAAATAAATGCAATTTCAAGTTTGCCAATTTCGTGAACCAATCCTTCAACGCCCCCGTTTCCCTTCGAGAACCCCTAAGAATCCATGATATGCTCTCCTCAGCCGAGTTGGATCAGGTTGTGGTGGTGAGTGGAAAGAGAGAGAAGGGTTGGGCGGTGCTGGTATTATGGTTGACCGGGTTGTTGCAGCTAAGGAGAAACAGAGAGATCACCTAGGGAATTCTAGACCCAACAAGGTGATAACGTAGGTATGTGGTTGACAAAGTGATAAGGTGGGTATGTGGGGGCCAAATCAGACATTTCGTACACTAATTTATAGGCCTGATCACGGATCGGTTCGGGGAGGGGATAAATCCCAAGCCGAACCGGTCCCCACGGATTGGTTAAAACTGAAACTTAACCGATCCGTGGGGGCATTCAATTCGAACCAAACCCCATTTAGATCTACCTTGTGATATGATATTTTTGACAATTTTACTGAAAATATTAACCCCGGTAAGGAGTTCAACGGAAAAGTCAACAATTGGAGAAAACTAAGTTAATATATATATATAAATATATAAAACTATACAAAAAATTTGGTTCAGAGAAGAGGAGAATAAGATCCATGCAAAAAATGTTCAGAGAAGAGTATAATAAGAAGATCCATGCAAAACATGTTCAGAGAAGAGGAGAATAAGAAGATCCAAGCAAAAATCTTGTGAACTCACCGGAAAAGAAGTAGATCCAGTCGAAGAAGTCGCCGTTGCTTCGATACACAGAGGTCGCCGTTGCTTCGAATCTGGTGAACGATGGTTGAGAGGTGTTGGATTGAGAGACAAGAGATTGGGAGGCGAGAGGAAGACAGCGGGGAGAGGAGAAGACCAAAGTGGGTGAAGAGAAGAGGCTGAGTTAGTGTCGTAGTGAGGGAGGCGCGGCTAAAATGAGATTGGAGTAAAGTGAGTAATGAAGAAGCGAGGCTGAGTTAGGGTTAGATTAACATTAAAAGAATAAAGAAAAAAGAAAAAAAAAAAAGAAAAAAAGAAATACGGTATATTGTGTATATATATATAATATATTAATATATTATTCAGTAACGGTTGAGTTCGGTTTGGATTAGCAACAGTTTGGTTCAAATCGTTTAACGGTTTGGATTGGATTTTTTAGGGTCCAATCCATTACCCGAATTGCGAATACCGAATTGCAGATTTTTTAAACCATCACTAAACCATGAGATCTGAAAACTGAACTGAAGCACACAGATTGAATTGATTTGGACCGAATTGACGGATTATTTACTCACCCCTACTAATTTATGCTAAGATCTAAAAACATGGAGATTAAGTTGTAACTATATGTAATAAATTTAAGGGTTAAGTGCAGAAAACCCCCCTGATATATAGACTTTGTGCAGAACAAGTCCCTACTTTTTGAAAAAGTGCATGCAAGTCTAAAAATTCAAAAAAGGTGCATAATAGGTCCTTCTGACAACTTTTTACGAAAAGTAAAACTTAAAACCCCATTTTACCCTTTTCTTTCCCATTTTGCCCCTCACAATTTGTGCAAAAAAGCCCCTCAGCATTTGTGCATAAAAGGCCCCCAGCACCTTATACCAATTCGTTTCTCTCTCTCTCTACATGATCACTGTTCTCTTTCCCTCTCTCTCTCTCCATGCATGTCTGCTTCAATTCTTGTTTCCTTTGTTTATTTTTTTAGTTCTCTATTTCTTCATTTTTTTTCTTTATCCATAACTGCACACTATTTATGTTATTAATTATCTCAGAAATTTTTTTCATTTACTCCAAAACATGCCATCATCTTCAAGCTCAAGAAGCTATTGTTACCCATATGGGAGGTTAGTGAAAGAATATTATTGTAAATGTGGAGTTAAAAGTCCTTTGAAGGTGTCATCTACCCAACGAAATCCTGGTAGAAGGTTTTACGGGTGCGCCAACTACAGGACTGGTTCATGTGGTTTTTTGAGGTGGGAGGATGAAGAATTGCCTGATTATTACCGCAAATTGATTTGGGATCTTATGATAGAGATACGAGAGCTGCGGGACTTGCAAAGAGCTGATTCTCCATTAATTGGTCAAGCTCGAACCATGAATGTGAATGATGACAGGCTTTTGGAGATGGAAAACATGATAGCAGAATTAAGAGAGATGAAGCACACAGGATATGCCCAACCTAAAAGAAGATGCTTACCTCAGTTTTCCATTCTCAATTTTCTTTTGGGGTTCTTTACTTGTGTTGTATTGTTCAAGTTACTAATGTGAAACATTGTAAACAAAAACATATTTTATGGTTCTTTACTTGTGTTACATGTTCGAATGCAAGCCTAACATGTTTGAATGCAAGTCTAACCTGTTTGAAAGCAACTACAACCTGTTTGATTTTTATTTTTTAAATACAACTACAACCTGCACCATATTGTACCCAACACTACTCACATACATAAACATTGTACACAACAACACTTATATACACAGACCTATTGCACCACCCATTCAATGGTGACCAACCATTCAATAAATGACCAACTATAGCCTGCACCACCCATTCAATGACAACATTCAATAAGTTAAATAATCACAACCACCAACAACATAGACATACATAATTTACACATACATAATTTGCTCCATAGTTCCCAAACAACATACATAGATATTGCTCCACGTAAAGACACATACATACATATATTAAAAACATACATATATATTACAGCTCCATAGTTCCCCAACAACACAGCACATACATACATACATATTGCAGCTCCATACATACATAAATATTGCAGCTAGTCAAACAGATGTTAAAAACAAAAACAATAGTTGTCCATTTGTTAATCCATGAATCAAATACACAAAAGATTACTTCAGAACCATACAAGTCGCAAATTGTCCACTAGCAAAAGGCAACACTTTGGACTGAAGTAAATTGAAACTTGGATGAAACAAAGGCAACATTTTAGATAGTGGAATCTGTAACAAATAAATGGTACAAGATAATTAAAATGCCCTAAGCAAGTATGTGTTTTGAACGGAAAAGAAGTAAAATTAAAAATTCATTTACCTAGAACCATCAATCTTGGCTTTCTTGGGTACCATTCCCTAATGTATGTGGCATGTCAACAATCTGAGACTGAGAAACATTGATAACCTATAAAGATGGTAAAGTTAAAGTTAAAGTTAAAGTTGAGTTGACAACACTTGTAAAATAAAAAATAAAAAAAATAATAATATAAATCAATGCATATACCTTGATATTGATCCCACTAGCCATCACTGGGACATCAGTCAAGTTGCCGGCACCAATATCAACATTTACAGCCATATGACTGCCACCACCCCTGCCTCTCACAGCACCTCTACCACCCCTGCCTCTCACAGCACCTCTACTTCCCATAGCATTGTTAGTAGCAACACCACCACTCAGTGAAGTACTTCTCAACACATTGTTACTCCCAAGACTTCTACCAATTCCATTCCTACTCCCAACACCACTGCCTCTCACTCTCACTGAAGTACTGACTCTCACTGAAGTACTGCCCATAGCATTGTTACTTCCAACACCACCACTACAATTAAGAATAGTTTCAATAGCCTTTTGAACATGCAATACTCCAAGTTGAGGGTTTTTGGGTCTACCTCATTTGCTTTTAGGTGGTCTTCTCTGCAGTTGTTCATTTTTGCAAGTCCTTGAGTTGTGACTAGTTAATTGACATTTTCCACAAATAAGGTGAGCCCTTTGTTTGTACACACGTTTTCCACTTGATGTACCTTCATCACAAGCTTTCTTCCTCAATTTCTTTGGTCTGCCTGGGGGTTTCCTATCTATAGGAAGAATAATTGGAACCACCTCAGTTACTTCTCTCATATTTCTCAATGTCATTGGATATACCATCCCTGCATATAACTTCAAGAATGTTTCTTTATAAAAGTATGGGTCAACAAAGTCTTCAAGAACTGCCCCTCTTCTCTTTTGTATAGCTGCACATGCATGCTTGTATGGGATACCTGTGACATCCCATGCCCTACAAGTACAGCTTTTTTTTATGTAAGTCAACAGTCTCATTCACTCCTCCATCTTCAACCTCATAAATGGCTTTTCCAGAGAGGTGAGCATGACAACTCATTGAGTTTCTCTTGTTCAGTTTTAGCTGAGCTGCTGGAGCTGGACACAACAACCCCATTTTCCCCTCCATGTACTCTTTTTTCTCTTGATACCTCCTCAACAAGGACTTTCTGATCATTTCAAGCATGGTGATGATGGGCTTATCTCTGGCCTTTAGTATGTGTGAATTCCATGATTCACACATATTATTGCTGTTAAGGTCACACTTTGACCATTCTGAGTACTTACACTTAGCCCACAGGTGAGGGGGTATCTTGGCCAACCAATCATATGCATTTGTGTTAATTTCCCTGATTCTCTGCATGTGTCCCTGAAAGTCTACCATTGTGAAAGAATTTGCTACATCCCATAACTCTTGCTTCAACTCTAAGCCTGGGAACTTCTTTTTGAAGTTGTCATACATGTGCCTTACACAGAATCTGTGATCTGCCCCAAGCTTCTCAAGTGTGTCAACCAAACCTTATAATAAAATCATAATATCAGTAAATGAAATTTTAAACTATCTGAAAATGTATTTTAAAGTATCAATAAATGCATTTATACTATCAGTAAATGCAGTTTTAAACTGAAAGTCTGTAAAAGAATTTTCTAACATACCTTTTGTCTGTCTGAAATGAATGTTATTTCTTTGTGGGGGCATAATTTTTCCATGAGGTTATCCAGAAACCAATCCCAAGTCTCCTTTGTCTCTGCTTCCACAATACCAATTGCAACAGGATAGAAGCTATTGTCCCCATCTCTACCAATAGCACTTAGTAAATGTTGATTGTAATGAGTTTTTAGAAAGCAGCCATCTAAGCCAATGAATGGCCTACAACCCTCTTTAAAGCCTCTCCACATTGCATTCAATGGGAAAAACAGTCTCTCAAACCTTGTAGACTTCCCATCTGGCTCTAAGAATGCATCAACCTTAGCAACACTTCCAAGATTTGTCTCCAATACCAACTGACAATACTCTCTGATTTTTTAGAATTGATCTTTATGTGTGCCATCAATCATCAGCTGACATTTCCTTTTTGCCCTATAAATTTTGAACCTGTTAACTACCAGGTTCAAATCATCAATAATCTGACCCATAAAACCAGATTTTTTTCACTCAGGGTCCCTCCTAAACTTATGCACATACTTCTTTGCAAGATAAGAAGATGTTGCTAGTCTGCTTGTTTGAACTTCAGAGCAGTTATGTTCATCATTGAATGTACTAATCACAATAGCACCATTTGATTTTCTCTTTGAAGCATGTATCCTCCACCCACACTCATTTTTACATATACATGTAACCCTTTTTCCATCATTTTTAACAAACTTGATGTCATATTTGTTCTTGATAGCATGGTCTCTCAACACATCTTTGAATTCTGCAAATGTAGCAAACTCCATTCCCACCATTAATTTTTTTTCCTTCTCTCCCATTTCTCTCCTAGCAATGAAATCTGATTTTTTGCAAGGAATATGTATCTCATCATCTGAGTCACTATGGATACTCCATAGCTCATCACTTGGTGCATAAACTGAGACATCATCTAACTCTTCACTATCTTCCCCATCATATATTTCATCCTCTTCATCAACTGAGGCATCATTATACACATTCTCTTCAACACTTGCAGGCTACACATGGTCACTGCTAGGCTGCAAATGGTCACTGTCATCCATTGATTGGGTTAAATATTCTGGCAATCGATGCTGAACTTGTACACTAAACCTATAATCCTCATTCTCAGTATTAGTGACATAAATCTTAATCAAAGATGAGCTGTTGTAGGCCATAAACATCTGCATAACACTCCCATCATTAATTATCTGCATCAAGTGCCCACCAATAGATTTTCTGTAGAACATTTTACTCTCACCCAACTGCAGCATATCCACCATGTCTTCTAATTCAAAGTAAGACATCATGTTAGGGTCCACATTGTCAACTAACTCTATGCTACCACCAACATAGCTGTTGCATTGATTCAACTTTCCCGAATTATGGAACTGAAGTATGTATGTCTTCCCCATTTACTAAACAACCATACAATGTTAGTGTATAAATAATAAAATATAAACCGTCACAAGCCCCAATTATATAAGCTTTTGTCACAAGCATGCATGCATATCAGAGCAGGATCTATGGATCTGTCATGCACTAAAAAACAATGTTAGTGTATAAATAATAAAATATAAACCGTCACAAGCCACAACTATATAAGCTTTTGTCACAAGCATGCATGCATATTAGAGCGGGATCTATGGACCCGTCATGCAATATGCATGTCATGCACTAAAAAATAATATTAGTGTATAAATAATAAAATATAAACCTTCACAAGCCATAACTATATAAGCTTTTGTCACAAGCATGCATGCATATCAGAGCGGGATCTATGGATCCGTTATGCAATATGCATGTCATGCACTAAAAAATAATGTTAGTGTATAAATAATATAAATATTAAAGACATGGACCCAACATCACATATAGAAACATTCCATCAAAAGTATAAACAAACAAAACACAATTATTCTGAGGTACTGTTTGTAGCACTTGGATCCAACATAAAGCTTAGCATTTTCTATACACATGGGACCATTATAGTTTACAAAACCCTCGCAATAAATAAGGTCAATCAACCCACAATAATACATTGGGCAGAGCATAAAAGCAAGCGACCACTATTGTTTACAAAACCCTAACAATAAATTAATAAAGTCAATCAACCCACAATATTGCATTGAACAAAACATATGTGCATATAAAAATCCAAACTTTATAGTATAAAACCCCAATTTAAATGGAAACCAGATCATCATATTTGTCATATATGGGTCACAATCATGCATTGGGTCACACAAACATATATATACTGAATCCATAAGCAAAAAGTACAAATGGACCAACCTACTGACAAACCCTTAACACCACTGAATCATACATACATGACACAAAAATATATAAAGGCCAAAATTGCAAGAGAATATAAGAAAAAATGATAAACCCACTATTGTTTACAAAAACCCTAACTGTTAGGAAAGAAATACAAAAAAAAAATCAAAAAACCCTAACAAATGTTGAAACAAAATCAACCATGCATGCATACTACACGATTTAAGAACAAAATCAGAGAACATTTAACAATTTACGAGACGAATCAGAAAATCCTAACAAATGTTGAAACAAAATTGAACCACATAATCAGACAAAACATTCAGTGAGTTTACAACTCTTCACAATGTAAAATTTTACACAAATCTAAAACAAATAACACGATTTAAGAACAAAATTTTGATTTAAGAACACTTACGACACGAAGGAGTCTTCACAGCGCCACAGCACAACAACACAATCGATCTTTCACCGACTTTACAACTCTTGCAAGTTATCTTCAACCAATCAACAAATAAATACAGAGATTCAATCGATTTAGACAACAAATACACATGAAAACGGGTTAGGGTTTCAGAACACTAAGGAATTTAGAGTCGGCCTCTCTCGTATACAATGCAGACTTAGGGTTGAAAATGGTTAAGTGTGTTTTATATAGTTGGGACATGTTTGGTTTTAGAGTTAATTATATTCAGGTTTAAGTTATCCCATATTTAAAACAATTTGAGGTTTATATTATCCTTCTGCCAAACAAACCCTATTTTATACAAATTTGGACAAAAGGGTCATTTTACATGGCATGTATTATAATCATTCATTTATTCAACCGAAGTGAGGGTATTATCGTCATTTTACACCACTAGAGACCCAATCGCACCAAATTGATAGTATAGGGGTTTTTTTTTACTACACAGGGACTGATATGCACTATATCAATAGTAGAGGAGGGTTTTCTGCGCTTAACCCTAAATTTAAACTTGCGAGGTGTCATTGTAAATGTAAATTAACCTAAAAATATCTTAGATTTGAGCCTCACGCGTAAATTAGAAAAAATATCTTAGATTCAGATCTTTGTTTGTACTTGTCAGAGTTTTATTTGTCGAGTAACAATTTAAGTACTCCATAAGCAAAGGACGCTGTGAAAATTTTCTGACCTTTATTTTTTTGAAGAAATAAATATCTTAATGTTATAAAGATTAAAGTGTTTTTTTATAATTAAATAAAAAAATAATTAAATGTGAAATAATTAAAGTATTTTATTATTATTATTTTTTTCTTATATAAAGACATTATTAAAAGAAAATGAAATATTTTAAAAAATTTATACTTTAAAATGTCATGACTAAATTTGTAATCGAACTCAAATCGTTTGATCATTTTTTTTAAACTTGACAAATTTATATACCAAAAAGAAATTTTAAGAGTGATATTTATTCAAATTTTAAGAGTTTGTAAATCATAGGAGCAGAAACCATATGCTGAACTTGGCTCATTTCAAAGATGATTCCACTCCAAATGGTATCCTATATTTTGTTTTAAATATCTGTGATTTCATTTGAATTTGTGGAAGGCAACTTCTTTGTTAATGACCCTGCTCAGCATGGGATTATTCTGCCTGGGTCCGCTCTTATGCCTTATTTTTGGAGGAAAGGCTGGAATGTTTTCGAGTCTTGAACTACGATGTTGAGAGAGATCATCCTGTAAGAAAATGATCTTTTACCAATAATTCCTTTTTGCTGTGGACTTTATTTTTATTTCGGTTTGGCAATTATTATTTGATACTCTTCATTATTCCACTAAAAAATGGCTTCTTTACAGTTCCATTTAACTTTAATTTGCTCAGAGGGTTCTGGTTTCTGTTGCAGCATACAAAACTGGACTTTGAACACATGTTTTGATGGACTAGAACAGTCAAATTTAGTATCAGATTAAATTTTAAGGAACTATTTGGTGGTGGAGTTTCTAATGAGTTGTCATATTTCTTGATATCAGTCAGTGATACTAGTGTGCTGGTTCTAGGTTAATTTCCGCACATTACATTATCCTCAAGACTTTCTAACATTTTACTTTATTAAATCACGGTCTCGGCTGCAGTAGCACAGCCCCCGCCTTGGGACCTTGCTTACTTTAAATGAAGTACCCTGTTGGAATTAATTTCTTATCGTCTTATCTCTCTGTATACCTTTGCCGTATAAATTGAAATTCTAGCTCACCAATATTGTTAAAACATTTATATCAGGAAAATTCTTAGATGTACTTGTCATGCAGAGAACTAAAGATCTAGAAACTCCTGAATTGCTCGAGCAGTTACTAGCTTTGCAGCAGCTTCTATTTCATGTTCTTGGTTGCCTGGTAATTTTATGATCACAACCAAATCAAGTTGGGTTATATCAAACATAATGCCACGCAGTCTTAATTATTTAACATTCAAATTGGGGCCTAATTGTGAAATTTTAATGCAGCCTCAAGGAGCAGCAGTTGATAATTTTGTGATTCAGTTGGAACTTTCGATGGTATGTGAAGTTTCTAAATGTTTTCTGTCCACAACTTTGGTGAAATAACTTTCAGATTTCATTCTGTTGAGGTGATCGTCTTTATTAAACAGGTTGCTTCTGAAAGCATCAAAATTTACAATTCTATAAGTGATGGAACGGTTAATTTGGTTGACAAGGTAAACTGGGATTTTGATTTTTTGAAGGATTAGTTTGGTTCTTTAGCAAATCATCTACATATGACAACCTGATAATGACAGTTCTTTGAGATGCAACACCATGATGCTCCAAGAGCTTTGGATATATACCATGCAGCAGGTAATATTCTACTTTGAATACCTCTCATAAAAATAGTCTCTAACTGCTTGTGGAAATGCGGCAATGCCTCTCCTAATAACCATTTAGACTGTCTAGTGCGGGGGAAGAGGATTTCTGATCTCATGGGTGTCTTAAAATTGTGACTCTATTTTCAGGCAGAGAGACTCTCAGATTTCTATGAAATATGTAAAAGCCTTCCCATTGGACGTGGAGAAAAGTTCATTATAATCGAGCAGGTTTTGGATTTTCTCTTAGGATTCTTTTAAGTTTATTTATTTTTATTTTTATTTTTTATTATTAATTTTTATTTTTATAATTTTCCCTTTTGCTCTTGACTATATTTTGATGTAATCATATATCAATTGATAATGAAGCCCCCTGCATCATTTATTGAAGCCATGGAAGAGTATGTTAGAGAAATTCCACAATCTTCAACTGTTCGCAAAGATCGAGTATGGACTCTCTCTCTCTCTCTCTGTGTTAAACTTATTTTTTCGGAAATGTAATGTAAGTACAGTTATAGGTGCCGCTATTATTTTTGTTATCACAAAAGGAAAGCAAAATAACTTCAGTATCACTGATTGTTGTAATAAGCCATAAAGCATTTTTCAAATTTAGCTTAGGATGCAACCACAAAAGGTATCTCAAATCCGATGTTGAGACCATTTTATTTTGATGACAGTGTGCAAGACAACTAAAGTGAATTTAGAAGTTTGAATGTTTGCAATGTGTAAAGTTTCCCATTGTTTCTCTCTAGTATGTGTAATCATTCATTGAGGAAAATTTTCATTTTACCTTTACTATGTAGATATAACTTCTTTGTGATGACTGTGGGACCTTAATTTTTCTATGTAATATAATTTTTTTTATATTGTTTGGACTTTTATATATGCTTTTTGTTTAGTGTTGGGGTTAACTACTTAAATCTAACCAGAGTCTTCTTCATTCCTTTATATTTTCAACAAAGGAGGTAGATGATGATAAAAGGTCACACCCACCGTCCCCGACTTTACCCGAACCATAACTAGTTTATAAGGTGGAAGCTCCTGTTGAACTACCAGATTTTCTGGTAATTACTACCATCTTTCTCATTTCTTTTATGAAGTATATTATTTTACTGGGAATTCTTGTTTAACAAAATCCATGGAGTCTTATTAACACCATTTCTTCCATCCAGGGTTTGAATGATCCTATCCCAGGGGCTTCAGAATTAGATGAGAAGAATGCTTTGGCTTTGGCTATAGTACCAGTTGGTAAGTTTTCTTTAAGAATCTAATAATATATTTCACCATACCATGTTCATCATTTTTTATTTTTTATTTTTTTATGATGATGGTACTTGTAGCTGACCAGCCAAATTCTGTCTGTCCCGCTCCTGCAAATGGAACTACAAGCTGGGAATTGGCACTTGTTACTGCCCCCAGCTCAAATGAAAGCACAGTTGTTGCTAGTAAACTGGTATATATACTGTCTGCATTATTTTTCCTTGTACATTCTTGTCTTTACATTTTTTTTTTACCATGATCAATTTCTTGGATCTTAAGGATGTCATTGTACTCACCAAAATAACCACCGCCTCCCCATCACCAAATAATGAAAAACTAGTGCATGTATCATGTATATATTCCAGTATTCTTATCACTACTCTCATGCTCATGCATGCATCATTTTGTTAAGAGAGAATTTTATTAATTAGTTATACTTTATGCTGATGCCTTTCTACCTGTTTAAAACAAAATAAGGCGGGAGGGCTAGACAAACTCACATTAGACAGCCTATACGATGATGCAATCAGAAGAAGCAACCAGAATGTGAGCTACAACCCATGGGAGCCAGTCCCGATGGCCAGTGTCGTGATGCCACAGGCACAAACACCACATAATCCATTCTTTGCCTCCAGTGTGGCTGCTCCACCTTCTATTAGATTGGCAGCCATGGCCAATCAGCAGCAGATGATGATGATGATGGGTCAACAACAACAGCCTTTAAATCCTTTCGGCAATCCGTGTGAAGGCAATGTCCACCCCTATGGCTCAGGTATGCCTGTTCAAGCCCACAATCAAAATACAGGGCTCATTTAGACAACACTCAAAGAGAACCTCTTTTGCTGAAAACATGAAGAGGAAAAACATGGGGTTATATTTAGTTTTTGATTTCAAGATTGGCAAGATCTGAAAGGTAGACAGAATTGTACCATATTTTGTGCAAATACAGGAGCTAGGATGAGATTTTCATTTTTCATTTTTTATTTTGGGTTTAATAATTAGGCTGGATTGGTAACAATGATTTTGGGACCAGTTGATCAATTTAGTTAACCGGCTTGGTTGTTTCAGATTCTCGGGAAGGAATCTCATTTCTTGTTATTTATTTATTTATTATTTTTTCAAATTAATTTGGTTAATTAAGATACAGTGGAACAATATGTAATCTTTGTGATTTGTTATTTTCTCAGCTTTATATTCTGGATTATAATGTTTGATTGTGATTCTTTGTAATATGTGGTCTGAAAATACAACATTCTTTGTATGTAAGTGCAGTGTAACCGTGTTGCTTAAGTGATTGGGTTACTCTCTACGTTCAGGAGCCAGTGTTCAAGCCTTGTACCGTCCCCTCTCATCTAACCACTAACATTTTTGCCAAGAAAAAAAAAAAAAAAAAATTGCTATACTGTATAATGACACAATTTATAATAGTAAGCAATACTCTTATTTATTTATTTATTGGTGCGTCTTCTTTTCAATTTGTACCATGAGAGAGCAAGCTCACAAGGGTTTAACACATCCTTAATTCCCATTCTGCCCAAAAAATTGAGACATCATAGGTAACAACACTGTATCACAAATGCTGTCCTTTCCTTCACTAACTTGCTAATTTGCTATATATATTTCCCTGAAAGCAAACCTCCCTTTTAAGTGAACCTTGGATGCTATTGCTTCCAAGAGGGTAGAAGATCAACCTTCAATGATCAGATGCATTTGTTAGTCCTAATATGTCCTATATAAATAGATCATGCTAACAAACCAATCAAATATAAGGCGGTCTTAATTTATTTTTCAGAGTACATCAGAAGACTTAATCTGGAGGAGGAAAATATTTTACTTCCATTACCCAAAATTGTAAAACAGCATTGCCCATTTGCTTTTTCTTTCCTTCTTGTTTTTCCATGTGTAATATGTTGAGCACGTCCCAAGTTTGGGCGAACAAGGATTCTGATACGCCCGCGAACCCTAAGGGCTCCAAATTGTGTAAACACGAAGTAAAATATTTTCTTCCTACATATTCTCACTATTAAAGCATTTCTTGTTTCAATATGCTAATAATTACTTATTCTCATTTGTTTTTCTAACAAATTGAACTCCCATAATTCATTTTAAAAAGTAAAAAATGGTACCATTAAATTATAACACTTATTTTTATATTTATTTAATTAATATGATGGTGCCAAGCCACTTATAGTATTCTATGGTCGCCATCTAGGACAATCCAATCTTTTATCCCACAAATGCAAAGCAGAGTTAACTATAAATTAAATGCTCCAAGAAAATTAGAACCCTCAACTTTCAAAGTAGGATGTAGGATGTAGGATGTGAGGGTATTGTCAATGGACTATCTCTCTAGAGTTCACAAATGAGTGTGTTGCATATTGGTTAAAATTTTATACTTGGCAAATTGCATTTAAAACACACTACATGCTAGGTTAAGTTTTTGGAATCAAAATTTACACTTTGAAAATATATTTTCTTTTTCAAATACTGATTTAAAGAATATTCAATTCAAAACTAAAATATTTCAGATTATTGGCATTTTAGCCAAAGTTTTGAAAATCCCCTTTTCTTAATTTTCAGTAATGAGCTGGCTTTTATTTAGTTAGAAATTGTATTATTTGAATTTCTGACATCCAATTCCAAAATTGTAGATGTGATGAGCTGGATCAATTTTCACCAAATGCAATCAGACTCTTGGATCAAAATTCTCTCCCCTGCACCTAGGGCCAGTTCGGTAGAATGGAAATGAAGGGAAAAGAAAATAATGGAAATGGAAGGGAAAAAAAAAAAAAAAAATGTGTTTGGTAAGATATTTTGGATGGAAATAAAGGGAAAATGAAGGATTGGAAGGGATAGAATAAAAACATGAATAGTACATTTTGTTATCTTTAAAAAATGAAAGAATTGAAAGGAAAGGAAATGAAATGCTAATATTTTTAATAAAATTTTGTTATTATTAAATTTGCACTTATTTTTATAAACGAAAGACCTTATGAAAGAGAATATAATTGTAAATTCATTATAATAATTATCTTTTATTTCTTTCCTCAAATATAATTAATATCATTTCATTTATTAATCAATGGGTAAAGTACATTAACACCCCCTTGAGGTTTGCTAAAAGGACAGACAAATGAAACTTAGCCTATTTTGGGACAAAGATACCCCCTCAAGTTTGATTCACTTACCAAAGACACCCCCCAATGGTAATGAATTGACATTTTTGCCCTTTAACTTTTAAATTGACTAATTTAAATGTTAAAATGACCTTTCTAACCTTACTAATCTATTTCTTTCCTTTTCTCTTCTCTCTCGGTTCTCTCCTCCTGCAACACCAACACACATATAGACACACACACACATATATATACACACATATAGACACACACACACATATATATAGACACACATATAGACACATACACACATATATATATCCACACATATACACATATATATCCACACACATATATGTGTGTGTGTGTATACAGATACAAACATATATATATCCACACATACAAGGCGGCGACGGGCGGCGACGGGCGGCAACGAGCTGTCGTCAAGGAGAATAACACTGGTGAATTAGATGATGATGATGTCGTCGGTGGCAGAGGTGTCGACGGTGGTTGTAACAGAGGCGGCGACGGTGGTTGTAACAGAGGCGGCGACGGTGGTTGCAACAAAGGCGCTGACGGTGGTTTTCAGATCTGCAAATCGCGTGGACTTCACGCGCTTACAATCCTCTTCTTCCTTCAATACCCACTGCAGCCGCCGCCGCCACAACACCCACCACCACCACTACCGCCACACAATTGGCTTCGCTCCCACACCCCTATATACCAGCATCATCACCGGGCCACCACCACCGACCACCACTCGTTTCAACACCATCCCACCTGAAAATTAACACCCAAAAGCCATACCCAATTTTCTTTTTCTGTGTTTATATATATATATACCACTCGTTTCATATATATACACTGAAGAAATTTGTTGTGTTGTTCTTTCTTGGTCTATTTTTTTCTTTGCGACTGTGTATAGAGAGAGAGTGTGCCTATTCTTTGTGGCTGTGTATAGAGAGAGAAAGACAATGTATTTTAGAGAGAGAGAAACGCTGTATTTTAGAGAGAGGGGGCAAGGGTAATTTAGTCATTTAATTATTTTGATAATTTATAATTATAATTAATTAAATAGTGAAGGGTAAAATTGACTTTTCACGGAATTTTAAGCTCTGTTTGGATTGTAAATTTGATAAGGGGGTGTCTTTGTCCCAAAATAGCCTAATTTTCATCTGAGTGTCCTTTTATCAAACCTCAGGGGGTGTTAATGTACTTTACCCTTAATCAATTAACATTTTTTTTCTTATTTCATTTTATTTCTTTTTTCTTTTAACTAATGTTATCATCTACTTTATTTTTGACTGTATTTCATTATTCAATTAAACTATATTTCCTTTAAAATTTTACCATTAAAAATGTGAATTGGTAAAGTTCAAAGTAATAAATAAAATAAAATAACTGATTCGATAAATGAGGGACATGATTCATTTGTGCCAGATCAAAGTTTATTAGAAGGGTCCTAGACTACTAATTTAACCAGCAACGACAACACTGAAATTTCACCATCATCTATATAACCAATCCATATATATAATATACATATATTAGACGCGTATATATATAAATCACAAGAGAGGAGTTTGAGCTATGATAGAAAATCCAAAACTAAAAAGTAAAGAAACCTCGAACCGTAGGTGAGAAGAAGTGCAACCAAAGTATTCATCCCAATGCTCTCTCTCCCCTAAACTAAACGAAGCCAAAACTCAACAATGTCTTCTTGGCTCTCACTCTCTCTACCCAACCCCTTCAAATCAGACGAATCACAATCCTCCTCACCTCCACCACAAACCACCACCAAACCCTCCAACAACGACGACGACGACGGCGATCACTGCCCCTCCGGCGGCGGCGTCAAGGAAGACCTATCAGTGCTCGGCCAAACCATCGGTCGCCAACTCCTTGGCGTCGCCGCTTTCCTTGCCCCTCCTCCGACGTCTCCTACTACGCAGCCGCCGCCATCGCATTCCGCCGCAGCCGAGGAAGAAGACTCATCTTCGCAAGCGTTTGTTGGTATAAAGAACGATCTTGTCGAGATCGGCGGGAGCTTCAAGTCTGGTCTGTCGATTCTGTCTCCGAACAACGCGGTGAGTGGGATTTCTAGGTTTGCTTCCAATTTGTTACAGTTCCAAAATCAAGGCGATGAGGTTGAAGAAGATGAGGACGATGAAGATTCCGGAGTGGCCGGTGTTACGGAGGAAGTTCTGGACTTCGTTCAGGAAATTTCGTTGCGGCCGGAGCTATGGACTGATTTTCCATCCTCACTAGACAATGGTAATTTTAATTTGCTTGTGTGTGTGTTTCTGTGATCATTTTATAATGTTGTTGTTTTTATCAATTGATTGCAATTATTGTTAGCTTTTTATACTTTTGATGATAGGGTTGTGCAATTTGTTTGTTTGAGTAATGTTCATTAGAAACTATACATACTATACTGTCTTTTTATGCTCTTCAGATTGAAATATAGAATGCTTTTATTGTTATCATTTCTGTAATTTAATATTAATAAGAGTCTGAATTATGGTAATTGGCTTTATGATTGTTGGTATAAGTATTTATTAGCTGGGGCAATTCTGTTTACTTCTGGAAGAGATTATGGGGTTCTTTAATCTGACTGCCTGCCTGCACAATATGGTATTTGGAAGCATAAGGAGCTGAAACATTTTCATCCTTGAGGTCTTACCTACACTCAAGGCTGTCCAGCTACATTTTTTTTTTGATAGGTAATGATTTTATAAAAGGCCCTCAAAAGGGGAGTGCATCCCAAAGAACTACACTAGGGCGGGGAGCCCACTATACCGACAACTTCTCCAGCTACACTTCTTCTAATAATTATATTATGAAGTTATACTAGATATGTCATGTTGTATTTTAGAGTTCAAGATGAATTAAACATGTGTCTAGGAAAGATGCTTAGCCAGAAGCGACGAAGGGTCGTTGGGGCTGGCTGGCTGGGGAAGGCTGACGACTACATGAGGGGGAAGCTGTCGTAGAAGCTTTTCCCCTTGCTATTTTAGAGTTCAGGATGAATTAAACACATAGTTGTTAAAGGCGCGTCTAGGCTCCAAAAAAGCCCCAGGCTCATCAAGGCTCAGCTAGATCGCCTCAACCTACTACAAGCCAGGCCCCTTCAATCAGGCTCACATAAAGCCCACGGGCTCACGCTTTTTAGTTGGCTCCAGGCTCAAAAAAGGCGTGACTTGTATTTTTTAATCATTTATCCATATCATTTTATTTTTTACTTGATGACTACTAAATTAAAAAATCCTACATCATATGTCGTATTTTTTAATCTTATGAAATATTTGACAAAATTCATAAATTTATAGTTTATTACTTACATTAATTGCAATTACTGCTTGATTATGAATATATAATAATAATATATGTTTAAATATGCAATATTATATACACGCGCCTTGTTTCAATCAGGCTCGCGCCTTATACTGCGCCTTGCGCTTAGGCTTCAGTAGGCCTTTGGCGCCTTAGTGCGCCTTGAGGCTTTAACAACTATGATTAAACATGTGACTAGGAGTGTATGAGAATTCAGATGTGTTCACAATAACAAACTTAATTTCAAAATATGGATAATACACAAGGGCGAGCATCCCGCTATTCTGACAACTTCTCCAGTTACATTTCTCCTAACAATTAAATTATGAAATTATATTAGATATGTCGTATTTTTAGAGTTCAAGATGAATTAACATGTGTCCAGGAGTCCGGTGTCCAGGATTATATGAGAATTCGGATATGTGTTCACAATAACGAACTTGTTTTCAAAATACGGATACATATGAAAATTAGTACAGAATATACACTATTTTAATTGGAGAGGGGTGTTTATTTTCGTTATTAGTATTTGAATGCTACCATAGGTGTTGTGTTCATGGAAGAATGGTACTTCAAGAAAGTGGCTTCCTTTATTTGTATTTAAAATACCATTTTCCACAACATAGGTGATAGATGGAATTTGTTTACCTCATCTATATGATCTCTTTTGATAATTGGTTCACGTCTTTTGCTGGTCGTCGTCGTCGTCTTCTTTTTCTTCTGTTTTTTGGGCATTAGAATGAATAAATATATATGAATTATAAAGTTACAACAGCTGGGTTATGAACCTCTGCATTTTTTATTGCAGATTTTGTTATGTCTGATATGCAGAGAGAACATGCTTCAATTGTTGAACATTTGGTCCCAAGTCTAGCGGCTTCGAGGCAAAAAGTTCTCAGTAACTTGAGCGATGAACAGTTCTGGATGATATATTTTATTTTGCTGCTTCCAAGATTGAGCGAGCATGATTTCAAGCTTCTATCAACTCCTGAGGCAAGATTGTCTTCATATTTCTTAAAAGTTTTTGTTAGTTTTTTCTTTTCCTCCCTCTCATGTAATAACCCTTGCTCGACTGGTCTTCCATTTACAGTTTGAACTGTCACGCTATAGAAATGATATTGCAGTGGCTTTAAAAAGTAAAAAGTATAGACTAACTCATAATTTTCTAAATGCGTAGTAAGTGCCATTTCCACCTGATTAAAACAAAATAAAAAGTAAATAATAAAAACGGAGATAATTAAAAGAATAAGAAAAATTGTTGAATTGAGTTTTAGCTTCCATCAAATAGACCAAAAATCATCTTGTTTGACTGGGTTGGTGATCAATTTAAAACTTTTGTGAACCCAAAATCAGCTTGAGGAACTAAGAACATAACTAATTGAAACCTTGAGCTTCAAAATGACATCCAATGAAAAACACAAGGAGCTCAAGGGAGACAATAGTTTCAAATAGCGTTAGGTGTCGATGTTATTATTAAATGTTGAATAAACTTTATGAGTGCTATGTTATTCAGCATTGCAGTCCATAATCTGATATCGAGTTCAAAATTGAACTCTTAATTTGCCAACCACTTCTTTGCTTGGAAAAATTCTGAAAGACAAAGATGGATAAGAGTTACTTGCTTATAACTTTATACATTTTTAGTTCTGTTTGAAATAATGGCCATTACCTGATAATTCAGTGTCATATTATGTCTTACTTTACCTTGCTTTGAAATTTTGTTCTCTGTTTGTTACAGAATTATCTGACTTTATATTTATCTGAGAAAATATACTCTTTGTGGCTATAGTGTAACTGATAAATTCGAATCCTCAATGCTGTATGGTCAGAATTATTATTATTGTCGTTGTCTTTATTATTATTACTATTTCTTCTTGTTCTTTATATGCATAATCTGCAAAATGCTTCAGTGTGACACCTTTCAAGTAAACCTCATAACCCTCGGACCAAGTAATCAGATTGTGTAAAAAGCATCAGTTGTTTTAGTGAATTAAAGCCAATATATTAGGGAATACAAGATACGGCTGTCTGTTCGCTTGAGTACTAAATCATATATATTGTAAAAATTGTTGTTCTGTGCATTTATAAAGGAGTTTAGGTTTTGATTGTATTTATGCATTTGTCTACTTGGTTGAACCATCATTTTGAAGTTCCTACGACATCTACCTTGTAGCCTATAATGAATGTGAGAGCCCAAAAAAATGGGCTTCATGATGTGCATCACCCCGCTAAAGTTGCCCTTTTCCCCACCTTTGGGGCTTCTTTTTTTGGTGTTTGGTGTGGGTGGTTGGTGGTTTGGGGGGTGTGGGTTGTTGGTTGGAAGTAGTCTCTTCCCATCACTATCATGGCTAATCTTCTGTGTAAATAGCTGAGTGAAAATCTGCATTGCTTAGTAGTCAATGTAAGTTGTAACCATGAGACTTCTGAAGTTGGTGAATATTATTCTGACATTGTGAAACCCGGAAGCCTGATCTGTCTTATTGTTGAATAAAATAGTTAGCAACGTTATCAGTGAGAACCTTTGCTACGCTGATCATTGGATTATGGAGAAGCTCAACTTGCTGCAGGTACAAGACATTACTTTATGTTCATGGTACGGTCTTCCCGGTCGGGTTTCCCGAATCTGTTAGGCTTTCGTAACTAATTCAGTCCCTTACTAATGTACTATAGGCTGGATTATTTGTAACTGCATTTTTACAATACAGTGGCGCATGTGCCAAAAATAAGAGTGGGTATTAGATGTTGTAGACTTTTTGTCTGACTCTTAGGAGTGGAAACTCAATTTAAGCCAAAATACGCTGTTTCTTAAATTGGAATTAAATTTCTCTCAGGCTTATTAGCGAAAAGGGTAGTTTAATGTTGTTTCAGTCAAGTGAATGGATTTGTTTTATGGTATGAATGATATATATTAATCTAATGTTTCAATGACACTATTAAATATCTTCTTGGTTATATTCTCTCTTATTGCATCTTTCTAGGCAGTGATCAAACTAATGATATTACAAAACAAAATTTATATATGAAAGTTAAAGAAGTTGTAATCAAATTTAACTAGGAAAAAAAAAAAAAAAAGTTGTAATAAAATTTATTTCCATTTTTTTTATTTTATACAAGATCCTTTTTTTTCTCAAATAGTTGATTTTTTTTTTTTTTTAATTTTATCATTTAATTTATTGTAAATTAATGCATCTTATTTAGGAAAATCTCACTTCTTTGCAGATTACTTATGCAAGGGAGATACTTCTGCAGAAGCTGCAAAACAAGAAGAATGCATCAGTGGAGACTTCTGAGGACCTTGAGACTGTTGTATCATCTCAACAGGGTGGTAAGAGCCCGGTACAGGGAAAGGAGGTTTCGTCTGGAGCTGTAAATACACCACAGGGGATGGAAAAGGACAATCAAAAGAATACCAAAAGTGATGATCATGAGAATCTGGAACAATGGTTAAACGAGCAAGATGTTAACACATGCACTTCTTCTGTACATGCCCAAAAACAGCCTGATACTGAGGATGATGTCTCATTCAGTGATCTGGAGGATGATGACAATGATCTCTCGGGTAGACCATCCGGGTTTAGGCCAGCACGGACTAATCAGCCGTCTTCACCTAGTGGATCCAATGAATGGATTCAACTCGATAAAAATTCTGAAACTCGGGGTGACCGGCAGAAGTCTGGTCAATCAACTTCCCAAGCAAAAGATTCGGAAGGTGAGGAGTCAAATGACTGGCTTACTGTTGATGACGTCGATTTTTAGGGGTTAGGCAGCTGTTTGAAATGCCTAATTTATGTAAAGGTTCTACTTGTTTTATTCCCCGACCCCCCCACCCTCTTTTTTACCTTCCACTTATGTGGTTTGGTTTTCTTATTCCAACGTTTGAAAATAAGCGTTTGAAATACTCAATCGAGACAAGTTCCCAGTATAAAATCTCCTATTGTCATTGTATGGATTTGGTCTCTGGTTCTGTTTTAGTTCATTGTTTCATATAATTTCAAACTTTGTTTAGAAAATCAAAGTTTGAAGTTCACATTTTTACTCTCTGTGTTAGTGGTAGTCACTCTACTTTGCATTTGTATTCTGGAACCTGAAATTTATTTATTTACATTTAATTCAATTTTCCAGCATTCTAAGAAACCATTGCATTTATTCCGATGGAAATTGTGTATCCAGTGTTTGAAAACCTATTTTGACTCATTTTACAGTACATCGCAAGAGCTCTCTCATGGCAAGTAATGCTATCATGCTATCAATACTAAACCTCACTTGTGTAGTTTGAGAGCGCATACCATATGAATGCAATGTTCATTGTGATTTATATTTGTGACGATTAGATACCCAATGAACGACAGAAATCACGACTTTAGGGATTATATATTACCAAAAGGTTTCGACAAAACCTTGCTGAAAACAGAGGGTACATTAATCACAAAATGAAAAGGCAACTAGCCATTAGATTGAGAATTGGAGAAAAAGATGAGAAATCTGAGAATTTTGCTTACAGGGCTAGCACAAGCAGCTGTATTCTCTTTTCAATGGAATTGTGTTCATATGGCATAACTTCATTCATGCAATAAATGCATACCACCACATATTCTGTTATAACACTCAAATCTCAAGTAGTAAAGTTCAGTTCACCTTATACAACATATATTCTTTTTTATTTTTCTTCTTTTTTTCTCCACCAACCATTGCATAACAATTAAATGTTGTATTTCTGAAAAAATACAGAATCAGCTGACGCATAGACAATAATTTAAGAACCCTTGAAAATATCACTGAGATCTTGACACAAAAAGTTACTTGGGAACTTCAAACTATAATCCGCCAACAAGAGATGTAACACCAATTAACAACAAATGCTGTGTTTACTTCAGGCAGGATGGCAGCAAGGGGCCATGGCAAACAAATGCGAGTACAACGTAGGTGATAATCAAGAGAAGGATAACCAATATGACCCTGCAAGACCGAAACTCAAGATAAATCTAGTGTTCTTTTAAATACTATAATAAGAGAAACTAACTTTATTAAGTTGAGCTCATGTTCTATTGTTCCGATTTTGGCATAAAAAAATACGAGGAGAATAAAAGAGAATTCATGACAGGATAGCATTCTCATCTCTATACACAATACAGAAAGGCAAAAGTGGGCATTCCAGATAAGTCAAGTTGAAAATATTTTAAACATGGTGCGTGGAATGGCAATTTAGGAGGATCATAAAAGAATGGAAGAAAGTAATCAACTAAATTTCATCCATCCAGAGATCACCTTTAGTTGGTAATGGCTTCTCATCAAGAGCTGGAAAGGGAACAGCCAGTGTATCTTTACACGCATGTTAAAATATGTAAAGAATTTTCTTAGAAAATAATTGAGTATCAGGATTGAGAAATTGAAATTTATGGGGATAAGAGTATATGTATTACAAGACTTCCAATTATATGATGGAAATTCAGAATGGGGCAGCATTAATAATTTCTGTTAGTAAATTTATCTTCTTTGTTAATATCATCATCCATTTTGTTTTCCAAGTAAAAAGGAGGATTGAAAAAGTAAATTCAGAAGGTTCACATGCAACTTCTTAAATAGGAAGTTTATCAGTTGTATCCAGCGGACGGGAGGAAGCCCTCCTCTGCAGCTTTAGTGCAAGTTACTTCTGCAGGAGTAAATATGGTTCAAAAGAACAAGAAATCCAAGGGATCCAAAGATCAAATGAAACCCAATATGTAATCAACCTAGTCTAGGTCTCTGGCCATGCAATATTTTTTAAGCATGCCCATGATATGCATAAGCAGTTTATGTTCGCTTACGTACGTGAGCTTGACATTTCTCCACCACATTGTGCTTCTGAAACGACGAGATTGCTTTTTGAAGTGAAATGCATTTCCTTGAAATCCGGAAGTTTTATCAACTAGTATCTCCAAGCGGTCACCCCTGTCTAGAACTTTATCAATATTCTCTATCATGACATTCCGCACCTATCATCACCGCAGCACATAATGAAAAGTTAGTCATCAGATGGAAAAATTAGAGAAAGATAGGAATCATTGTAGCATTCTGCTCTAAATAAATTTACAGACAAATTGAGCTTTGACATTATGTTGAAAGTAGCATGGTTGCTTATCAAAAGATTATCTAGTTTGAGCATAATAAAGTTCATTCAGTATTAATAAGGTTTATCCAGCTGACTGTCATCCATAGTAAACTACGCAACATGAGCATTCCAAATAAGCCAGCGTGGACTGAAAAAATAAACCAGTCAATCAAACACTGAAAATAAAGAGGAATCAAAAAACTTAAAGACCACTTGAATGAACAAAAAATAAACGAACTGTAGATCATAAAGTAATGAGCCAGCATATATATCCATATCTAACCTGACTCATTTCACCTTTCAACCGGTTTATCCTATCTGCATTTGGGTCATTTGTGTAATGGTCCATCTGTTGGCTCAAGACTCTTGAAAATTCTTCGTTCATTGCATAGGCAGCAGCTGAATGAATAGCCCGACCATATGTCCTTACAAATCTTTGATGTACATCTTCAAGAAATGCAAAAGGGATTCTCCCTGCACAAATTTTCAATGCATTGCATGTCATCCTCTAAGAGGCACTGACAACATGAATAATCTTACAAAGTCAACAAAGAAAAAAACTACCAACGCCACTCATCAAATAATAATAATAATAATAAGTAAATAAATAATATAAAAAAATTCTAACGCCAGCGGACAGTAATGAAACAGTAACTATATAGGGAAAAAGGAAAGTGACAACATGCTTCCAGTCGTAATGATAAGAACATGGCAGAGCTTCTGCACAAGTTAGAAGCATATATCCATGTATAGTTCACCCTTCTGAGACGAATGGGAAAACCGTATTTCCACCCCCAAAAACTGAAAACCTCCTCAATAGGGTGCTTAATGGGTCCATTTACACAGCCGCTAGAAGATTTTTTATTTTGATTGTCAAAATCGTTTACTAGGGGTTTGTTGCTATTTTATAGTTTTAAATTTTCTTGGGGATTTATAAGCTACATTTGCATTCTCCATTACATTCAAAAAAATTCTATAACAAGGTCTAACGACGCTTGTAAATAGGTTCTATAATGGATTTATTTGTTTGTCGATAATTTTTCTATAGCTACATTTGCATTGCTACGTGACAGTGAAAGTTGCAGTGGTGGCTGCAGAGAGTGGGACATTAATCAATGTCCACCCAAGTTTGAATCTCCCATGGTTTCACTCAAGTACATGGTCAACTCACCTCAACAAACTTTTAATCCCAGCTGCATGGCATCAGCTGAAAACAGATACTTCACTTGCAAATACAATCATTCTACAAATTTCTGAAATTAATCAAGAATGTCCAACAGAATCTCAAAATGAAAGCTTCAACCAATTAATCAGATACAATCTTTCAACAAAAATGCATCACTGACCATAATCCCATTCCAAAACACAGAGGCAATGCTCAAATTACAAAACACAATTTCATCACTCATATAAAGCTCTTAAACTATTGAGAATTCAATTGAATCATAATTGCTTGTACTTGTAATCAAAATTAGGGTTTTCATAACTCATGGATCACAAAAATAATTCACCACAATGAAATTAAGGATACAACAATAACAAAATTTAATCAAACAGAGAGACGAGACAAAAAAAATTACAAACGCAAGCAGACAGTAATGAAACAGTCTTTAACTAAATGTCAAGAACATGGCAGAGCTTATGCACTAGTTAGAAGCATATATCCTATGTGTAGTTCACCCTTGTGAGGCGAATAGAAAAACTGTATTTCTATCCAAAAAATTTGAAAACCACTTCAATCGGGTACTTGCCAAAATAATGTGTCCATTTATACAACCGCTAGAATATATTTTATTTTGATTGTCATAACCGGGAATCTGTAATTTTGATTGTCATAACTGTTTACTGGGAATCTGGGAGTTTAGCTTGTAAATAGATAATATAATGGACTTATTTGTTTATCGATTAATATTTAACGGATTTATGGAATGGATTTATTTATTTATCCATAATTTTTCTATAGCTACACTTGCATTGCTACGTGATAGTGAAAGTTGCAGTGCTGGTGACGAAGAGTAGAGACAATAATAAATGTCCACCAAAGTGCGAATCCTCCATGGTTTCACTAGAGTACAAAGTCAATCCCCCTCAACAAACTCTAAATCCCAGCTGCAAGGCATCAGCCAAAAACAGATACTTTTTCTTGAAATACAATCATTCTCAAATTTTGTGAAATAATAAAAAAACATTGAACAGAAATTGACAAGTGCAGACTTCAAACAATTAGTCAGACACAAATTTTCAACGAAAATCATCACTGACTGTATTGCACAAATTACAAATACAATTTCATCGGTCATATAAAATCATAATCGCTTGTACTTGTAATCAAAACTAGGGTTTTCATAACTCATGAATCACAGGAATGATTCACCACAATCAAATTAAGGATACAACAATAACAAAAATGAGAATTGAAATTCTTACTTCCGGCCGTGTCATCGGCCATACAAAGAGCGGTGAGGCCATCGGTCTTCTTCACATGAAAAATATAGCGATCTTGAGAGTACGACACATTGCTGTCATTGTTCCCTTGTGGTATCTTCTCCAGTATCTGGCGAGCCGTGGCGTTCGCATTCGTTGTCGCGGTGGTGAACTCCGCCAGCACCACCGATCCTCTTGCCACCAGCGAATACAAGATCGTCATTCCTTCTTTTCTCTCTATATTATATATATATATATATATATATATATATATATATATTATATATGTTTTTCTGTCTCTCTAGCTCAGTACATGATCAAATAACAGCTAATTTTTTCACAAAAGAAGCACTAAATAATCTGATCTGTGAAATAGCTGCGAGATTCATTGTTTGGCTGCCAACGATAATTTAGGGTTTCAGCACTACTTTTGGAGGAAAGTCAGCTATTTTTGGCGAAGTTTCGGGTCTGAAACAAGTAGATGAAGAGTA
The DNA here is from genome assembly GCF_030987335.1 of Cornus florida. NCBI lineage: Eukaryota > Viridiplantae > Streptophyta > Magnoliopsida > Cornales > Cornaceae > Cornus > Cornus florida. The sequence continues at coordinate 88,363,187 of NW_026775580.1, read as the reverse complement.
TTTATGGAGAGACGGAATGTGGAGATCAGACAATACGACAACGTTCCTAATTAGCGGGAAATACTTGGGACGATCATTTTTGTGGTCCAAGGACATGACACGTGGAATAATCTCTGGTTTCGTAAAAATTTTCATTTAGCTGTGGGCCCATTGCTACCTAACTATGAACCGGAACGGCCGGCTTAGATGGGACGGCGGTTTATTATTATTATTTTTTAAGGATAATTTTGAAGTTCAATGCAGACAAATGTGTTTCGTTAAATAATTTTGAATTCCCGAAATTTTTTAGATAATTTTGAAGTGTTACTTACTTTGTATTTTCCTCCTGACCATACCAACAATGAATTAAAAAATTAAATTAGGAGCAAATAATTTTACTATTTAAACACATTCATAAATTTTTACAAATTTTACTGAATTTTATAAGTTGATTTCACTCGCCAACTGCCGTGCTGCTATTGATTTTTCTAATTTGATGCTAAATTCCAGTTTCAAATTTGTGATGCAGTGCAATTACAAATACACAAATATAAAATTAAAAAAACAATAAATAAGGAAAATGAAACGGATTGACCCCTTTCATATCTTTTTTTTTTTTCCACTATTAATTTTTTTTTTCTTTTTTGTTTTGAACTATTTTTTTTTTCTTTTTTCTTTTTTCTTTTTTCTTTTCACGATTGACCCGTTATCACTATAGAGTTCCTTTAAAGTAGGAATGTAGACCTCATGCATATAGTTACACAAGTGTATATAATACATACAAATATATTTAACACATTATATTCCTTGCATTTTATGGCCTATACAATCGATTACTGAGCACAGGAAACAGGCTCTCCTAACATCCTCGGCCATTAAGCCTGGGCCAAAGTTTGCCCGGTCCGCAGGCCACATTACAAAGTTCAGTCGGCATGCTGTAACAAATTAACCCACCCACGCATTTCACTCCTACATTGGATCAAAATCTTACAAATTCATCCTCAACAACACTACATGATCTCTCACTATTCTTGAATAAAAGCTGAATTAGCCACTAAACAAAATATTCTGAATCAGAACTACATCTCAAATCTTACAGTTGGGCCATTTGCGACAACAAAAACAATCTCAGCCACACCACCCACTCACCGAACCCTACAAATGAAAAGATTATAAAAAGAGAAAAATAAAATAAAATAAAAATTATTCACTGGACTGAACTATATATATGTTACAAATCCTCTTCAAAAGGATTGTCGATCTCGATCTCCCAGCTAACTCACGGTGGGGTGTGACGGACACGACCAATTAAAAGGCACCAATATGACCATCAACAAGAGCTACTTAATTTTGAGCTGGCAGGGAGGAACCTAATATGACTACACTGTCTGAACTTTTCAAGAGCTTCTTTTGTCTTCCCAAGCATGAGATCCACGTAAATTGCAGTAAGAATGGCTTCGGGACTGTTGGGGATTATGGATAGAGCTTGCATTACAAACCGCTGAGCCTGCTCAAGATCTCCCTGGATGGCAAACATGGTGGCTAGGTTTGCATAAAGAATTCCTCGTGCCTCTTCAGGTTTGAGAAGTGCAACACCTTGTGATTCATCAAGAGAAGAGTTCTTGGCCGTCATTGCCCCAACATTCAACTCCTCACAATCCAAAGCTTTCTCAAGAAGCACTTGTTTGGAGTCGTCTTCGCTGTAGGGAAGTTCAATGTTGTCCCCACCAGATAAATAGATCAACAAGTGCTCGGCAGCTTCTTTTGGCCGGTTTAGCAGGCAGAGAGACTCAGCTGCATAAACATGGCCAAGAAACACATATATTCTGGAACATTCTTGAAGTTTCAAGAGAGAGCTTGCAGTTGATAGGGCCTTCAGAGGATTTCCCAATTCCAACTCAACATATGCCAAGTCAGCAAGAAGAGCTTGTTTGATCATCTGGTTATCTCTTCTACAACTATTTTCATAATCCAAGATAGAGTTCTTTAAGGTAGCATTTAGACAAATGCCACCCTTTTGTTCTTTCACATCCCCATTTGCACTAACCTGAACAGTTAAATTAATTGCCTTGGACTCACCAGATACACTTATGTAGTTAGAAATCTTGGATGACGCTGCTTCTCTTGATTCATTTTCTTCTAGGGCGGGACTAGAAGACGTATCCGACTCTTGATAATTTGATTCAGAACAGTTCAACAAGTGCAAGGCATTAAAAAGACATTGATGCGCAAGGGACACCGAGAGATTAGGCTGTCTATCATCACACAAAAGCAAATTATCCCTTCCAACAAAATCCACCTGCCCATTTCTAGAAATCCCATTTTCCGTTACAAGATGTCTCCATTTTCCTTTTCCAATAACATGAACTTTAACTTCTGATCGATCGGATTGCGCCACACTGGATTTCAGAAGTCCCTTCTCTAGGGCCATTAGACAGCATTCAGCAATTCGAAGCCACAAGAGAGGTCTATTGTAGAAAATTACACTAGCCTTGTGGAAACAACGAGCAGCAAATATTGGTTTCCCACAAGCCAAGTACTGCACGCCACAGTTATATATTATGTGGAGAGATTTATCCTGTGAGAAATTTGAGAGCTTTAAAGGCTTTTCCTTCCGTAGAGATGAACTATTACTAAGAGCTTTGGAAAAGAACACAGCCGACGTGTGAAATTTCCCAAGTCGATAAAAGATGCACCCAAGATTGTTGTTGTAAATGCTTGAAATCCCCACTTCAGTCCGATTACTTGATGCCATCAAAACCTTAACGGCTTTACGGTAGTTTCCACGAGCATATTCAAGCTGGGACTTCAAAAGGAGAGCAATGGAAGAATCTTTCCCACGTGCCATGTTCATAGCCATCTTAACTTCACGCTTAGCTGCCTTGAGATTCTTAGTAAGAAGCAGAAATCGAACTTTGTAGAGATGCAACTTGAGCCTCAGATCAATGGCTGAGATGGACTGATCAGCTGGGGTTCTTGAAAGATCATTTGAAGAGTGGAGGCCAGATGGTCTTGCTCGATTCTGTCCACTGTTGTCCAGTGTTGATAAAAAGGTTACATATTCAAGAGTCTCCTCTGACAAAGTTCTAGATAAAGGATTTTCTGAGGCACTTGCATTAGAAATTGAATCAGAATTAAAAGCATCAGTGGCAGTTGAATTGCTTGGAAGTGAAGAAGGTTTTGCCACTAGGTTTAAAGATTGTTGCTGTGCAGAGCTTCCATTGTCACCCTGACTAATCAAGTTATTGACCCAAAAAGCTTTCTCCAAATAGTTTATTATATCCTGGACAGAAGGAATCACGATGGACCATTTTAGTAAAAAGACATAACTAAAACATATAGATTGAAAAAAATGCAAAACATTTCACATAAATGCTGTCAAAAAAAGTATTATTTAAAACATGCTGCATAAACATTAACATGCCATAAAATTTAACACCAAAAAGTGTGTGTGTGTGTGTGGGGGGGGGGGGGGGGGGGGGGAAGGAGAAGCTGAAAGAAATAAACCATAATCATGACACGAAACTCAATTACACTTGCTTTCATATAAATGGAAGGGTCGCAAGCAAAAAACACCCCTATGGCATATGCATATAGAGTGTATAACCCCCTATACGTTCTAAAAAGTCCCTAACATTCAATATTGGAGCAAACAAGACTAGAGTGTCCCTCTACAACTGAATTAAAAAAATAGGTAAAAAACTAATTAAATGTGAAATGACTAAACTGTCCCTCTTTTCTTTTCTTTTTTTGGGTTTCTTCATCTTCATCACTGCCGCCGATAAGAACAGCAGCGACAACTTGATATGCGCAGCGTCGGTTTAGTGTATATATATATTATATATATATATAAGGGTAATTTATATATAAGGGCATTTTCGGAATTTTATATCTTAACAGTGACTTCAAGCCCTTCTTTGCTCATTTTTTAAACTTAACGGACTTGTGTACACAACATAAGCCCTTTTTTGATCATTTTTTCAAACTTAACAAGCTTATATACACAACATAAAGGATAGGGGTGTTATTTGCCCAAAATGTAAACAATAGGGGTGTTTTTCCCACTTTACCCTGAATGGAATGGATATTATACAAACCAACATAACAGTGGACTTTCAAGTTATTTCACAAATTAATAATAATAAGAAATGCATTCAGAAAATGGAAATTGCAAACCCATGTGAACACAAGGTATCCAAAAGGACCAAAACTGTATAAGAGAGAGCAAATTTGCTCCAAGCTCTTAATATAAATACACACGCACGCACGCAGACACCCATATAAAGAGTTGTCTGAAACAGATCTCATATATAAGGAATGCACTGCCATGACACTTCTCCTTTTCCCTTGCTAAGACTGGAAAAAGCACATACAGGAAGAGATGCGTGACATGAAGGGCAGCAACTAATCTCAGCCAAGTAAAACATCTTTTGCAACAATGAATGAATCACAAGACAATGCAAAAGAATAGGTGATCAATAAATTAATCACCCCATCAGAATAACACACAAACATGGAGAGCACTTCGCATTATTGACCTTCCATGGGTCAATAACTGTAAATGCCTTCGAATATTCATGAAGATGGAAGCAGTAACTGCCTGTGTAATACAAATTCTGCCTTTAGAAAAGAAAATATATGAATTACTATGTATGAATGTTGGACATTGGATCAGAAAATTGAACCATTAGATGGAAGTATGAATATTCATGGACAGCACTTCGCATTATTGACCTTCCAAGGGCCAATAACTTCTTCCTTAAGAAAATTGGTTAAACATACTCTTTTCTTTAACCCAACAATTTGGTATTTTATACAAAATTTTCATTATTTTTCTTTATAAATTAAAATACTTTCCATTAAATTACAGCCTTAAAGGTCAACAAGTCCTTCCATGCGTCCTCACTCCTTGGCATTACAGTAAATGTTGAACAGCATCAACAACTTTCTCCCATTGGTCATCGATCAATCATATCTCTAATTTGTCAAAAACTCATCCATCCGGTATTCTTTTCCACACATTCTCCTGACATCCTCATTCTACCTATCCCTACTTTTTGAACATGATTCTTGTCTGCTTATTCATTTCTTTAATTTGATAAGCAAGTCTCATCACAAAAGTGCTCCAAAAGAATCTTTTGTTCTATTTCATTTCTGTTTTTTCGGTTAGACGCTGAAGTAACACAATGAGGGCAACAATTCCAGTTAAAAACCCGAAACGAAGATCGCAGGATTTGATCTGAGGTCTCTGATACTACCACCTAGAGGACATTTCCGCAAGCCGGCCATACCAACACTCCAAAACAACTCCTTGCATTACATGTATCTTGCTTTAAACACATAAGCAGCATGCTTTTCAATTCCCTCACCATCCAAGATATACTGTAAGAGTGTCAAATATAAAACTCATATTGCTATATTGAAACATGTAACATCTACAAAATCTAAATCGAACTACTGGACAATTAGACTATTAAGGAAGCACGGTCTTTCATACAAAATAAAAAATGTGGTGACATCCATACAAAATACAAAAATACGGTGACATCATGTAAAAGTTCAAATGAAGAAATACTAGTCAAAGGCCTTGAAAATAAACTTACAACAAACTTCCACGGATTGTGGGAAGCTAATGCAACATCCAGAAACAAAAGGCAAATATGAAGAGCCGTTGCCTGCATATAAACAGTTAAAGAAACACTTAGCAGAGGAACCCAAACATCGTATCATAATTAAATCTAGTATTTCTCATACCTCATCTATTGGTTCAATTTTCTGATATAATGACTCAAGAACTGAAAATGCCTTTGAATATTCATGAAGATGGAACCAGATAACTGCCTGTGTAATAAAAAATTGGAAAAAAGATCAATAAATTAGTCCAACGAAAAAGAAACTCATAAAACAAACTACCTAAATGCTTTTTAATAAATTAAGTATGCCTAGCATCAAGTGAACATACTATGTTTAACATAGTCACAGAATAATCTAATTCATCGGCGTAAACCATAGGGGAACTATTTGCTGTAGGTAATTGATGTGCCGTACTATTAGTCCCTTTAGATCCTAATATAGCTTTGTTTCCAAGGTTGCTAACAGCCTCTACATGTTCTCCAGATGCACAGGCAAGCTCATCACTTCTTTCCTAAACCAAAACAAAGATTTATATAAACCAAAATGTGAGAACCAAAACCAAAAAAAAAAAAAAAAGGATTACAAAAACACACTGCAGCACCAAAGAATTTAAGCCACTAGAGAGCCAAGAATATAGGGACCATTGCTTGGTACATTGGTAAAAGTTTGGACAAAAAAGCGAGATTTAGATTAAAAAAAGTAGCCATTTCATGCAAAACAATATCAAATTAGGTTTGTTTCTGCTATTCCTCTTTCAAAGCCCATGTAGGCACCAGCATTGAATAGAGAGTAAAGAGTAAAAAATGTACATGTATGCTGATGACCTCACAAGTTCATCTTGCTTGTAAGGCAAAAAGTTTCAGAATTGCAGAGGAAAAACAATATATTTGAAACCAGTTATTGACGACATAATAGATAGAATAAAAGACAATTTATAGTTTACTCAACAAAGCTATATAGCATGAGAACCTAAGCATTAGCCTTAAACAGAACTCAGACAAAGGAATGCAGATTTCATTTCATCCCCATTTCTACTCTTTGTTCTCTCCACTCAGTGTTCAAAGATCACACGTTTTGCCTGCTCAACTTATTTGAATGCTAAATCCAGTGATTGGAGGCTAAATCTACTAAACAGAAGGCTAGAAGAATAAAATATAAGCTTTCTTTTCAGATCTAAGCTGTGGCATACTGAGGTTGCCAGCGGCTCCAATACCAACCATGGTTGTGTAACCGCCCTAATAATTATGCAAATTACAACTTCAAGATACGAAATAAATTCAAGAAGGGTATATGCCTTGTGTGTGTTTTTTCCTTATTTCTTTATATCTCTATTTATTTATTTATTATTATTATTTTTTGAGTGAGACTGAAGTGTGATTCTTGTTGTTCCATAGCATTAAGACAACTCAATCAATACTTTCTTTAACAATCTGTTTATTTGAATGTCTTTAGCCTATTGACATCCCAATTTATGTTAAAACTCAAAGAAACCTACTTATCCACTCTTTATCAATAGCAGAAACATATTCCTTCCAAAAAGGAAGTTTGACTAATGGTAAGACTGTGAGACTCTTGTGTACAGCATGTATATCAGGGTCATGCAGCATTTTTAACACTCCTCAATGAAGTTGCTCTTATTTATCCCAAAAGAAGAAAACAATATTTGTCAGTCGATAACATACACCATGAGAGATTACTTAAGCCTACTAAGTTCATCCATAATAATGAAAAATTATAAAGAACTCAGCAGCATCCATAGATATAAGCGTATTGTTCCTGGAGATTCACATGCTTCTCCTCCCATTATTTTCACTATAGTTGATGCCCATAGTACATGTCCTTAATCACATTGATTAATTGGATCGCTTGCTCCACATATTAATTTATGTGCCCTATTTATGCTTTTTCTAAACCAATAAATACCACGTAGAGATTTTTTTTTCCAGCTAGACTCTTCCATTTATCATCTAATAGCTTTGATGTTTATATACCTAACATGAGACCAAACAAATTCTCACATAATACCATTTCATGTCTCAATTTTTACTCAAGGTACTGTCTCCTGAACTTTCGTAATATTTCTTCTAAGTTGCCCACCACCCCCCGGGAGAAAAAAAGGGGGAAAAAAAAAAAAAAAAAATCTTGCAAGTGTAATACCATGAATCTTGGTTCAACTTTAAATACCACATTTGACCTTGGATCCAAGCCTTTCCTCCTTCCGTTGAGCATCTTATTAGAATGTATAAAAACAAAAAATAAAAATTGTATTTGTATCTTAAAAGTTAAATCTAGTTGAACAAATTTAACATCCAAAATACTCCCTAAAAATCGAAACACTTATAAGCAAGTCTCAATAGAATTTTTTTTCAAAATCCTATCACTTCTCTATGTTCAACTATTCCATATCTTCCTTCACTCGACTACCCCAAACTTTCAAGAAAGACGCAATTTCTAGGCTTGAGCGCCCATTGTTTAGTAGCTCACTACCTTTTTAGCATCCTTATAAGCTAACTTATACCTTTTAAAGCTCTTGTTATTCTGAGTGCATGTAAAGCTTCAGGACAGGCTTTTTTTGTACTATCTCGTCTTATTCAACATCTTTTACTGTGTGGCCATTTAACTTCCTCCCATGACAACTAGTGATTAGCTTAAGTGGTCTCCCCTACTGCACCCTAGGAGAGAAGGTGAAGAGTTCAAGCAGGTTGGAATGAGGTTTTTCTGCGCACAAGGAAAAAAAAAAAACCAAAAAAAATTCTTCATACATGTTATTCACAATTTCATTCATGTCCCACCAAAGTTCTCATTTGATAACCGCCTTCCCTACTTGCAATGCTTATTCCCTAATTATACTAATGGTAACTTCTCCTGTCAATAACCTCATACATGTTATTCTGTCTGCTTCTCTTTAACTTCAAGGATTTTTTACCATTAACTACAATAATCCTTAACCAGACCCTGTAATTGTCTTTTCTTGCAAACCAAAGTTTATACTTTGTCATCTCAATTCCAAGATTTTTCTCCTGCCTTATTAATTTCTATATTTAGTGAATATGATTCTTGAGGAAGAGCCTTGGTGCAACGGTAAGGTTGCTCTATTGTGAACTGGAGGTCACGGGTTCGAAATCAAAAACAGTCTCTCTGCCCTCCCCCCATGCAGAGGTTGTGTAAATCTGACCCTCCCTAAACCCTGCAGTGGCCGAAGCCTCATTCACTTGGCTAGCCCTTTTCAATGAATATGATTCTTAGCCATAGTTTCAAGGATAATACTTGCAAAGATGTTGCACCACAATAAATTCAGATAAATTGAGTAAAGAAAGAAAAAATTAATTACCATATTCCAACACCAAAAGGCATAAATCGCTGTCCTGAAACATACCTTAACATTATTAAGGACTTCAAGCAACTTCTTTGGATACAAACAACCATCCTGAAAGTACTCTGTGATAGCAATATTGTGTCGGATCTGAAAAGTAAAACCATATGATTTAATACTTCATATCAGATGCGATATAATGAGGCTATTAGCATTCAACTTCATAGATATTTCATAAATTTTATTCAGTTATCATTTAAATAGCTGTATGTGTAATCCAAATGCATATACAATGCTGACAAACAGTTACTTTTTTATTTATCTGGACATACATGCAGGGTTTCGAAGTAGCATATCTACATCTAGATTAGTACTAACCTAAATCAGAATATATTCTAAAAGTTCCAACATTTATTCAGATTTTCAGTAATGAGAGTTATAGTTCACACATCTTTCACTCTTGATAGTCCATGACTGCACTAGGCCGACTGACTTTGTTGAATCAATCTAGCAAGAAGCATAGTTTTAGTTTTTCCTATCCAAAAACTACGTGAAAATTAGATGTGAACTATGCAAAATCTTGCAATAATAAAAAAATCTTCCAGATAACTCCTCCACCATTCCGTATTTTCCCATTAAAAGACCACCAAAGTAAGAAAATCTATCCTCGATACCATCAGGCCCATCACATACAGCCGATCTAAAAATTCTAAACCATCCCAATCGGCTTGATTTTACATGCACATGAATTTCACATATTACCTCAACATTGCATCACAGCAAACCAAACCACAAAGCTGCAATATATACCACCCAACACGACCGGCATTTCATGTTTGCCCATTTAAAAGCCACCATCTCAATCTAAGCTGATCTAATCAGAAATGCCCTCACATGACATCAGTCCACAAATTTAAACCATCATAATTTGCATTCCTAATCACGGCTTTTCTATCTCAAACATTGCATCAATCCAACAAACAAATTCATGATATTGATACTTTAACCAATCTCTTAACTTTTTCTTACTAAAAGCCCTCAAAATCTTAGGAACTCCGAGGGAGTGATTGAAACTAATTACTTGATTAAAAAAAACTATTTTGGCACACACTAAATATATCAAAATGTACAGCGGAAAAACGATAATTTAATAATGTAAATAATTGATGCAATGTGAAATGCTATTCTGGTAACCAAAATTAATCAAGCTTTCATTTTGAACTAAAAACTACTAAATTTAAAACCAGCCAGCCAAAATCAAGGATTCAACTTTTGTTCCATCGACTACATTTGCTCAACCATATGTAAAAAACTCATTCTTCCAAAAGGAAGATGATAAAAACCGATTCAATGAACCTTGCTACTCAACTAAAAAAGTACAATCGAAAAGATTTTGAAAGAATCACCTTGGGATCGTCTTCTTTCTTCTGCAAGAGTTGTTTCAACACATCGATGCATTCGGCGAATTTCCCCGACTGGAACGACAAGCCGGCGTCCTTCGCGAGTGCTGCAGTGACAGATAAAGCTCCGTCATCGTCCGCCGCCGACGCTTCTCTGTTCGCAGGTGTTGAAGACGACGACGACGACGAATCTCGTGAGTCCATTCAGAGATCGACCAATCAGTGGTCAGACCAAAAACAATGTAGTATATCAAATCCAAAAAACCTACCTTTACTTCGATTTGGGTACTCTAAATATTGTATCTCTCATTTTATACGAATTTGAATAGATTGGAATTGTAAAGCCCTACATATCTCGACTGTAAATGTGCCAAAAGAGATCCAAATAGGAGAGACTTCGGATAGAGAGAAAAATCCAAAAAAAAATTAACTTATCTGACTGCAATGCTTACGATGAAATTTGGAAGAGAGGAAAGGGGAAAAAGTGTATTTTACCGTTCTTTCGTTAAGTGGATGGAAAGGGCAAAGGGCAAAGGGCAAAGGGCAAAGGGCAAATGGGAAATGGGAAAGGGAATGAAGATGGAAAGGCGATTAGAGAAATTTTCTTTTTCTTTTTTTAAGATGCTTCATAGTATAGTTTAGAATGTACCGCAGAAGTTCTATTTTATTTCTAAGAAATCCAAATAAAATTTAATTAATTGAGGTGACGTATTCTGAATTCTAAAATTGTATCATATAATGTTAATTTAACTCTTCAATTGTTTTAAAATGTTAATTTTATATAAGGTTACTATCTTAATTAAAGCATATATTGTTATATAATTTTTATCTATTTTAATTCCTAATACGGTAGCTTAATAGCTTTTTTATTTTTATTTGTGACAATAAATACATACTCATTTTATAGATAAGAGTCTGTTTGGTATGCGTTTTGTTTTTGACATTTTATTTTTGACTAAAATAGAAATAATATTTTTGCAGTAGGAATGTTTTGAAATAAAATCGAAAGCAAGTTTTGTTTTTTGCCCATGTTATGCTACTGTTATGGTTTTAGGTCATGAACAGTTGTCAAAATAAGAAAAAATAATTTTTTGGTATTTTTGTTTTAACACTACGTAAAATAAAACAAGCTCGCACCAAACATATTTTTGTTACCAAAATTAACATTGTAGCAGTTCAAAAATAAAAAAAGCATAAATAAAACACATACCAAACGAAGCTTAAATATAAATAAAGTGGTTGATGTTCTTAAGTTTATAATGCGGTAGTGCCATTATTTTTTCAAGTGATACTCTTTTGAACTCTACCCATATCAAAGATAAAATCTAGTTAAGCCTCCACTTTAGGTAGTGACGCAATTTTTCTTTTTCCTTGGCTTAATTTTTTTTTTCTTCACTTTACAGTCTAATGTCATTGAACATGGCATCAATATTAATCTCAGAGGTTGGTTTAAGTGAGTAAGAACTTAATTCTGATGTCTCCTAAAATATCAGGCAAAAAAAAAAAGACATGGCATTAGTATTTATCCAAAAAAAAAAAATGGCATTAGTTTTTAATAATAAAAAAACTTTCAGAGAATCAGCACCAGTTATATTGTTCAGGGAAGGCCTGTGAAATTTGTATATCATAAAATTTATTACTCTGGAATTGTGATCATTTATGATCTTAGATTGTTGTATTTTCAATTAGTTGAATTTTAGTGTGAATCGATAATTCATTACCCTTCTTTCTCCACTTATCGAACATGGAGCAGACTTTTTCTAGGCTGGGGAGCTAGGTTGGGACAATGGGCAATTGCCTCCGCTGGAATTTTCTTTTATTTTCTATTTTTTATACATATGTTTTGATAATTCTAAACACAAAATACTTTAATAAAAATTGCAAAAGTTCAAAGGACGGCTCATTTTTTTTTTTTTTTACTCATTTGTTCAATACGATTTTCAAAATTCAGTAAAGATCCATGTTTTAAAATAAAAATTTAGAAAAGACACCTCTTTTGTTATTGAATTTTTTGTCATTATTTTTTTATACGAATTTTGATAATTATAAGAAAAAAAACTTCAAAAAATTAAAAAATATCCCTCATTTTCTAACTCATTTGCCCTAACAAAATTTTCAAAATTCAAAAAAGATGTGATGGTGTCTTTTCTGCTCTAGTTGGTCCTGAAAAATTTTTAAGAAAAAAATAAATAAAAAATCATTTTCTATTTATTATTTTTGTTCAAAGTTTCTTTTTATATTATTATTAATATTTGCCCCCACTGACTTAAATTCCTTATTGCGCTGTAAAGAGTTTCAGAACGGTGAATTTTATAAAGAAAACCATCAAATAACTTTCATACACTATTCATCATCTTAGTTGATGCAATGGTAAAAGCTCATAAGCTAGTTTATATCACAATACTATGAGTGAGATCAACACTAGGCAATAGCTTTCTTCACCATCTTGTTGCGGATGAGTTCTCATCTCAACTTGTAAAAAGCTAATCTTTCGTTGAGAAAAATAATAATTATTATAATCTTTTGTGGGTGGCATTATCTTGTTTCACCAATAAATTTTTTGGTCCAGTGGTATCTATTCTCGGAGAGGAGGCAACGGTCGAGTTCATCCTTGACTTTAAGGATTCGTGTAGCTAAATCGGAGAAGCTTTCCCTGCATGCTGTTCTCAAAGGGTGCTTAATCTCTTTAAGCTTTTGTACCACTTCGAACATGGCAGTTCCTCTCACAAAGGTCTTTCATTCCCAGTCAACAATACTGGCGGAAAAATACTGTAAAAAATAAGAAGCCCTTACAGTGTAGGAATCTTGTTTATATATTATTATTAGGGTAAAGTACATTGACACCCCTCGAGGTTTGGGGAAAGGACAAGCAGAAGAAAGTTAGCATGTTTTTGGACAATGACACCCCTTCAAGTTTGAAAAATGGACAAAGAGACCCTGAAGATGGTGAATTGACCTTATTACCCTTTCAAATAAAATTAATATTTTAATTGACTTAAATACCCTTTGATTAAACCCAAACCCGAAACCAAACCCGAACCCGAACCCGCCTGCGTATATTATACAGTTCACCAGAGGAGAGAGAAGGGAGATCAGATGGATGGTGGTTGTGGCCGCGGTGGTGGGTGTAGAGAGAGGGGGAAGAGAGGGGCGGCCATAGTTGAAGAGATGAGGTGAAGAGGAGAGAGAGGAAGAAGCATCGGCAATGACTGTGACAGTGGCGGCGGCGGCGATGACTGTGACAGTGGCGGCAAAACCCAGAAGCATCGGCGAAACCCTGAAATTGCCGGCGAGGACCAAGCTCCGATGACGATGCGGCCACAGACTGAATAGTGTGGCGAAGTTTAGAAACCGATCAACAAGAGATCGACGAGCAAAAACAATCCGGCGAGGACCAAGCTCTGATGACGACAAGGTTCAGATAAGCACAGTCCGGCGACCGTCACCTGTAAGGCCGAGGAGGCTGAAGTGGGCATCGCTTCTGCCGTCCGTTTTGAGTCCAATTAGAGTCCTTTTCCGTGCGAAGGTGAGAATTGGGGATGGTGATGTGCACAGATGAGGGGGTGATATATATGTGTGTATGTGTGTGCGTGTGTATGAGAGAGGGGAAGAGGGTGGTGGCGGCGGCAGCACCGATCTCATCCTCAAATCTTCCCTGCAGGCTCAAACATCAACTCTCTACCGCTGTCAAGAATGAAAGACGCCGGCGTGGGGAACGTCTCTGTCAATCCCGGTCAAACCCGGCTTGTCCAAGGCCGAGTTCGCCGCCCGAACCGAGGCTGAGCTCCGGCGAGGTCGAGGAGGTGGCAGTGGTAGAGCTCCTTTTTGGCGTCTTCTTTAGTGGGTGGTGATTATGGAGGTTGGGGGTTGGTGGAGATTGGGGGCGGTGGTGACTGGTTGTTGGTGTGTGTGTGTGTGTGTGTGTGTGTGTGTGTATATATATATAAGTATATATGAAAAGGGTATTTTGGCCATTTAAGTTTTAAATATTTTATAATTAAAATTAATAAAATAGTGAAGGGTAAAATGGACTTTTCACTTGATTTAAGGCTCTGTTTGGAGGGCAAATTTCACAAGGGGGTGTGTTTGTCCAAAAACAAGCCAACTTTCATCTGTCTGTCCTTTCCTCAAACCTCAGGGGGTCTCTTTGTACTTTACCCTTATTATTATTATTATGTCTCTACCAATTTAAAATTGTTTGAACAAGGCCTAACGAAGAGAGAGAGAGAGAGAGAGAAAAAAAGATACTCTATAAAAAAATAAAAAAAAAAGACAATATTTTAGTCTGATATATATCAATAATAAATAGACACATTATCTTTAATTTTTAAATCGAAAGTAATGAACTACACACTTATTGATATTATTTTTGACTTTTTATTTTATACTTAAAGAAAATGTATCGATTTGCTTTTAATCCACGTTATCCATGACTATGGGGACTATTGTCGTCCATAAAAAAATTTTATTATTAACATTATCCTAAATTGGATAATTAAGGGAAACTAATAGAAATAACAAGTGTGAAATATTTTGACCATTCTTGAAATTTGTCTTTATTACTTACGTGTAAAATTGTCCAGATGAATTACTTTGACCACCTTTGAGCATGTCGTGTAATCCATCATGATGTACTAATCGTTGTGACCAAATAAGCAAATTATACTCTACCTGCAACTGAAATTTGTTACGATACCTGTCAAGATTCTTGGTATTTTTTGAGTATCTTTGAAATAAAGATCTAACTTAAAAAAAACGAACCTTAAGACTCTAATGCTACTTTGTTGGGACTAGGGAAGCGACCAAGACGATCCCTTAGGCTCTTCAATTTGAAAAGGCCTCAAATTGGACATGGGCCTCCAATTTAAGATCTAACTTTCCAAAAGGAACCTTAGATTCTAATGCCACTTTGTTGGGACCAGGGCAGCGACCAAGATGATCGCTTAGGCCCTCCAATTTGAAAGGGCCTCAAATTGGACATGGGCCTCCAATTTAAAATTTTAAGGGCCTCGCATTTGAAAGTTCATATAAAGCCTATCAAAAATTTGGGAATCATAGGGTCAGCCATGGTTGGGACAACAAAACATAAACATGGAGATTTAATAAAAAGAATAAATAGTCACACAACAAACATAAGATTCAACGTGGTTGGCTTATGTGTAAGGATGAGAGAAGATTCCACTAGTAGAGATATTACACGGTAAAGAAAACCCAACATCGTGTACACAAACTCTTACTCTATAGTTCTTCATTGTCTATCAATTCACAAGACTTCTTTCTTGTCATCGATGTTCTCTCCACTTACAAATTACATCTACCTATCAACTCTTTTATGAGGCCACGTATCTCTCAAAGTCTTAACTCGTACTCCCTTTCTATCCCCTCACAAATTACCTCTACTTAACAACTCTCTTATTAGGCTACATAGTTGTCAATCTCACAAGTCTCAACCCATACTCCCTTTCTACTTACTCATAAATTACCGGATAATACTTAATTCCTCACATGCGAGGATGTACTCCATTCTCACAACTGATGTGAACAAATAATAAATGAACACGTTCTCTTTAATTACCAAATCACAAATGATGAGTATATATAACGACCCACTCTATCACGTGGTATAACATTGTTCGTTTTTTGCCCAAGCTCGCACGATTTTGTTCTTGAAATTTATCCCAAAAGGCCTCATACTAATTGTAGTGTACAAATATTATGTATATAACACTTCTCATTTCCACACTCAGGTGATGTGAGATTATGCACATGTAGCTCGCCCAATATGGTAGCCTACCCGTGCCTCTTGCACCCACCTACATAGGTTGCCACAATCCATTCCCTAGGAGGCTCGATATCCCCATCATCATACTTCCGGTTGGGTCAATTTTTGATACCATCTGTAATGGCCCTCCCCCTACCCGACATAATATTGTCCACTTAATTTTGGCTCTTCAAAAGACTTCCCATGAGGTGGCGACCTATGTGGGCGGGTGCAAGAGGCACTAGCAGGTTACCACACTGGGCGAGCTACAAGTACACAATCCCACTTCACCCGGGTGTGGAAAGGGAAGTGTTATATATGTAGGATTTATACACTCTAATTAGTATGAGGCCTCTTTTGGAGGTAAAATTCAAGACCAAAACCGTACGGGTTCGAGTCCAAAGTAGACAATATCTTACCATGTGGTGGAGTGAGTTGTTACAAATGGTATCAGAGTCTAACCCAACCGAAAGTGCTGCCAATGAGGACATTGGCGTCTTAAGAAGGTGATTGTGGCAACCACGTAAGCTGGTGTGCCATGGGTAGGTGTAAGAAAGACTGACAGACTACCACATCGGGCGAGTTACAGATGCATAGTCCCACATTGCCTGGGTAAAGGAAATGTGAAATGCTTATATGTGATGATACTATCTCTAAATGGCACGAGGTATTTTGAGATAAAATCCAAAAAATCAAAAACCGTGCGGCTTCGTCTAAAAGCGAACAATATCATATTATGTGGTGGAGTGAGTTTATATTACAATGATATATCTTTAATTACCAAATTAAAAAATGATGGGTACACTTACCAATATTATTCTTGTTATTAATAAGAATGGCCGGTAAGGACCTAATGCTACGTTTGATTATAGATATGAAACGTGTATGAATGTAATGATAATAACCATTTTAGTGTTTGATTAGACTAATTTAAAATTTAGAATGTAATAAATTTCAAATTGAATTCTCCAAAATATCATCTATACTAGATCTGACCAACTGCCCATCCTACCTCCTCTACGTTCTTGACAGCCCATCTTTGTCTCAGTAGAGTCTTTCAGTGGCATGTTTCGGTCCTCTTCCCCATTACTTAGAAAAAGTGAGCCACCGGTTCAGGTACAACAAATATATTAAATTAACAAAATGACATTCTTATATAATTTTCTAAAAATAAATGGTGGCAGTGGCGGTGGTGGATGGTAGCGATAATGGTGGTAGAGGTGGAAAATGATAGTTGTGTATGTGGTGGTGTTGGAAGGTAGCGGTCGAAGGCGGTAGTGGTGTTGGTGGAAGGCGGTGGTAGTAGTGTGGAGTTGGTGGAAACCAATGAAGGTGACTGTGGTGGTGGTGGTGACAGTGGTGGAAGGTGAGGGCGATAAAAGGCGGCGGCGGTGGCGGCGGTGGTGGTGATGGAGGTGGTGGCAGTGGAAGGCAGTAGCGGTGGTGTAAGGTGATTATAGTGGAGAAAGGCAGTGGCGGTTAGGGTAGAGCTAGGAATTAAATTTAGGGGGGCACAGTGTAAAAATAAAAAATAAAAATTCAATAATCACGCCAATAAATATAGATTCTATAAATTAAGAGAAAAAGAAGAAAACTTACCTCAAAATAATATGTCAATCAATGAGTAGTTTAAGAATGATGCATAGTTAAAAATAAAAAATAAATAAATAGAAAGGAAAAAAAAAAATGAGAGAGTTTTGAAAGGGGAAAAAATTAGAGTTTGATTCAAAAAGGAAAATTTGACTTTTTTAAAGGAAATTAAAGAAATTCAAAGAGTAAAAAAGAGAATAAATACAAAATTTAATTAATAATTTTTAAAAATAAAAATTTTAGGGGGGCATTATATGAATTTTTTCATATATAATTATAAAAGTACATAAATTTAGTAGGAGTATATATTTTATAGCAAGCGGGGGCAGGGCGCACTTACCCCCTGGGCATACACTAGCTCTGTCCCTGGTGGCCGTGGTGGAAGATAGTGGTGGTGAAAGGTGGTGGCCGTGGTGAAAGGCTGTGGCGATGGTGGAGGTGGAAGGTGGTAAAATGCGATGACATGGTGGTTGCAACAAAAGAAGGTGGTGTTAGTGGTGAAAGGTGGTGGCGGTGGTGGAAAGCGGCGGGCAATGATGAAAGTCGGTGGTGGTGAAAAGCGAAGGTGATTGTGATGGAAAATAGTTGTGATTTTTTAACTTGGAACATGAGGATTTTTTAAGAAATTAATTTTTTTTATTTTTTAAATTTTAAATAACTTGGGAATGGAATGGCAATTGTATATGTTTAGTTGTGAAATAGATTTTATTCTAATGAAATGACCATTTTCACATTAAATTGCATACCAAATAAGGAATGATTAAAATGAACATTTCATTCCATTCAATTTCTACGTATCAAATACAACATAAGTATAGTCCTAAATTACCCCTACATATAATTGCCGCATTATATTATATTTTTCACAATCTCATGAGTCTCATTCCTGTCCATGCATCTATTTACATAGTCATAAACTCAAATTATTGTAGTCCAATACTTATGCATAAAATAGAAACCTAATTATACTGAAAAAGTAAGACAAAATACTTAACCTTGACTGTGTTGATTCACATGGTTGAGAACTATTTAATAATTTCTCCAAATTAAACCATACTATTTATACTTTTATCATCCTCCCACTCACTATGGAAGGGAAGGATGATAGATGATATATTATTACCGGAAGGATTGGTTCGGTCCATTAATGATTGATATGCAAATAATTACTATGTTTAATTTTTTATTTATTTTTATGTGTCAAATAGTAATTAGTCCAGATTATATAATTTCTCATTCTAGAGTTTGTTATTCCTCATCCTCTTGTTTTCTTTATTTTCACTTAGGGGTTATGGTTATCCCATTTTTAATTTTTCTAACTTAATTGTCAAATTAATCATTGTTTTTCTCCCTTTCTATTTTACTTTATGGTGCAAAAATTTGGCAAAAAAAAAAAATTAAAAATAAGGGGGCAAAGATCACACAAAAACACTGTAATAAAATGGAACAAGAAAATATAAGTAGAGACTCATAGATTCAACAATCCGTCAATTTGGGATCCAATTCGAGATTTTTCTTGGGAGGTAGCGGGAAGGAATTGGAATGTAATAAAGAATATTGATTCATACAGAAGAAAAAATTCATACAGAAGAAAAGGTTCTCTATTGATTCAAACACTATACCTATGGCATAGGGATAGAGGAAGAGGAAAAACCGAAGAAAAATCAATCTGATTTATTTTTTACCCCTCACTCAATGAGAAAATGGGTCAAATTCTACGTGATCAAACCTATGGGACTTATTCTCAGTATTTCCCATTGAGTCATCCCTCGTCTGTTTTGCTGCCTTTTATGAGGCCCAGGAGTTCAAGCTTTCCCTTATGCTTGTGTTCTTCCCCCTCTTGGTCTGGTTTACGGTGCACCCACTCGAACCAGTTCTTCCTTCTTTAGCTTAGCAGCAGGTATGTGAGTCGGAGGTTTAGCATGAGCTGATTAGCTGGATTGGGGTTCGACCCCTGCCACAGAAACATAGGCTTGGGGATGATGGAAGGGAATAAAAAAGAAGAGGGAAAAATAAATAAATAAAAATGAAGTAGAAGAACCCAGATTCTAAACCAACAAATTCAAACTTGAAAAGGATCTTTTGAGTTCTCAAAGAATGAGGGGCAAGGGGATTGATCAAGAAAGATCTTTTGATCTTATTATAAGATCGTGATTGGATTCACATATGTTTAGTAAAGAGAATAATCTTCTTCTTTGAAAATAATTATAAAAATACTATTTACTCAATATTATTTCTTTTCAAATCTTTTTATTTTTGGAAGGATAGCGCTTTATCTCTCCAAATCTCTCTATCTTTTCTTCTCTATCCATTCATTATCCAAACACTCAATCCAAACTGAGCCTTAAGAGAGATTAGCCGTAATCCCTAAAAATCAGTGTTAATTATCGTAGCTTATATTTATTATCGCAAGTGATTTCATATTAAGTAATGATGGAGCAACCGAACGATTTTTCACGAAAATTCACCGAATCAGACGTGGCTACGGCATAATTTTTAAGTGTATCCTTTATCACCTCACGTGGGCTTGGGTGGGTCATCTATCGTTCATCTTCAATAGGTTGTCTTCAACCTCACAAATTGTTATCAAATTTTCTAAGATCCAATGGCAGCACTCAACCGCGAGGAGCCCGAGAAGATGTTGTTCCGGTGAAAACACAGTCACTTGCAATGGAAGCCTTCTCAGCGCAGTCTCTTACCAGATGTTGAAGCGCAGTCTCTTGCTATGGAAGCCCAAATAATCCATCTTGCAATGGACGCCTTCGAAGAGTAGTCTCTTGCCAGACGTTGAAGCGCAGTCTGTTGCTATGGAAGCCCAAATAATCCCTTTCCAGGCGTATCGCTGCTGATTTTGCCGTTTGAATATACTAATAAAATAAATCGAATCTTAATTCACAATCTATTAATAAAGTTGGATGTTGAAAAAAAAAAAAAAACATACAATAGAGACTAATTGTTGTTGAGTTTTTTTTGGGAAGCTTAGAACAGAAAAATTATAGCGATTTAAAAGGAATTGATTTGAAATGGTGGAGCTCTTGGTTACTTGATGATGCAAAGCTTCCAAATCTATAATTAAGATTTTTCATCAGATCTCCTCCTCTCTCTATCTATATATTTATATAATAATTATGTTGTGTTTGATCTGTATGAGGTTAGAATTATGAAACCTAGAATTTTATTAAAACTGTAATGTTTATTTTTAGTTATATATTAATATAATTATATATTTTTTTTCACACATTTATGCTTGTTTGAACACGTATATGAATGCTAGACTTTGTTTTTGGTTAGTAATTTATGGGTATAAGACCGTCTCTTGCAATGGAAGCCAAAACAATCTCTCTCGTCGCCGTTGAGTGCTCCGATTCAACCTTAAGAATATGATATAAGCAACAGGAAGTTGAAGACAGTTAAGGACCCATCCAAACAGCTTACACGTGAGGTGAGAGAAGACATTGAATTTTCACTCTTAAACAATGCTTAAATAAGCTGACGTGTCCTTACCAGGTCAGGTTCGATGAAATTTCGGGACTTTTTGTTCGGTTCCCATGTCATTATTCTTTCATATTTTGTCCTGTTTCGGACTACCAATTGCTGCGACTAGTGTGTGTTTGCTGTGACTAGTGTGTGTTTCGCAAGTTTTAGGTTTATCTAAAGCGACCTAGCATGTTTAAATTTTACCTATAATTACAGTTGATCGCCGATTGAATTTTTTTTCTTTTTTTTTAACAATGACAATGAAATTTAAAGTTTAATACATAAATTAATGCGGGAGGTCTAATTCGATCCTCAATAAAATATTAAATTTCATCTAATCACATATCAAATTCGTATGCATAGCGCTAGCGCGTATCCCACCCACCCACGCAATCATCTTATCACTTTGTTGGGTCAAATTCTTTAGGCGCTCCGTGCTTCTCTCTGCCAACAACACTCGTTCAACCACAACACCACCCACCATCGCCTAATCCTTCTCTCTTTCCACTCACCACCGCAACCACCACCAACCATTAAAACAGGCTTTGCATCAGTTATCAACCCAAACCCCAACTCGGCTGAGGAGAGTCGAAGTAAAACGGCGGCGTCGAAGGCTTGGTTCACGAAATTGGCCAGGACTGAAATTGAAAGATTTTATTTTTATTTTATTTTTTATTTTTTGTGGAGATTGCTAATGGTTTTGTGTTGGGAAACAGACCCAACAATTTATTGGTTTTAGTCTTCGTTCTCGTTCTATTAATTTCTGTTCAATTTGGGGGTGATGTGGCTATAGTTGTGTGGGAGCGCCTATATAAACGTGTGGAAGAGAGGAAAGAGGCATAATTTGGGGTGGTTGTGGATGGTGGTGGTGGTGGTGGTGATGAGTAGTGATGGCAAGAGGTGGAGTAATCCGACAACGTAAGTGTTGTGGTGGTGCAATCCGACGGCGTTCTCTGGGTTTTCTTCTCTTCGGCTCCGGCGGATCATGTTGGGATCTTCACCTCGTCAGCAAACTGCCTTTCCACCTTTCCCGCCACCACACCGCCGTATACTTGTCCCTGAGGCCGTGTGAGAGATTGACCAGAACATCACCTCACGCTGCAATCTTTCGCGGAGATCCGGTCATCATCAACGTCGACGATAACAGTCGTCCGTACATCAACCTTCTAATCTCCTCCTTAGCCTCCGTCGTCCCCAAAATCGCATCCCACCTTCATATTATAGATCACATATCTTCACATCTCCCTCAATTTGATATTTATATTTATAATTGATCCCTCAATTTGATATTTATATTTATAATTGATAGATTATAGAGGGATGAATATTTGATTGGTGAGACAAAATAAGAGAAAGAAGAGAGTAAAGGGGCGATGTTCTCGGCATCGGCGGCGGGGGGTTTGGCTAGGGTAAATATGTAATATTATTTATTAAATTGGTCTATTTTTGTATATTTAGTCATTTGATGTAAGTTGTACAATGGAGTCATGATACTTTAGAAATCTTTAATCTATAGAGTCGTCACGTGTGTGGGTCACTTAAATTACCTGTGGGTCCACTTGAGAGTTATTGTATCACATTGCATCATTTGTGCGGTACGCGTTGGTTGTCAGACCGTCATATGACCCTCGTTTCAAACATTTTAGATCTACTTGGTTTTTATCCATCTCTTTTCCGATTGAACCATGTTCTCTCTCTTTCCCCCGTTCTTGTTATCGCCGTCACTCTCTACCCTAATTGAATGTCACCCTCGTTTCAAACATTTTAGATCTACCTTGGTTTTTTTTCATCTTTTTTTCGATTGAATCATGTTCTCTCCCTCCATTCTTTTTATAGCCGTCACTCTCTACCCTAATTGAATAAGGTATGTTTTTTTTTTTTTTTTTTTCTAATTCTTATATTAAGAATTTTAAAATTATAATATCTCAATATGGGTTTTAATCTCGCTAGTCCTAAATTTTTCCTCTCATTCGTATTATTTTCAGAACTGTGAAATTATTCATTTTAATTTTTGGATTTATTATTATTGTTTTTTCTTAGATTTCTTTTGGGTTTATTATGGAATTATTTATTTACCCTAATTAAACTAAGTAATATATATATTTTTTTCTGATCCTTATCTTGGATTTTATAACTATAATATTTCAATATGAATTTTAAAACTATAATTACTAAATACTTCTTTTCAAGCTCTCACTGCACCTAAATTTTTCTTTCTGATTTTTTATATTTAATTCGTGTAGAATTTTTAATTTTAATTTGTATTATCTTAACAATTGAATAATCTATTATTTTTTCTTACCAGATTTTTTTGGTTTTATTATGAGATTATTTATTTATCCTAATTGAATCTAAGTATGTTTTCTTGTGATCCTTTTAGGATTTTAGAACTATAATATCTTAATATTTCTTTTCATGCTCTTGCTGAATATAAATTTTCACTCATCCATTTCATTTTCGTAACTGTGAAATTGTTCATTTTAATTTTTTTGATTTTTTATATTCAATTCTGTGTAGAATTTTTATTTTAATTTGTATTATCTTATTATCTTGAATCAATTAGAGTTGAGAAAGGTGGAGATAGAAAGATAGAGAAGTAGATCAATTTAGATCTGAAATGTTTTCAAAACGAGGGTGATCAGTTTAGATCCGAAATCTTTTACAGTCTCCAATATCTTTAGTTTTAATAGGACTAAAGACTTTGTTGTACACTGTAAAAGTAAAAAAATATTTTAAAAATATTAAAAATTTAAATACATCAACCAACTGACCTAGATGTGCAGCGGCACACTTAACTAGGAGATTGACATCTTATCTGCGTTTCCAGCTATGAAAGAAGTTTTTTGGTATAACCAAAACCGGTTACCCAAAAAAAATAATAAAGAAGTACATTAAATTACCTATTGAAGTTGAAGAATCTTTTCCAGTATCCCTATGATCCACTATTTCTATAAAAAAAACGTTGCTCTTTCTTTGTCTATTTTCTCTCTCTACTCCAACGGAGCGTTGCTCTTTCTTTGTCTATTTTCCCTCTCTCTCCCCTCTAGTCCTCTTAAACACTGGGGTGTGTGTTAAGGTGTGTGTTAATCTGTACCAGTGTAACTTAGTTGTCTCTCTTGGCTTTGTTTTTTTCGTTAATTTTTTTTTCGTTTGGTATATAAGGTCTAAAGTTGATAGATGTAGGTTTAATTTTGCATTTATATAGAGGATTTATATACAATATATGTATCTTTTTTTTTGTTCTTGTTATTCTCCATGGAATGGTGGAGATTTGGAGAAGGGAATAAAGAGACTGACGACTGATTTTATGCTTGTGTGGTGAAGAAGCGAAATCATCAGCAACGTTCTACTACAATGTCATTGAGAAGGTACTATTTTTTACTTTAATGTTATGTTTAAAAGTTTTTTTTTTTTCGGAAAATATTATGTTTAAAAGTTCCTCATGGGATGCCTTGAAAGAATCAGAGAAATTTAATAAAAAAATTGTTCTAATTTTTTTTTTTTTTTTTCAATTCAATTTGGTGCAGTAGCTGGGCCAATGACCCACTCAGAAGCCCAGGAGAGAGAATGAGTGGGAAGCCCAACCTCATTACTCGGTACATGGAAGACCAACCCATCACAACTCCCCAACCAGTCCGAAGCCCAAGTGAGAAGCCCAATCTCACAACTCAAGTACCGTCTACATTCCACCGCTCTTCAACCTCTGTGACAACTGCAGTCGGAAAGCAGTGGAATTTCAGATTTCAGAGATGGGGATTTTTTCATTTCTCCGGGGTCGTCTTCCCTTCTTTAGAGAAGCTGTAGCGACTGCTATTTGGAATCAATGTCATGATAAAGCAACTCCTCCCTCAGGCAAAAGAGGGAAATGGTGGTGCTGGCTCATACGAGGTTTGTTCCTGATCAACCCATACTTCTCACACACACACACACACACACACACACACACACACACACATACACGACCATATATAAGGTGATTGGTGTTATTTACATTTTACAGGGCTTAGGAGTGGTCAATACTTGTTGGTTTTACATTATAAGACAACTCAATGGAGCTACTACTGGTATGTTCGTAGATGCACTTCTTGTGTTTGTGTTTTTGTTTCAATGAAGACTATTCTCTTGAGCTCTCTAATAATATGTAGCATCAAATACTTTCTCAATTTTACCTCTAGATCTTCCAAAGTTTTGCAAAAGCTAGGCCCAACACAACACTGCCTTAAAAAATCTCCAGTACCAAATCGTGACTGTATAGAACAATCTTGAAAGGGTCCTGATTCTCTAACCTCAACACTGTGCACCTCAATAGCTTGTTAGATCTATTCTCTTGCTTTGATGTTTACATTAAACTATTTTTCCAAGCTCGTTATATAGGTCAATGGAGTGTTGATTAACTTGGCTTCCTACTCTGATTTTTTTAGTACTGAAATGTAGAATTAATTTCCTTTGAAGAATAAAGATGTTGGTCCTTATTTTTGTTATCCCTTGGGAAGCTGTTAGATTGTTTGACTGTTTAAGGTTCTAATAAGTCGAGAGTCTGAGTAATTAATAAGACTTAGAGGGAGGATGAATAGGCCATTTGAATAAGTACATTTTAAAGTTAGTTTAAGTAGTTATGTTGATTTGAATTTGAATTTTAAGTTTTGGAGTGGTCAAAACTTGTTGGTTTTACATTGTGACATGTTTCAATGGACATACTACTGGTATGTCACTTGCTGTGTTTGTTTGTTGGTTTCAATGAAGACTATTCTCTTGAGCACTAATAACATGTAGCATCAAATATTTTCTCAGTTTTACCTCTACATCTTCCAAAGTTTCGCAAAAGCTAGGCCCAACATAACACTGCCTTCAAGAATCTCTAGTACCAAATTTTGACTATAAACAACAATCTTGAAAGGGTCCTGATTCTCCAACCTCAACACTGTGCACCCCAATAGGTTGCTAGATCTTATTCTCTTGCTTTGATGGTTACCATGATACTATTTTTCCAAGCTCATTATATATGTCAATGGGGTGTTAATACTGAAATGTAGAATTTATTTCCTTTGAAGAATAAAGATGTTGATCGTTATTTTTGTTACCCCTTGGCTGTTAGATTGTTGGACTGCTACCCAAGGTTCTAATAAGTCCAGAGTCGTAATGAATCTGAGTAATGAATAAGACTTATAGGGAGGATGAAAAGGGCCATGTGGATATTAATTTTAAAGTTATTTTAAGGAGTTATGTTGATCTTGATTTGAATTTTGATTTTTATCCATTAATTTTTGGACACTACGAAATGACTTTTTTTTTTTCGTTTCAGGTATTGATATGGGTGATTTTAATCACTTTGGCTTGTTCCCATTCAATCCCATCAAGGTATCTATTTTACCCTTCTATTTAATGGCTTGGCATGAAAATTGTGAGATGTCACTCTCAATGTGAACTGATCAAGTTTGAGTGCATGTTAGATTATAAATATACATTATCCATCTTCTCAACCATTCAGGAAATTTGAAATATAATAAGAAAACATTAAACTGATTATAAGTTTGAATGCATTTTAGATTATAAATATACATTATCCATCCTCTCAACCATTCAGGAAATTTGAAATATAATAAGAAAACATAATGTTCAAAATGTTTTCTAAGTCCTTTTTTCTAGTCTCTACTGTGCAGATAACCATGCATGAGATAAGCTCAAATTATTTGAGCGGTTGCCCTTTAATGCCATGGTATCAGAGATGTCACTCTCCATGTGTGGTTAAGTTTGAAGGCATGTTAGATTATAACTATACATTATCCATCCTCTCAAACAATCAAGGAAATATGAAAAATAATGAGAAAATATAATGTTCAAAATGTTTGAACATAAGTAAATCATAACGGCTGGACTTCTTCTCCAGCCAGTTTTTTAGATAACCATGCATGCGATAAGTTCAGATTATTTAAGCATTTATTCAAATGTTCTACTTGAATTACAGGATGCTAGATCTCTCTTTTATACTTTGGGCGAACAGAGGAGGCTCATAGAATGGGGTAAGTATAAAGATGATAAAATCTATACCCCTCCAAGGCAATATAGAACGAACTACCCAGTTTTTATGACTATTGATGAATACATGGAGTGGCTAAGTACTGCCACGAGTGACAATGAGAAGGATCGGATCTATGGCTATGTTAAATCACATAGAATTTATGTTGTTGAAAGATCTAAACCAGAGAAATTGCTTAAGAGCCCAGTCAAGGATTCTAGCTGGAAAGCTCCTCCATTAGGGTGTGTTAAAATTAATGTTGATGGAGCATTCAGAAAAGTGCAAGTCCAGGGTAAAGATGATGAAGGAAAAGGAGCTTGGGGTGCAGTGTATAGAGATCATGAGGGAAATGTTTTATTGGTACTTTGTGACGCAATAGATAATGCAACCACGGCATACCAATGTGAGGTCCGAGCCTTTTTGGAAGGTCTTAAAGGTGCACATAAATTTGGTTACAAGTCTATTTTTATAGAAAGTGATTGTCAGAATCTCATTGCTGTGCTGGACAAGGAAATCGATGATAAAAGCGAATTTGCAGAGATCTACAGGTATTAAACTTTGTATTATACTTTATTTTTCTGTTTGAACTTATAATTTTTTTTTGTTAGTTGTGACCAAGACAGTGTACCTTATTTTTCTCTTCGAAATGGTAGTGAGATTAAAACAGAGTACGAGGGCTTCGATTTCAAGGACAAATGGCACATCTTCAGGGAAGCTAACACATTAGCCCATCGCGTTGCTCAAGGCAGGATTAATGGCGTAATACTTAATCAGGATGTCATTAAGTACCTTGCAAAACAAGATGTGTCCTTCCGTTTTGCTCCTGTTATTGCCAAGCCCAATTAGTGGAGATTCCAATTCTTCCTGTATTTCAGTAGTGAAGTTAATTGATCTTAGGCACTTATCCTTTTGTTTGATTTCGACACTCAAGAAAGAGATCCCTATTGTTGCCAGTTTTACATTAAGGGGAACAATGTTTGGGCTTTCTTTGCTATTTGTCAATACTTGTTACTATTGGGAAGTTGTAGGATTAATTTTTTTTTTAATTATCATATTATCTTAACATGTTTGGTTTTTCTTTGTTCTCTTCAATAGTTTGGGTTTCCTTGTCTTTTTATTTTTGGTTGCTGACTTGAGTACTTAATTACACCAAAACTTTTCTAAACCCACATAAATAAAGAGAAGAAAAAGAGAGAGAAAGACACATTTTTTAAAAAATTAATCCTGCAACTTCCCAATAGTAACAAGTATTGACAAATAGCAAAGAAAGCCCAAACATTGTTCCCCTTAATGTAAAACTGGCAACAATAGGGATCTCTTTCTTTAGTGTCGAAATCAAATAAAAGGATAAGTGCCTAAGATCAATTAACTTCACTACTGAAATACAGGAAGAACTGGAATCTCCACTAATTGGGCTTGGCAATAACAGGAGCAAAACGGAAGGACACATCTTGTTTTGCAAGGTACTTAATGACACCCTGATTAAGTATTACGCCATTAATCCTGCCTTGAGCAACGCGATGGGCTAATGTGTTAGCTTCCCTGAAGATGTGCCCTTTGTCCTTGAAATCGAAGCCCTCGTACTCTGTTTTAATCTCACTACCATTTCGAAGAGAAAAATAAGGTACACTGTCTTGGTCACAACTAACAAAAAAAAATTCTAAGTTCAAACAGAAAAATAAAGTATAATACAAAGTTTAATACCTGTAGATCTCTGCAAATTCGCTTTTATTATCGATTTCCTTGTCCAGCACAGCAATGAGATTCTGACAATCACTTTCTATAAAAATAGACTTGTAACCAAATTTATGTGCACCTTTGAGACCTTCCAAAAAGGCTCGGACCTCACATTGGTATGCCGTGGTTGCATTATCTATTGCGTCACAAAGTACCAATAAAACATTTCCCTCATGATCTCTATACACTGCACCCCAAGCTCCTTTTCCTTCATCATCTTTACCCTGGACTTGCACTTTTCTGAATGCTCCATCAACATTAATTTTAACACACCCTAATGGAGGAGCTTTCTAGCTAGAATCCTTGACTGGGCTCTTAAGCAGTTTCTCTGGTTTAGATCTTTCAACAACATAAATTCTATGTGATTTAACATAGCCATAGATCCGATCCTTCTCATTGTCACTCGTGGCAGTACTTAGCCACTCCATGTATTCATCAATAGTCGTAAAAACTGGGTAGTTCGTTCTATATTGCCTTGGAGGGATATAGATTTTATCATCTTTATACTTACCCCATTTTATGAGCCTCCTCTGTTCGCCCAAAGTATAAAAGAGAGATCTAGCATCCTGTAATTCAAGTAGAACATTTGAATAAATGCTTAAATAATCTGAACTTATCGCATGCATGGTTATCTAAAAAACTGGCTGGAGAAGAAGTCCAGCCGTTATGATTTATGTTCAAACATTTTGAACATTATATTTTCTCATTATTTTTCATATTTCCTTGATTGTTTGAGAGGATGGATAATGTATAGTTATAATCTAACATGCCTTCAAACTTAACCACACATGGAGAGTGACATCTCTGATACCATGGCATTAAAGGGCAACCGCTCAAATAATTTGAGCTTATCTCATGCATGGTTATCTGCACAGCAGAGACTAGAAAAAAGGACTTAGAAAACATTTTGAACATTATGTTTTCTTATTATATTTCAAATTTCCTGAATGGTTGAGAGGATGGATAATGTATATTTATAATCTAAAATGCATTCAAACTTATAATCAGTTTAATGTTTTCTTATTATATTTCAAATTTCCTGAATGGTTGAGAAGATGGATAATGTATATTTATAATCTAACATGCACTCAAACTTGATCAGTTCACATTGAGAGTGACATCTCACAATTTTCATGCCAAGCCATTAAATAGAAGGGTAAAATAGATACCTTGATGGGATTGAATGGGAACAAGCCAAAGTGATTAAAATCACCCATATCAATACCTGAAACGAAAAAAAAAAAGTCATTTCGTAGTGTCCAAAAATTAATGGATAAAAATCAAAATTCAAATCAAGATCAACATAACTCCTTAAAATAACTTTAAAATTAATATCCACATGGCCTTTTCATCCTCCCTATAAGTCTTATTCATTACTCAGATTCATTACGACTCTGGACTTATTAGAACCTTGGGTAGCAGCCCAACAATCTAACAGCCAAGGGGTAACAAAAATAACGATCAACATCTTTATTCTTCAAAGGAAATAAATTCTACATTTCAGTATTAACACCCCATTGACATATATAATGAGCTTGGAAAAATAGTATCATGGTAACCATCAAAGCAAGAGAATAAGATCTAGCAACCTATTGGGGTGCACAGTGTTGAGGTTGGAGAATCAGGACCCTTTCAAGATTGTTGTTTATAGTCAAAATTTGGTACTAGAGATTCTTGAAGG
Organism: Cornus florida; assembly: GCF_030987335.1. Taxonomy (NCBI): domain Eukaryota; kingdom Viridiplantae; phylum Streptophyta; class Magnoliopsida; order Cornales; family Cornaceae; genus Cornus; species Cornus florida. The sequence goes on along the minus strand of NW_026775580.1, from coordinate 88,332,599 downwards.
CAGTGTTATGCTGGGCCTAGCTTTTGCGAAACTTTGGAAGATGTAGAGGTAAAACTGAGAAAATATTTGATGCTTCATGTTTCAATGGACATACTACTGGTATGTCACTTGCTGTGTTTGTTTGTTGGTTTCAATGAAGACTATTCTCTTGAGCACACAGTGTTGAGGTTGGAGAATCAGGACCCTTTCAAGATTGTTGTTTATAGTCAAAATTTGGTACTAGAGATTCTTGAAGGCAGTGTTATGTTGGGCCTAGCTTTTGCGAAACTTTGGAAGATGTAGAGGTAAAACTGAGAAAATATTTGATGCTTCATGTTATTAGTGCTCAAGAGAATAGTCTTCATTGAAACCAACAAACAAACACAGCAAGTGACATACCAGTAGTATGTCCATTGAAACATGTCACAATGTAAAACCAACAAGTTTTGACCACTCCAAAACTTAAAATTCAAATTCAAAGATCCGAGCGAGCTCCGATGGTGATTTGTGATACAGATCACCCTGCTTCTGATTGGAACATTTGTGTCACATTAAGCCCCATCCGAGCGAGCTCCGACGGTGATCTGTGATACAGATCACCCTGCTTCTGATTGGAACATTTGTGTCACAAGACTCAGACCGTTGGAGAAAGCAAGCAATATTTGAAAACTGTGATATGATCATTGGAGAAAGCAAGCAGTATTTGAAAACTGTGATATTTGTTACGTGGCAATCCGTGTATAGAGCAGGCTGGATTTTTTTTTTGTAAATGGGTTAAATAGCATTACTCCAAAATTAAATATTGAAAATTAAGTTAAATGAAAATTGTAAATTATTATTTTTTTAATTTTATATATTCAACATTTAGGTTCTCGTTTGGATGTAAAATATTTTTTAAAAATTATTATTTTATTTTTATTTTTTGGTGTTTGATTGTCCTTAAATATTTAGGAAGAAAAAAATATATTAAAATTTGACTTTTCAACAAACTATTTTATACTCTTGATGAACTAAATCTCAACCTCAAAACACCAAAATATATTAAAAAAAAAAGAAAATATTTTACATAAAAACAAACTGAGCCACATTGTTGTTGTTGTTGTTGTTTTTTTTTTTTTTTTTAAATCTTCATAATTGCGTAAAATCATTAGAGATGTTCAATGAAACTAGGTTGCTCAAAGACCGAACAACATTTGTATTATTACTTATCGAATACAAAGGAGAAGTGGAGAAGAAAGAAGCAAAATTGAAATATAACTAAATTCATAAATCCAATAATAATTTGTGAAAAAAAATATATGAAGAAAATGAATGCAGTTAAAATTCAAAAAGTGGCCAAATCAATCACCACTGCATGTCTAGTTATGGACTTTTAATTGTAGCTACATTTTATGGATTGTAATTTGATGTAACTTAAGTGGGTTCTATGTTTGGATGAGATGGAGGAACGGGACTTTTGTATGTATGTAACTATTTTGGGAATGTAGTATAATATTTGAATTGTGCGTTGGGACAGGATAAGTTTGATTTAAGGCCCAGTGAGGCCATTACATTTATTTTTGTATTTCTACAGGTTGTTGAGGGACATTTTCTGCGGAAGTCATGTCGAAATTTTTATAGATTTTATTATTATTTTAGTATCTTTTCGAGTCGTTACACATCCCTATACTTCCCCATTTCTATGAGCCTCTTCTTTTCGCCCAAAATATACACACCTTCGTTGAAACAAAAAACCAAATACAAGAAGACCATTTCCCTCTAAGGGAGGAGTTGGTTTATTGAAACAATGATTCCAAATGGAGTAACTATAGTTTCTTTAGCGTAAGGAAGTAAGTGAGGATGACCGTTTAGGAATGAAAAATTTCCTATCGTGAAATCTGCAATTTTGACGCAGTTTTGATGTTTTCCTTGCATACACACTGCTTAATTGCAGTTGTGACAATAGTAGTTGGAGTGTTGTGGTGGGTTGGGCTTGGATGTAATGAGTTATGAGGTTGGGCTTTCCAGTCATTTTTTCTCTTGGGCTTTTGAGTAGGTCATTGGCCTAGCCCTTTGTGGAAAAAATCCTGATACAGTATAATATAATGCTACCGCACCAAATTACAGGAATAAATTTGAAATTGGAAAAAAAATTATTAAAATTTTTGAACTAAATTTCTTCTAATTCTAATTCCAAGGCATCCATTAGGAACTATTAAACATAACATTAGAGTAAAAAACACATGCATTTGTATAAACAGTACCTTCTCAATGACATTGTCTTAGAGATCAAAGGCATCCATTTGCATACGTGGCAATCCATGTATAGAGTCGGTTGTACCTAATTTTTTTTTAAAATGAAAATTGTATATTAATTCTTTTAATATTAATTTAAATTTTATGTATTCAACATTGTAAATATATGTTTTGAGAATTGAAAGTGATGTGTGATCATGTTTCTTTCAATAAGGACGTCAAGGAAGTCAAGGAAATGAAATGACTTTTTTTAACGTACTTTAATTTGCATTTTGTAGGTGATGGTTTTGAAGGTCTAGCTATTCGGTCAATGGTTGGCAATTGAAAAAAGCAGTTCAGCATCAAATAGGTCTGTGTTGGGTTGGCTTGTGATGTTTTTTATGCTTCTCTTTATAAGATTTTGTGGAGCTTGGGCACTAACATATGGTTATTTGGGTTATTGGAACTGTTAAATGCCCAATTTCTTTCTTTTGATTGCATCTTTAGAAATGAACATAAACAACCAAATTTGCTGGGAAACTATTATTGATTCGAATTTCAGTTTCGTAAAACATTCTCATAGGGGTTTATCTATTAAAATTGTTTCAAAATGTTTGTTTTTTTGGATAGAAACTGAAGCACCAGTTGAAGTGTCAAATTATCCATTAAAAGTGTTTTAATATGCTTTTTTGTATTCCTTATTATGCCTATATAAGATTTCAATTGTAATAGACAGAAAAATGGTAATCTGAGCTTGATTTAAGTGATATGAATGTTCTACATTTGCACTTCTAGGTAGGGATGGCAATTTGCCCCGCCCCCGCGGATACCCACCCCGTTATGCCCGTCCTGTTTTTGGCGGTTTTGGGGAACCATTTAGCTTATTTGGTAAAAGATGGTTTGATGTATTGAAATTCCGCACGGGTTTGATGCGAGGACGGAGAGGTCGCTCTGGCCTCGTTTAGATTAAGTACCCTTATTTCAATAGTATATATATTGAGATAGCTAGTTTTGCAACAAAATCTGAAAATCTGGAACAAGTAAATTGCCCGACCATTTATAATGTTTTTAATGTTGAATTTTATGTTAAACTATTTATTGTCCATTTTTTTTTTTTTTAATGAATCTTTTCAATAATTATATAATTTTAGTTGATTAAAAAAATTTAAATGGTGGAGAATTTTTGGTCTTAAACGGGGCGGGGCAGGTACCTGTGGGGGAAAAGATGTTAAACCGGGGCGGAGATGGGGTGGAAAGTTTTTCCCTTTTTGCGGTTTTGGGCGGGGACAGGGATGGTGGTGAAACGCTTGCGGGGATGGGGGAGGACGCACCCGCCTCGTTGCCATCTAAAGTAGGTATTTACTAAAAAAAAACGACAAGTATTAATGAATTGAAAATTAAAATTTTGTTAAAAATTTTGATATTTACAAACATGAAAAAAAAAAAAAAGAAAAAAAAAAAAAGAAAGAGGAAAATGTAATCCCGTGAAACCCGTACGACCCATCCAAAACATTTGGGTTTGGATTATGGACATAATCTATTTTTGAGTAGATTTTGGACTACTCTATGTCAACCCGATTTTGAATTGAGGTTGGGTTGGGATTGGGCCGGCAAACTTGCAGCCCCACCCACCCATCAGCATGAATCCTTTCACCATGGTCAAGTGATGGTTGTTGTAAGGATTGGAGGGAGAAACGGCTTGAAATAGAAAAAATCAGAATGAGATAATCAAAAATCACTTTATTTATATGAAATTAAAATAAAGATAACGGTGATGATAGTTTCTGAAATGATTTGTAGCAAATGATGATACTTGAACTGAAGATGTGATGAATATAAAGTGATCATTATCACAATGAATCCATATCCCAAAATTAATTAACGTCTTCATCCACATTATCTTCACTCAATGCACTCAAAAAAAAAGACACGGCTGCCACGTCATCACAAAACTACTTTCCACGTGTTCATTACGCAATTATGCCAGAATGGGTGTCAACCGTTACTTGAGTGCTGGCACACCTAAACGGACTCTCGGAGTGTTACCTGTCTAAGTTTTGTGGATGAAACCCTTTTTAAACTTGTCCTATATAAGTTTTTTTCCCATGGTAGAAATCAGCAAAATGTTTGATTTTCCAGCCTTAGATGCTATTTGATAAAATTAAAAATTAGATACTGCAAATTAATTTTAAGAATTGAATTTCAAGTGTTGAAAATTTTAAATTATAATTAAGAAATGAAAGACTAAAATCAATAGCAGCGGAAAAAATGGTCTAATCCGGCATACTACCTTACTTATTTCATTTTCTTAACGTTCTCGCCAATTTAAGTGTCGACATGAACCCTATGATTGAGTTACAATCACGCATCATCGTTTCAATCAACAAAACAGTCACATTGCATTGGTCGTGCAGACCATGTAGGACCTAAACCCTGAGATCACACTGTTGTGAGAGAATGAGAGCTTATGTGATGACTTACCATCACCAAAAAATTGTCACGCTGTCAGTTTTTCTTCCACCGAAAGTAATATCTTATCATAGGATATTTAGTGCATGAAGAATAGAATAAAGTTCCAAAACATGGAATCAATCAAAGCACAACTTTCTCTGTAAACCATTTCCTTTCCATCTTTACTCTTCTCTTTCCCACCATTCTCTTTCCCTCATAACAAACACTTCTCAAAACAAAGACAAGTACTTCACAAAAGCAAAAATGAGCTGCTGTTTTAGTCAAAAAAAATCCAATACTCTTTCCCCTACCAGGAACTCATCTTCTGAAGAATCTGAATCATCAACACAAGAATTAAAAAATGTAGAGCATGAAGTTTTGTTGTGCATACCAGGATGCGTAGTTCATCTGATGGAGGAGGGAGAGGCAGTGGAACTCGCCAATGGCGATTTCACGCTTCTTCGCGTATCTGATGAAAATATTCCTCTTGCTACTATTGCTAAAGTTGGAGATGAAGTTCAGTGGCCGTTGACAAAAGATGAGCCTGTGGTGAAGCTTGATGCTCTGCACTATCTGTTTTCACTGCCGATAAAAGATGGTGACCCTCTGAGCTATGGAGTGTCCTTCTCGGAACAGTATGGTGGCAGTTTGGGCTCGTTGGATTCAATCCTGCAAGAAAATTCGTGCTTTTCTAGCTCATCATCATCAACTCAGAATAAGAATTTGAATTGGAAGGAGTTCGCGCCAAGGATCGAAGATTATAACAATGTTTTGGCTAGAGCGATTGCAGGAGGGACTGGTCAGATTGTTAAGGGGATCTTCAAATGTAGCAATGGTTACACCAACCAGGTCTGTGTGTTTTCTGCTGCAAAAACAGAATATAAACTGATGCTTTTCGATACTAACATGCTGAAAATTGGAAACAATAAAAACTGTATAATGATTTTTATGTTGCAGGATAGTTTTTTTATATATATAAAAAAAAAACAAACGCTAAATCAAACGAAATTTGTGCTAATTTTACTTCTTTAATTAGTATTTGCAGTTTAACCAAGACCAAACAAGTTAAATTCAAAAACAATTTGGGAACCTAATACTATAGCTCAATTTCTTGTAGTTGATAGGATATGATAAAATTAGATCTTCTATCAAATACAGATTTAGTTCGTGTGTTGTTATTACCACATGGGGTCTTCAAAAAAATCTTCCTCTTTACTAGATGATGAAAATTTTATAATGTTAGATGTCATAATTTACATTGTAATTTTTTTTTTCAAAAGATAGTTTACACTGTAATTGTTACTCAAATGGTACTAAAAAGTGGAGGAAATACAGGTGCAAAAAGGAGGGGAAATGATTCTAACTCAAACAGTAGAGGAGAAAAATGGTGTCTGGGCAAAGGAAAGTAAGAGCAACAAAAGAACTGGTTCAACAAAGAACAGCAACAAAGTCAATAAAAGCATAAAGCGGTATGTCAAAAATTTCGTGTTTTCATTAGTAAGTATATTGTAGCTTCTTATACTATACTCTTGGAATATATCATATAGTGTGAGAAAGCTGACGAGGATGACAGAAAAGATGAGTAAAGCCATGCTCAATGGTGTTGGGATAGCCACCGGATCAGTGATCAAACCTGTGGTTCGATCCCAAGCAGGGAAGGCATTCCTTTCCATGGTTCCGGGACAGGTCGTCTTGGCATCACTTGATGCTGTCAGTAAGTAAAGCATGATTCTATGCATCCTTTTGGAAAATTTTATACCAAAACGCTTCATAATTTCCATTTCGTTTTTCAAAGAAGAGGATACGAGTTCACCACATTCTTCGTCTTGATACTACAGACAAGGTTTTCGACGCCGCTGAAGTAGCAGAAAAACAAGCCCTCTCCGCCACATCTGGTGCTGCTAAGAGAATGGTATCCAAAAGGTAATTAAAGTCCCTAAATGTATGCTGATTTTGCCTTCATTCAATTCCTAACAATGTCAAAATTTAAAAGTAAATCATCTACTATTCTTATTAAAGCTATTGATCAACATTATTACCAAAATCATTGCTCAGTTTTGTTGCCATTTGTCTTCTTTGCTTCTTCTCCAATTCTTCTTCCTATGCATTGAATTGTTTCCAATTTTCCACTGCCAATTACAATGAATTCTCTTGTTCATTAGCTAAAACAATTAATTCCCTTGTATGATTTCAATCTTTTGTCTAAAACTAATTTTTCGTCCTATGGTGATTCTTCAATCTCTAATTTATGCGCTATACATGAGCCACAGGTTCGGGGATAGTGCAGGGGAGGCAACAGAAGACGTGCTTGCCACTGCGGGGCATTGTGCTGGCATTGCTTGGAATGTCTTGAAGATACGAAAGGCCATCAATCCTGCCTCATCGGTCTCCGCAGGCGTGTTGAATACGGCTAAAAGTGTAAAATCTAAAAGTAAAAAATCTTAAGAGGCCCGGGAGGCTGGAGTGCATTTTGTGCGTCAGAAATCGGACAACATGGAACAATGCCCCTATGTTTAACTGTTTTGAGCATTTCTTTTCTATCAAGTGGCAAATGTATGAAACTATTAGTTACAATATATAGCCATCAGACACTTCTGGGGTATTTGGAAAATACTATGGAATTTGAATCATTTTATTTTATGATTTCAGAAATGTTATTTTAGTTACATGGAATTGGAATTAGAGAAAATTTAGTTTAAATTGATATTCTTCGCTTTCAAAGAAGCATATGTATATAAATGAAATAATCACACGGCTCATTGCATTAGCCATCCTGAACACAATTGGCTAGAGGCCGTTAATGTCATAAAATTATTTTTTTTCCCTATGCAATGCACCTATATTGGATTGCAGTTTGGGGTTGTGTTCATGCTTGATGTTAGGATTTGTCTCATATCGAATTCAGATGGAGAAATAAATGGATATATATAAACTGGGTGATAGTTCAACTTAACCGCTTAAACTTTTGAGTCGGCCCGCAAAGCTCCCGAAATTTGCATTCTTGTGCAAGTAAGCAACTAAATAAGATAAAATAAGCCCCCTATTTGAATTTTGGACTAATTAACCTGGGGGTGGGATGTCATGGGTGACATTTTTTCAAACTTGATATGGACATGATTTTTCAGCATTAAACGAAAGAAAATAATTTTAGAGCTGAATGATTGTGATATGTTCGATGCATTTATGTCGATCTCAAAAAAATGCATCTGACGATGTAAGTCCACACAATGTTTTACCTACTTTATTTTGAAGTGACTTAATTATAAAAGCAATATTTTAAAATAAAACTAAGGGATAATATCACTTACCTCTCTTAAGTTTAGACTTAATTACAGGCTGTATCTTTATGGTTTTCAATATTACACCGACAATATGACCGGAGTTAGGTTTTGTGAGAAATTCATATAAAAGTACAAAAATATCCTTTATTATTATATTAATATAGCAAGTTGTCAAATTTACCACAATACCAGACTTTTTACAGTGCACTACCATCACCAACAAACACCTTAAACTGTTTCAACCCTAACCCTCTTCCGTTTCTCTCACCTCAAAACCACCTTGCCTCCGTTGTTACCACTGTCTCAATATTAAACCCGTCATAGCCGCGCCCATTTTACACCCACCCGCCCCGCCTTTTGAAACCGTTTTGGACCAAGAGAGAAAACACCTCAAGACCAACTAACTTCTCAATTGGACGATGTGGAATCGATTTGTAGCAGCGGCAACAATCTGCCCCGTTGCGGTGATTTGAGGCAGCGCGACTATGGGGCTCCATGGATTCCGACGACCATGGTGTCCATCGATTCCGGCAGCGATATGCCGTGTGTTTGTGGAGGAACGACAGGATCGATTGCACCGGCAATTTGTAGCGGTGAGGTTAGAAGATTGGTTTTGTGTGCTGTAGCTGGTCACCAGAACTGCTGTTAGTGATCTCGCCGGGTACTGGAGAACTCTAGAATATCAATTGAACTGAAGCACACCGGTTTGTTTGCTAAAGCTCGACGTCGGTTTGGTCACTGTGGATTTCCGGTTTGAATGGTCTCTCCATGACCTTGAAGCTCTGTGCCAATTGGGTCCTCAAAATTATTTAGCAATCTCACTGAAGCTTGCTCTTTGCCGGTTGGGTCGCTGAAGCTGTTTGGTTTGTTGGGTCACTGAAACTCACCGGAACAGTGTATGTGCAGCTCTGTACTTTAGCCGCATTTTAGGGTCCTTCAATCCGGCAACAATGGAGTAATCAGTTGGGTCTTGAAGCAAGCTCACTAGAATTGTATATATCGGAAATGGGTTCATCTGTTCTTCTCATATTCTGTGCAAAGCCCAAAGACCGGAAGGATCTTTATGATGGAGCAATGTGACGAAGCTTTCAATTGGGTCTGGTGGCGGCAAAAACAAAGAAATCAAGGCAAAAAATTCTCAAAAACTCCGGTGAAACCAGGTTTGGCTTGGGGTTGTTTCTGGGCATAGTTAGATAGTGAAACCTAGGAGAGAGAACCAAAAGTAATGCAGAGGATCGGGTTCCATTACAGAGAGACTAGAGAGAAAATAAAGTGTGATTGAGGGGTATATGAATAATTTTTAATTCAAAAGTATGGGTGAAAATGTCTTTGCAACTATAAGAAGGGCAAATGTGACATTTCATTCTTAAAATTGGATGACGTCATCAAAAAAGTTATTAACCGGCGTTAATTTTGGACCGGGCGAAGTATTATGACAGAGCTAATCTTGAGGGAATGTAATTTTTAAAACTTTAAAGATATTGTTTGTAATAAGAGCTAATCTCGAAGAAAGTAAGTGATATTTTTCCTAAAACTAATTATATTCTTTCTAACAGCTTTTAAGAGGTTGATTGGTTCTAAGCATGAACATAAAATAGAATTGTATGGTCCACACCATTCTTGAAGTTGTAGGATGGAAAAGAGAGGAGATATTTTCCATCCTACAAGTTGTGGCGTGTCAACCAAAGCTTCCTCAGCATCTTTTTCTTGCAAAGTCACAACTTGTAGGATGGAAAAGAGAGGGAGATATTTTCCTATATACAATGACAGCTGAATTTGGTGAAAACACATAAATGTCTACTTTAATTTTGTCAAATTGGTGTGAACGCACATAAATGTCTACTTTGATTTTGTCTTTTAAAAAAAATATATGTTTGGCCTTGTAGACTGCATTTATTGGTGGTCCTACCTATACCGTTCAACTTTAATTATGATAAGGCTACAAAACAACCAAAGAGTCATGTCGGCTCGCACGACCTTTTTTTGTTTTTGGGTAAGTGAAATTGATTTTTTTTTTGAAGGAGTTATGACAGAAAACAGACTCCTTTAAAGTTGAAATTAATTAATAAACTTATTTAACTTTCAACAATATTAATGTATTGGATAGTAAACTTTGGTTGACTCGCTAAATAAGAAGAATAGAGCGAGTCTTATCATTTAATCAAATAGGTAATTGTCCAACCGGTACAAACCCAATTCAAAAAAGTTTGAAGGTTCGTATGTGTGAGTTTACTTAACTAAACCTCCTAAAAAAAATTTGAATATCATTGTCAAAATTATATGCTAATCCGTAAATTAATCAAATATTGCATACGACCAGTTTAACCCCTACTTCAAAAGTAGTAATCAAGTAAAAGACAGAGCCGTGAAAATTACAATATGAACTGTCACAAACTTATCTTAAATTAATTTATAAAACCAAAGTACGTACCCAAGTCCCAACATGCATTTATGCTTGTTTGAATGCTTGTTTGATCAGCTAGCGACAATCAACCTACCTAGAGAGAGAAACCGCCGAGGAAATATTCCGGTCACCGGAGACATTGAAGCGGCAGAGAGGACAGGAGGTGGGGAGAGAGACCCAGTTGGCAATACAAGTTGGATGGAAGAGATGGCCACATGGGACTTGTTTACCTGATTCAAACCCTTCCATGCAGATTGTACAAACTCCAGGTGCACTAACCGTAGGCATATCATGAGATGGTAAGGAGTTTGACTTTGGGACTTTGATCTTCTCATGATGAATACTTGAATTGTCCTCCATTGTCAAAGCTATGTCTAGATCAAACATTTCATCAATCGGAGAGTTCGTTGTGGCCTTAGATTCTTCTGGGGATACAGAAGCCATGTTTGTGCTTGTAGCCTTGTGTATATACAGAGAGAGAGAGAGAGAGAAGAAAGAGAGAGAGAGTTTTGTTGCCAAAATAGTTCCAGGGTGTGGGGCCTATAGGAGCAGATTGGAGATTGGTTATGTACGTAAATGCCCCTCTAGTTGGATTTATTAGACGGCGGGATGTGACCTTTGAGATTGTCGGTTCCAAGAAAAGAAATTTATTCATGCAAGTTAAATAGGTAACGGATAAAATAAAACAACTTAGGATCGAAAAATATATATATATATATATTAGACCATTTTTATAAAACTTTCTACTAGTGCTACCATTACCGACAATCAATGACTGGATTTCACGTGATATTGTGGTCCGAATTTAATGTTGGGTCAACTCATTGGATGAGTTTTGTATGGGTACAATTTTTGATCTGTTTTTTTGTATATAGGTTGTGAATCTTAATTAGTCTCTTGTAATCCGATATATAAGGACGCTTAGGAGGATTTGGAATAATTTATAATTTTTAATTTTACACATTGAAAGCTTTTGCTGAATCTTAACCGTAAACATAAACTATTACCGAATCACGTATAAATCTTTATGTTATTTACATGACGTGTTTACTTTTCTATCGTAATTTTTAATTCAACTTGAGTTCGTTGTGTTTCATGACAAGAGGTAATTTAGAATTGAACAAAAATTTGATAATTTATTTTATAATAGTAGTGATAGTGACAAGTCACAATGAAATAGATGTTAATGCATTAGGTGAGAGAAATTGAATTCACAATAAAACTGTCTTGATAAACAAACTCTATATAATAATTAAATTTTAAAAATGGTTTTATATTTGGCTGACAATTGGTGGATTTTAAAAACGAGACAAGCACAGAATATTTGACGTCATAAAATGTACCGACTCCAATGGTTAAATGAAAAGGCAAAAAAAGCACAACTTGTTAAATACAAATGCGCGCGTGTATCATATTTCCTATTACATTCCCGCTGAGTCGTCACCAAAGTTTAGGTAAGAAACATGTTGTTCTAAGAATTTAATTATGCAATTGTCACCCTGAGACCACAAACAAATTTGTAACCCTAATAAAGTGAAAACATTTTCTATCAATTCAGATTTAATACTCACCTTTACATTTGAATAACTGGATAAATGAAATTCTACATGTCCAAAATGAAAACAATTGTGGCTGTGGGCAAAATCATATTCACTGACAACATCAAATCTTGTGTCCGCTACATTTAGCTCTCCGGCATTTTCAATTGTCAAAACCATACCAAGTATTGCCACCAAAAAAAGAAAAAGAAAAAAAAGGTGATTAGAGATCTGTTATCAAACAGTGTTGAATTGTCGGGGTTTCTTCAGCTCCTTCAACGGATTCACCAAAGAGCTGCATCTCTTCATTCATCAGAAAAAGTCATAACACACAGACAATGATACTATCAATATACTCAAAAGAAAAGGATTAAATTTCCTTTTCTTCATCCACTACTATAATGTGCTGAGATATACATCGTTGCCGCTGCTACATATTATAACTGTTGTGGTTGCCATCGGCCGCAATCCACCACTAAGGAGAAATCTGTGAATGGCCTGGAGCAGCTGTAATATCATGGCAAGGTCCGGTTGGCAAGTCCCATAGATGCTGCAACTTCTCTAGAGGCAAAATCATCAGCTTGCTCCTATTCATTGCACAAACACATGGTCAGCAAAATGTAAAAAGTGGATATTAATGCCTCTAGGTTACAGTAGTAATAACAACAATAAAAATAAACTGTGCGCGCGCACGTACAAGTTACAGAGTAGACTCATTTCCATCACAGCTTTTTCTTAATTATCTACTACATTCCTTCTTAATGATCTAACTCCTACCACAACTGAGCAGATAGCCAGATATCCATACCTGAAGGCGATGCAACAGATACATCAAGAAGAGATGGACAAATACCTGCCAGATAATTTCTCATGGTTATAATGCAATTAAAAGTCTTTGGTTTAAAATTTCACACGAACATTTTCAAAAAGATAATCCTAACAATTAGATTTTTAATGATTGATCAATTGTTCTCACCAGGTAGAAAAGCAGAAGAACTCGAGCAATAGGATACCGCCAGAGAAATCTTGTGGCCCTGACAGCCCCAGAATCCAAAAGCTTTGCTGCCTTCTGCAACTGCATTAGCCAAGTTCGAATACATAATCAGAATAGAAGAAATGGAGGGCAACAACAGAGTGAACTAGGAAAGCAGAGATACCTGTATGCTTGCTCCAACCATATGGCGATGATACAAGGGGAGAGACCTGCAATTGCTGCTTCATGAGAAATAAATGAAATATTGGATATCTAATGTCACCCTTGATGATGGACCCAAAATTAGATTATTTGGTGCTATGCATACAAAGAAACGAGTGTTCATGTATGACATTAAATCTGCTTCTCAAAATGACTCCTCTTTTCACTTATTTAGCAACCAAAAGGAGATCCGCATATAATAATATTAATGGAAGTTCATGAAATAATTTTAGGACATTATAACACCATGTTGGCCTAAGATCAATTTATTACCCACACTTTTATCAGAAACTACAGTTAATTAATTCAATAGAAACTACTGACTCCAACTTATACCTTTGAACCTGTTCCCAAGTGGACTCTTACAGCAGCATCCGCATTACTTTTACAACTTAGCTATTCCGTTCTAACATCTTTTTTTATTCTTATTCTTTTTCTTTTTCTTTTTATTTTTTTCCTTGGCAAATAACCCCCAGACCTCTTGGGAGACTTGAACCCTCCACTTTTTGTTTCAAAAGGAGAGGAGATACCACTAGGCCACATGCATTGGTGGTTTCTAGCATCTTTAATTCAGTGACTCAAATTCTATATTTATATACTTCAATAAGATAAAAATTCTCCTTGAACCCCTCATTTATCCGTAGCTTGTATGAACCACAGGCTGAAATGAATTCATTACCCTAACTGCCTGATAATGTAAATTTAAATTATAAGGAAGGCAGCGCTCAAGTGATTTAGAAAACAAGGAACTATTGACAATCTATGTTGGCCAACACTTCTGCAACTTCAACTTACTGAACTAGCATGGGTTTTTCAGTTGTATTTTTGGGGGATTATCAAAGATTTCCTTGTGCATGCCATATGTTTCTCTATGTTTCAGTGATACAATCAAATCTTGGTTTCTCAGAATATTTAATGAAGTTCAACCATTTTAAAAGACCTAGATATGTGCAAAAGTTCTTCTTCTGAGAGTCCAAGAGAGCTTTCTGATGTGAAGTGTGAACACGTAGAAGCTCCAACGCTTCTCTTGATGGCACATCAGATACAACTCCAAGTTTTTTTCCCCCTTCACTTTGCTTTTTTCTTTTTCATAAGCAACATTCCAAAACCTTGACGTTATACAACAACTCACTCAGGCTGTTTCAAGTCAAATGTCATCTTAAGAAACTAAAAAATTAACTGTGCCTCAACATGCTAGAAGATATGCCGAAAATATCAAAGGAAGCATATGAAAATTCCTAATTTAAATAGAAAGAAAAAAAAAGAATATATACTCGAGGGATTTTATGTCAGTGTCTTCTTCCCAAGATGATGATGATGCACGACGAGAAACTCTGCTTCTTTCTGCTTCTACCTATTAAATTAAACAGTACTGAGAATTATTATTATTATTATTATTGGTAAGTGTAGTACTAAGATAATTTAGATTATAAGACACATAAGAAGAAGGAACTCTTTTGTAAAGATGAATGACATTAACAAATATGCAGAGAACAACTAAGACCATACCTGTGCTTCTTGAAGACGTTTTATCTCTTTCTCCACTTGAAACTCTGCAGCAGCTTTTTCACTAGCCATGGTTTCCAGTTGCGTTTGCTTATAATACTGAATTATATATGTTACACATATCATAAGTCACTATATGTTACTGCTTAACAATATGACCAAATCGGCGCTAACAAATTTTGAGTTTAACATACCAATAGATCAGTTAGTTCACGGTACCGTTGTTCTAGCTCCATATGTTCCTGTTCATCATCAGGAGAGGAGATGAAAAACACAAAGCAGAAACCAAGTGAATAAATTCAATTAAACTCGTGTAGTAACCTCTAAAATGATAGTGATAATGAACAGTAATGATTATTTTGGTACGAACAGAAGATGACACACAACGGTAAATGCCATACAAGAAACAAGATCATTTTCACAATCCATAAATCAATACAGGTCAAAAAGATAAATTCAGAAAACAGAAAGATGAATAATTCTTTGTTATATATGCAATTTACTCAATTGCTTTTCCAATTCACAATCATAATGATGTCTGTTGCTTTAGGATGTAGAATAGTTTGTTTCTACTGCCAAATCATCTATTACATAATTCCTATATTCTGAAAATCTTAATAAGGATAAGTTAAGCTGCATAATCTGAGCTCCTGTAGGAGCATGTCAGCAACAGATTATTGTTGCCTAATAACATTTGTGAGACACTTTGCTCTATGGAGTCAAGTGTACATTAAGTTCAAAATCAGTGGTAAAATAGGTTAAGACTAACAATTCTTGAGTTATATCGTATGCCTGTAACCCTAAGCTGATTTTGTTACGCAGAAAGAAGACCTATGATTGCATGCAAGAGACAGCTGAAGGCACTACAGGGACAAAAGAAAGGCCAAAAGAAAAAATTGATCAAGGCTGTAAGAAAGATATAGTGCCTTGTGCCTTGTGACTTGATGATTGATATGGCCCTACAGAGTGCAGAATTCCCAACAAGGGCTTTCTATAGTTCCCTGTTTCTCACTCCCACCAGTTAAGGCGTTGTTTAGTCGATTCTTTCTTCATACAGAATTTCCACACATCAAACTTTAACATGCACTGAAATAAACCGTAGCAAGCATGTAGTGCATGTATAAACATTATACAGAACACCTTAAAGGAGTTTAGCACCCTTAATATATGAAACGTAGCAATGACCAGAACAGAAGATACCACCAGATAATAATAATAATAATAATGAAAAAAAAAACAAAGAAAGAAAGGATAAGGCAGATGCTACTAACCTGGCGTGAATAATGCTCAGCATCTCTCTTCATGGCAGCCATTTCA
The DNA here is from genome assembly GCF_030987335.1 of Cornus florida. Classification (NCBI taxonomy): domain Eukaryota; kingdom Viridiplantae; phylum Streptophyta; class Magnoliopsida; order Cornales; family Cornaceae; genus Cornus; species Cornus florida. Next base: position 88,316,714 of record NW_026775580.1, on the reverse strand, counting down.
ACTCTCATTTTTTGAACTTCAGCCTACATAATAGATAATAGCAACTGATACTTAAATAGGTATTGACAAATTTTTCACAACATTACAGATATTTTCTTGACATTGAAACTTTGGGATCAATATCTCATTAAATTCTCTAGAATGATAACATTTCGACTCAACTCTTAGTAAACTACAAATACATGGAGGCAAATGCAAAAGAACCTTGCCTCCAAAGAAGAAAGCTTGCTCTCGGCATCTCTCTGACCTTGGCGTGCACGCTCCACTTCTTCCTGCCATGCCTGCATCTTAATATTCAGAAGCAATTAAACGAATATTAGGATGATTGAGAGTGATTTAGTATTACTCTAACTGCTAGAGGACTGAATTATTGTTGTACATATGTAAATACCCTATTTTATACCTACTTTTTGAGAATCCTTAAACTATTAAAAAACTAGCTTCAAGGTATCAAGCTCAGAGGGAAAAAAGTGGAGGATATACAAAAACAGGGAGAATGATCTATTTATTGTTAGAGACAAATTTTCTAGACAAAAAAAATAAATAAATAAATAAATATTAGGCAGGTAGAAACTCATAAAGTTGAGGGTAGGACCTTAAGAAAAAGCGAGCCTTCTAATTATGTTATCTTTTTCTAAAAAGAGGCTACTTTGCCTGCTCTTTATGGGGGTCACTTTACCATCTCTAAATGTTTGCAAGGGAGGGGTGAGGAAGGTAGTCATTCTGCTTACTCGTCTTCTTTATGCTTTCTGTCGTTTCAGTAATTAGCTTTGTTCTGTGAACTTCGAGGGATTCCTCATCCGTCCTCTTTGCATAATGCACTTTCTTCTAATGAGGTTTTTGGTTTTGGGTTTATTATCGAGAGAGAGAGAGAGATCCTTTCAGCTTTTCTCTTAATGGGTCTTCAAAACTATAGATTTTTTTTGTTAAAAATCCAATGTAACCTGTAGTTTGATTATATCTTAAATATGTGTACATATTTAGTAAAAATGCAAGTATTTGTATGTGGAAGATTGAATTTATAGGTAAAATAAACCAATTATATCCTTAGAAACTCATTTGGTATTTGTTAAAATAGAGGCATGTTGTCTGGGTTATAATATCCACCTGAATCACTTGATTTGCCTCGTCGGGAGACTTCTTTTGTACACGGCGAGCACGAGCTTCCATATCTTGTAGTTCTTGATTTAATGATGCACATTCAACCTGATGGCATATAATGACTTCTGTAACCAGAATGGTAAATAAACCTCCATATGGAAGAAAAAGACAATATTATAATCTACCTCAAGCAAGGCCACCTTCTGCTCAAGCTCTGTTGCCTTTGCAGTCCTCTCATCTGCTGTTCTCTAAACAAGGAAGCAAATGACAGAATTTAATGAAGATGAGAGAGATAAAAGTTACTGGAGAGAAAAAGAAAATATATTAGATGCACTAACAGAAAATCATTTCCTACAGAGTCTAAGCAACATGTTAACTCTATAGAAGTGTTAACACTAGGACGTATAAGTTATGGTAATCATACAATCCTTATGGATTCAGGACACTGAAATGTCCATAAAGAATTTGTGCCAATTTTCACACAGTAGCTCAAATTCAATAAGCATGCATTTACACACGGAAGCCTGCTATCTGATTCAAATCATGCTAGACAGCCCAAGCTTTAGCATGAGAATAACAAACCACACTAGGGAATAGCATTTTCACACATTCAAAACGTTTATTCAAGTTTCAAGAAAAATAGAGACTAAATTATGACATTTATTTTCTATGGTGTGATTATCATGTAATATTTTAGAAACAAGCCAAAAGATCAGAGGTCCTTAGAATACCTGGGTCCTGGCTAGGGCTGTGGATGCCTCAATAGCCCGCTGTTCCAATTCTACTTCCCTTTCCATAGTAGCCTGTTTATTCAGATGATTTATCACAGACAAGATGACACAACAACAAAACCAAACCAGAAAAGCAAACTAAGAAAGATAAAATGAAAAAGAATCAGAAATTAATTTTGTAGATACAAACCATCTTGGTAGCATTGTGTGCAGCACGCTCTTCTTCCGCTCTCCGTTCTGCAGAAGCCAGCTCCTCCCGCAGAGCCTGAGACAGGAAAGTTATATTATCAATTTTAAAAATTTATAAAATATAGTAAAGTTAGCTGCAAGGATATGCCAAGAGTCCAAATAAGTGGTTCCATGCATAAAAAGTGAACTTACTTGCATCATCCTCGTCTCTGTCAGTTCCCTGTGTCTCATCATAGACTCCATGTTTGCCTGAAGCGAAGTGACGGATAGATTAGGAGAGCCTCAATATTTGATGAATCTAAGTTAAATGCAAGAAAAGACTGATAGGGAAACTTGTATGAGTAAATTAACACGTGACCATACTGAAAGTAAAACAAAAGAAAGTGCTCCAAGATAGTTTGTTTCATTAGCCCAAAGCCCCCACCCCCACCACAAACAAACAAACAAAAAAAGATTTAAGTTTTGTCGTAATGACAGGCACCATCATCAAACTCTGCATAAAATTTAAGTCGGCATCCATCAATTCATACAGTTTGTAAATTTGAAGCCTCTGAAGCCTCCAATGAACTGTAAATCTTCTACTTGTGTTGCTACTTAAATTTAGACCAATAATTAAAACATGATTACAGCTATCCTGGACAGATTCCCAGTTTTTATATGGTTATTCTTAATATTCAACTTATCCTAAATTCTCAATCACAAAATACCAAACAAAAGCCAATTTCATTAGGTTTGAAGTATGAGACTCAAAAAGGGGTAGTATAGATAGAATGCTTTAATTTTGTACATCTATATCAGCATAATTGTCAGTATCTTGCAGTAGACACCATGATACATACAATGCTAGTTGTACATACACATTCCATTTACATGTATAGTACCTTGTCATTTTGCCAATTTATGAAATGGCAATAGCTCAGGAAAGATTTCTATCCTCTGTATCATAAGGCATGGTTCCAAAAATATAAATCTCAATCCAGGCCATTCAAAGATTTATGAGGGTTTCAGTGGTTTATTAAAATCGCTTGCAAATTGCGATCTCTTTTTTTTCCACAAAAGGAATCTCTTCCAATCTCGACACCTATGTTCAGTGGCGGAGCCAGAAATTTAAGGTTGGGGGGGCCGGGTTTGTACTATGTAATTAAAGTTAGAAATTTTTATACATCAATTGTAAATATTCTTACGTTTGAGCTTTTCAAAATATAGTTAAAAGAGTCCAAGTTGAAAAATTACTAAATTTCAAGGAGACAAACGAAATTTACTTTCAAAATTTTTATTTTGGGTCAATATGTAAGTGTTTTGAAAAAATGTGGGGTTGGGGGGGGGGGGGGGGGGGGGGGTGGGGGGGGGGGTTGAAATTTGTAATGAATTTTAGGGGCAATACATACCAAGTAATTCATATTTGAGGTATAAATAAAGTTTTCAGAAAAGTTTTTTTTTTTTTGGGGAGCGCCGGGGGGGGGGGGGGGGGGGGGTGGTGTTGGCGGGGTGGATGGCCCCTGCTGGCCCACCCCTGGCTCCGCCCCTGCCTATGTTCAACTCAACAAGTCTGTTCCAAACTGTTTGGGGTTGGCTACAATGAATTGTGTTTAGCTTTTTCGCTCTATCTAGGGCCATAACCTCAATCAAAAAACTTGTCATATTGTTCCTAACTATTGGCCTTCTCCTTCTCTTAGCATTACACTAAATTACGACCAAATCATCATTCAAATTCGATGCAGTTATTGACACTCGCTGAACACGGCCAAAACCACCTTAATCAACTCTCACTTGTTTTATCTCAAAACAGCATTACTTCAAACATGTCACGAGTGTGTAAGTTTCTGATCTTATCCTCTCTTTTTTTCTTGCCATCAGTTTGAAATATAAGCTGTTACGGGGTTACTCGACCAAGCCAAAACGGATACAGCCAAAGTGAATCCCGTTACAAACTAACATGAAAATCACTAAGGAGTCAGCTGGAGGCTAAAAGCAACGTAAGTCAACTCTTGAGGGACTTGGCAGAGTTGGCGCTATAATGGCTGAGTCAACCCTTTTAAGCTGGCACACTCAATTCAGCCCCTTTTTTTCTCATTCTCTCTCTTCCTCTAACAGCCCTCTCTCGTTAAATCTAGGACCAAACCACAACTTTCAACTAATTTATTGATTTTTATTTTTTGGGTTTTCTTTTTTAAACTTAAATCTACACGAAAGTGTTAATTGATTATTTATAAATTTCATTTATTTTGTGTTGATGACTCCTTTGACTCATTAATTTAGTAAAAAGCATAGATTACTAAGACTCTAATACCAACCTTGACTTAAAATTCATGCATAGATCATTAATTGTATTAAATTATCTTTAATTTTTTTAACAAAAATCACAAAAGTTCATTTAAGATGCAATAATACATATTCATTGGATTCTGTAGTAAAAAATGATATGTATCAATACATCTTCTGCCTTATGTAAGCATTTGAATATATATATATATATATATATATATATATATATAATATGTTAACCGCAGCGACCAATTCAGTTATATTTGCTTGACACAAGCCCATGTTTGTTACAGTGCATCAACGTCTAGCAACCATGCTTGTCACACATCCATCTTTGAATACTCCATTTATTATTTTATACATATACTAAAATATTTTGCACCACTTGTCAAGCATCCTTTTAGTTACTATGATCATATTGATCAATTTTGTGAGCCAAGACAAGTCATCATCACCTAAACACCTCCAAGCCTCAATAGAATATCATCAGGTCCTAAAGCTTTCCTGTCTTCATCTTAACACAGTTTTTACCTCATGTGCCTTTCCTCTATATTTTTTATCCAACAAGTTCTCAAAATAAGATCTTTACAACAAATAAATGGCATCAAAACCAGCAATTTGTGCAATACCTGATAAAGTTTGCATAGAAAATACACCAAGAAGTCAAAATATTTTCTCCTAATCAGGGAAATCTGAAAGTGGGGTAGTGCTCTAACAGTAACGAAAAAGAATGCATACTGTATAAGACGAGATAAAACTAAAAAGTAGAATGTCATTTAACATATTATGTTGTCAATAAGGTGACATACTTAAACTAAATAAAACCAACACATGATCTGTTGCAGACTAATGCAGATAATATTAATGATGCAGGCAGTGCAGTGTGAACAGGTCATGTAGAAAAAGTTACTTGGTGTGAAAGACTGCACTACAGGAATAGAAAGAACATGCATTGATGACTGAACTAGGGCATTAATAAACCTGCATTGATGCTAGACTTCCTTCAGATAAAGCAGCCTGTTTCTTCAGTGCATCCATAGAACTGACGAGTGCCTCAATTTCAGAGTTTTTTGCAGCCAAAGCCTCAGCCATATTTGACTCCACTCTTACCATTTCACTTTTGGATGCAGATAAATCTTCCCTCAGCTTCTTTATGCGAGCCTCAAGTGATGTACTCCGCTCTTTCTGGTATATGAAATTAACAAGTGAAATAACATTTCTTCATCAGTACACCTGATACAAGTGTTTTTAGTCTCACCTCTGCAACAAGAAGCTCCTCTAACTGTGCATTTTCAGATTTGACTTCTTGTAGACGGGATGAAAGTCCAGCACAAACCTGAATATCATTAACATAAAGCTCAATAAAGCATCCAAAACGCAGAAAAACTGAATCTTATTTCAAAGGGGGGGAAAAAAAAAACTGAACTCATCTTTCAGACTTTTAAATGACATGGAACTACGGACTAATAAATATTATGTTGTTTATGTTGTTGAACAGGCAAAAAGTTTATATCAAATATTTTCAGAAAAAAAAAAAACGAAGTTTAAGCTCTTTTATCGAGAAAGAAACTAGGACAAAGAAAAGAAAACTTAATCTTGTCAAGGAGGGGCAACAAGAGAATTATGCATATACACAAGCACAAATTAATTAGTCTGCTAATCCGATGGTTACCATACCCTAGCAAACCTTGTATTAAAAGTCACATTCCCAAACATGGAACACTCATTCCAAAATACTAAATTTAGCTCCGAAAAAATTCTTATTTCTCCCTTGCTCCCTTGCTTTTCTTTTAAAGGGAGAATAATAAAAAATGACCAGATATCATATGTTTTGGCTACTATATTTTCATTACTAATTCTAACTTTTTATCTCTAGGTTAGTTCAGTGATTTTACAAGTTTTATCCAAATCTCATATGTTTCTGCTAATATATTTTCAGCACTAATTCTAATTTTTTATCTCTAGGTTAGAACAAAAACACTCTCATGACTAAATCACTCTATTACATTCCTACTATCTCACTGGATGAGTCCACACCCAATTGTAACACATTTATGGTACGTGCTCTCATGACTAAATCACTCTTATCACATTCCAACAATCTCACTAGTAAGTCCACACCCAGTTGTAACAAATTAATGGTACGTGGTGTACCCTGTTCCCCTTTGCATTCCGCATACAATCCACAAACTGCATTCGAGGTAAAATTGGCAATACCATTCTTGCACACATACTCGCACAAAAGAAACCAGGAATGTTAAAAATGATTATTCTCATGACAAAAAATAATGCCATGGGCTTTAAAATTAGTGAGGTGCTCATGCCGGTGGCATTGAGCCTGACATCCATATGAACTCTCATGAAAACATTTTACGTGAATAATACACAGTGGGTAACAGAAAATCATAACATAATTAAGCACAAATGTTTATACTGCTATATAATTACTATTCCATTTAAATTATTTATTAGTTTAGATGTAACACCAGAAATTGATTTTGACATACCTCATGGTACCCTTAACAATGCAACACATATTATAGCCTAGGTAACTAAATGTAACAAGGTAGGTGGTAGTTTAGTTGAAATATTGTTGATCGGTCAGAAAGAAGACAAGTACTTGGGTCTGACAATTCAGTTGATGTTTACAAGGCTTTTATCAAGGTCAGGAATGCTGAAAAAACAAAAACTGCAACTTCCTAACACCAAAAATCCTTCAATAGGAAGATATTTGCAGGAAAAACTTCTGAGGGAAAAGAATCAAAAGACATGATGGGGTCAGGACCGGAACTCTAGGCTCTGATAGAGGGTTAGAGCAAGGTTGAGATCTAGACCTAGAGGAAGCTGAACAGACCCATTGGTGGTACATTTAATGTAACACTAGCATAAAGTGCCAATCAATCCATCGTGCTATTCATAACAATCATTCAATCAAAAGGAAATTAAAGAAAAATAAGCTGGCACAATCGATACCAAGATTTTTACGTGAAAAACTAAATGAAAAAACCACTGAACCTAATCCAGTCAGGTCAAAAATCCAGTATTAGAAAGATATTTCCACATTAGTTTAAAGTTCGCATCCCCTAGAACTCCTAGTTAACTATTGGCAGACTGATCCACCAAACTCAAGCACAAAATTTCCAGGCACAGAGTCTGGTCCATCGACAGACTTCGCTCCTCATGAATATGCTCCTTCAATAATAATTCTGATCTCCAGACTAGTCATCCTGGTAGAGAACAGGTGGCAGCAAGTAGAGGACAGTGGCAGCAACCTTTTAAAGTATATAAAAGGCATGGCAAGGAGGGTTCTAAGGCTCAAACCTTAATTTGGCACATGCTAGACAATGGGGGGTCCACTTGGAGTCTTGCATAATTAGGGGGTTTGGTGAAATTGCATTGTTTTGGTAAATTGCATCAATTAAGTTATTTGTTACTTTATTAAGCTAGAGTCAACTTTTGATTACCTCCTTTGTAGGGTAATCCAAGGGTCATCTTTTATTATACAAAGGATACTGTGTAATTACGATTACTCAATCAAGGAATTATAAAAAATATCTTTGAGATTTCTTTGTGAGTGATTCACAAATTATGAGGGTGTGAGGCCTTCTCTAGGCGTGATGCCTAGGCCCTATTGGTGTGATTTCAATAGGTTTTTGTTGTTTTCAATCCTTTCTCTCTACCAATCTGTTTATTTGAATTTCCAGCCACTTCTCCTTTGTTATTCTACATTTCTACAATCGAACCTCCAAACTTCAGCCCTAATTCTTGGACTTTCAGCCTCTGAATTATTTAGTTCTTAACTATTTAAGGCTTCTCCCTTGTCCTACATCAGTTTTTGGTATCAGAGCCTAAGTAGGATCGAGAAACAAAAGATTGGATAGTAATCAAGAGATTGAGTTGTTGTCACATATAGTGGAACAACTTCTTTTTTTTTTATAAGTAAGTCAAATATATAAAAACCGCTCAAAAGGGGAGCGGATCCCAAACATACAAAAAGGCCAAACAAAAAACAACTCAAGCCTTCAAAGAGGCTAAAAAGAGAACAATCTCCTCAATCGATCTATAATCTCTCCCCGAAACCCAACAAAAAAGAGTGGAAATAATGGAGAACTTAGGCATAGCAATAGGCTTCTCCTTTCTGTCAAAATATCTTTTATTCCTCTCAAGCCAAATGCACCACCAAATACAGAGAGGCGTAGCCCTCCAAGCATCCCGAATGAGAGCCCCAGCTGAGAAACCTCTCCAAGCCTCAATCAATCCTCTAGAGGAACAAGGCATAACCCAAGGAACCCCAAACAAACCAAGCATCAAATCCCAACAAGCTCTAGCCGTGTTGCAATGTAACAAAAGGTGATCAACTGTCTCCTCATCGCAAAGGCACAAGGAACAACGATTGACCACCACCTGATTCCTCCTCAAATTATCCTCTGAATGCTCAATGCGATCAGATAGGAGCTCGAATTTCGCGGCCTTTTAACAAATCGGTAGCCCTTGAAGAAGGATCTGCCTTTGGTACTAATGATGGCAGAAATCGTGAGCAACAACAGCCTTTGAACTCTCAGCAAAGGTGTAATTTGAAGGCTGATCCACCACTACCTCCCATGTTGGAGTTTCCAAGAAATCCATTAGAAGTGAATCATCATGAACGACATGATGCCGCTAGAGATATTCCAAATAAGTCAAGTGATGAAACGTGCAGCACACCGACAACCACCATGCTGCCAAATGGTGGATCAAATGCATCTTTCTATAACATAGCTCATTCTGAAGGAAAGAGTATGATGGCTAGTAAGGATCATGAAAACCTGCTTGATGATGAGACTTGCAACACTGATCATGTGAAAGATGTTGGAGAGAATGTTTACTCCATCTCCACTGTGACACGCATCCTTGAAGACCCTAAAGTTGCTGGCAAGGATGGGCAGCAGACATCTAATTTTCAGATGCAAGTTCGTCGTGGAAAGTTGAAACAAAGCTCGAAAGCTCATTATTGATGGCGGAAGTTGCGTGAATGTTGTGTCCACAGCCACAGTTGAGTCCCTCGAGCCTTCGATCCAACCACATCCACAAACATTCAAAGTGGCTTGGATAGATAGTACTTCTACTCTGAATCGGCCAAAAGATGTGGCTATTGGAGTAGATACTTGGTGTAAATTAGTGGGACCTGCAAAGAAATGGGAGCATGCTTGTGCCAAGAAGCAACAGAAGCTGGTTCAAACATCCACTAACTTGGTAGACGAGGTCTGGAAAAACCAACTGCCAGAAGAAACTAATCCTGTAAGTGATAAGCTAAAGGGGTCTTGCGCCTCAAAAGAGCATTTTAGAGGGTTAAGTTTTCCTACTATTTCCTCAGTTGGTCCTAATGCAGCAATTATGCATTATAAACCAGAGGAGAAAATATGTTTAGAACTTGATCCAAACAGCATTTGTCTATTCGATTCGGGAGTACAGTACCTAGATGGAACCAACTGGGATGCTCTTTCTGTTCTTGCTTGAATACATTCGTCGAAGGATAGCCTTGATTTTTGACATGGTACTGGCCATGGAGTTGGTATCAGAGGTGATGGGTCAGATGCTGATTTTGTTCTTGGGTTGCCTAGAACTAGTCGAGGACATGATGCTATAATCATTGTTTTGGATTGTTTTTCGGAAAAGGCACATTTCCTTCTATGTTCTAAGACCTACAATGCTATCCACAATGCCAAACCTTTTTTTCAAGAAGTTGTCCGACTTCATGGGTTGCACAACACTATTGTTTCTGTTCGAGCTCTGAGGTTTATGCGTTGTTTTTGGTGCAAATTATGGAAAATGCTGAATACAAGGCTGAAATTTTCTTACTCTTTTCACCCTTATGAGCAATTTCATCCCTTTAACTCGTCGGAGCCGAGTTTTGCCAAGCTGGAGAGAAATGGTAGAGAACAGGTGGCAGCAAGTAGAGAACAGTGGCAGCAACCTTTTAAAGTATATAAAAGGCGTGGCAAGGAGGGTTCTAAGGCTCAAACCTTAATTTGGCACATGCTAGACGACGGGGGGTCCACTTGGAGTCTTGCATAATTAGGGGGTTTGGTCAAATTGTATTATTTTGGTAATTGCATCAATTATGGTGAAATTGCATCAATTAGATTAAATTGCATCAATTAAGTTATTCGTTACTTTATTAAGCTAGAGTCAACTTTTGTAAGATTATATGTAATTCTGATTACTCAATCAAGGAATGAATAAAAAATATCTTTGAGATTTCTTTGTGAGTGATTCACAAATTATGAGGGTGTGAGGCCTTCTCTAGGTGTGATGCCTAGGCCTTCTCTAGGTGTGATGCCTAGGCCCTATTGGTGTGATTCCAATAGGTTTTTGTTGTTTTCAATCCTCTCTCTCTACCAATCTGTTTATTTGAATTTCCAGCCACTTCTCCTTTGTTTTTCTATTTCTACAATCGAACCTCCAAATTTCAGCCCTAGATCTTTGGACTTTCAGCCTCTGAATTCTTTAGTTCTTAACTATTTAAGACTTCTCCCTTGTCCTACATCACGTCCACTTCAATCTTGGTTGATTGATTGTTTGTTTGTGTTCAACTCTTTAGTGCAATTCCGCAGCAGTTTAGATGTCAGCACTCATATACTACACTCAGCAATCTAATGCAATGTAATTGAAGAATGCTAAAGAAAAATATATCTACACTCGATTTTCCTTACAAACTCTCTAGCTTGTGTGTTTCTATGTGTCTCTAAGTTTTCTGATAAAATAAGGTATTTAGATTATTAACATAGATGCGTTTTAGATTAAATCATTAAATATAGTCCTATCAGCCATTTGTACTTGCATTGCATTTTGCATGTGATTCATTGCTTAAACTTTAATTTAGGCAACAAGCCACTTATTCTATAATGAAAGACGAGTTTTTATGCTGCTGGTAGTTTACATCAGCAATAATGATAAAGGTACGAATTATACTAGATTCTTAATTTCTTACCCGAGCCAACCTTGCCTCTTTTGACTGACCAGTAGATATTGCACCTTTAATGAGTCCTTGAGCCTGCAAAACAACAAAAGGAAGTCAATGAAGAACCTTATATGCCTAGCATTTAGGAATACTCAACATCAGAAGTGACAAAGTATGTCAAGATGTTCTACCCTACTGATATGTTACCTCATCAAGCTGATCTTGTACTTTCACTGGAAAAATATCCGTTTTTTGTTCATATTGCTTCTTTTGATTGGAAAGAGGTTCAGCCATGAGATTAGCATCTTTCAGTTCTGACTCAACATTACCAGGTGTTTCAGCAATTACAGATTGAGATCTCTCTTCATCAATCTTTACAGGAGCACTTGCATCTTCCAACTTGATAACTTGGCCAGAATCAACTGCAGGATCTTCACCAACAACCTTATCACCTTTGGCAAGTGGTGAAGAATGACTCTCCTCGTGAACATCCGAAGCTTGCTTATCAACTGATTTGCCATTTGACGATGAAGTAATGGCTTCCACATTACTAACAGTTGCTGGCACTTTTGCATGATCATCGTCATGCTTCACCCCGTCGTTCGAGAAATTTAAAGGTAAAGGAGAGCCTAATATGGACCCATCTTTATGAAGATTGTTCGGCTCCTCGTTTCTACTTTGAGAAGTATAATTACTTGGAGAAGCCCCATCAGTTTCAATTGACATAGCAGTCATATCTTTATCAGAAACTAGGCCCAACTTTGTTGTCTCAAAGGTAGTTTCATCCCGTGCAGCATTGATTGTTTTAGGAGTTTCGTTGGAGGAAAGTCTCTTTTGAGTCTACAAATGACCTAATTGTTAGATAAACCACACAATTCAAATTGTCTGTGACAAAAATATATTCAAGAAATATTTATAAGCTAGAAAACAACGAAAATACCTTTGTCTTTAGCCTTGTCCTCTTTTCTTGAGATCCATGCCCATTAGAAGCTTAAATTGAAAGGCAAAAGAAAAAGAAGAAATATTAACAATATATGCCAGTTATTGGTATCTTTAGGAAAGCAGACAAGAACTGTCTATGGCTGGGTAATACTAACAAATCACCTTAACCTCGTTGTCGAACTTATACATCATATTAATATTCATTTATATTCTCATATTGCATATAACATTAAGATGTAGTAATTGGTATATCCGGCCTATGACATTTTTGTCCTAGCTGATAGTCGAAGATGGTGCAGTAACCAGATATCAAAGCATTGCTTTTAGATTGATTTGCCTGTAATGAAGCTTTTGAAGAACTGATATTCGTACCTGTTGGCAGAAAATTAGTCTCCTCATCCGGCTTGTCACCAACAACACTCTTTGCTCTTCGATCTACAGTTTCAAATAAATCTGTTGCAACACAGTTGCAGACTATTCAGTTCTTAACGAGTATGCGTACACAAAAATAGTTGAATGTGTATGAGTATGAGCATGCATGTATATAGATATACAAATTAATTAATTAATCATAACAAGTAATGTTTACACATATATTAACTCAATGCTTCTTTTAGAGAGAGAGAGAGAGAGAGAGATTATGTATGACTACAACATTAAATATGCAAATACAAGTAATTCAAAACAGAAGTAATATGGTGTAGTTAGTCACCAGCAGTTACCATCAAGGCATCAACAAATTATAAGGCCCAAAAGAGCGTCACCATCTAACAGAAGTTAAAAGAAATTCTGAAAGAAAACGTCTGAACCCAGTGATGCCCTGCCAACGCAGGATGCAAAGAGGGGAAGACTGAAGACAAACCTAAATTTTTTTTTTTTTTGGTAGGTTATTTACAGAAATTCTATTGTAATATATGTCTAATAGAGGTTGAATAGACTTTTTTTTTTTTGTATTAAAAAAATAAATAAAAAAATAAATAAAAAATAAAAATAAAAATAATCAATAAAAATTTATCAGTGTTTTGCCTGTGTATATAAAAGTAGAAAGCAATAAAAAAGGTTTGCCTCTGTTTAAATTTTAATAGGAGGAATTGAGACAAGCTTGGAGTGTCAAATCAACAAAACTGGCCCGCACATTCTTTTCGCTAATTGAAGAATACTAGACAAATTTGACAAGCTTTAAAATTACATTGAGATTGTCTACAATATGATGAGGTCTGATTTGCAATAAGGATGGTATAGACAAAATAAAGAAAAGAAATCCCAACAATTTATGTATTTCACTTGGGATTACCACAAATCTGACCCGTGCACCATTCTACAACTACTTAGTCAATTGAGCAGTGAACTCCTACAATGCAGGACACTAGTAGTACATGAAAACTCTTCCAGCTCTTTTATGTTTTTCATTATTATTATTTATTTATTTATTCATTCATTTGAATTTTGTTGTGGAGGGGGGAACTATAACGATATTAAGACAAAATCTGAATCCTTTTTTCTAGCTAAGAAGAAAGTTGAGCTTTTAAGAGAAGTTTTGCATTAACAAACACATCATGAATCAAACATCCCATTTAAGTACACTGAAATAAGCCCGGTGATATCACAGTCTCACTCAAAATAAGTGGCACAGTACGTGCCCTTCCCATTTCATGTCTCAAAGCAATCCATCTTTAGGCAACATTGCTGCTCTCAATCATTCACATGTTAGCATGACCAGGATTTTAAACCATTTTCTACATCCAAAAAAGTTAACCAAATGAAACCAATCTTAGACAGTGCACAATATCCAACAAGCCAAAAATTAATCTTCCTCCTCCTCTTCATTGTTCTTGGAGACATCACAATAATCTCAACCCACGTTTAGTGTCAGAACTCTCATGACATCCAAAAAACAAAGCTGAGCCAGATCTAGCTGATACTTTAAACCATGATTCTGAAATCCATCGACTATGCGCGTGAGCTAATACATTTAGATTCTCTATTTGCTCATATAAAATTAACTACCTAGTTGCCAGATTATCAGCTAAACACAAAATTTTCAAATGTAGCTATAACCTTAAAAGTTAATCGAGATTAAACACCTCAAATGTCGTTCCTAACAAAGATCCATCCTTTAATGTTCATACCACACTATCAAATCAGATATTCCACACGAAAAATATAATTTAAATAAAAAATATACAAAATTCGCATACATTTTTAACACACGCCACTTCAGATCAGACGTCATATACATCAAACACAGAAATGCGCAAAAATAAAAATTAAAAAACATACATATAATACTGTGTGTGTATGGATAGAGAGATAAGATTCGTGATTCATGCCTTCAGCGAGGTTGAGGAAATAAGACATTGAACGCGAAGCTTGGGCTTGAAATCAGTGATGCCCTAAGAGAGATCAAACAATCAATCAATCAATGGAGTTTCTTGAAATGAAGACACCAAATATCAATTGCTTCAATGAAATGCTTGAGAATTTGATAGATCTCTCTGTAAGAGATCGATAAATCAACTGTTGTTTTGTATACAAATTATACAATCACCGGATCACATAGAAATTATACAAATTTCTCTCCTCTCGTTAGTTAAAGGGCACAAGTTAGCAGCAGCAAGGAAAGCGGAATTGTTCGCGTGCGATCAAAGCTATCCTATCAATGTATGGTACGGTCATCGTGACCGTTTGTTAGGGATATCTCATAATGGATGGTTCGATAAGCTCGATCGTTTCAATGATCAGATCTATGTTGTGTGGCCTGTTGCTAAGGGTGGCAAAAACTCGTACCCGGCGGGTCCCCCCCCATCCTCCCCTGTTATGGCGGATTTGGGGGTTCATTTATGTAAGTGAGAAGGGAATGGAGATTATATTTGAAACCTCGGCAATGCCGGGGGAGGGCGCCCCCGCCCCATTTATAATGCATTTTTACAAAACTACCCTTACATGTTACAAAATATTACTAAATTATATAACTATATATGTAATATATTCACTTCTGAAACCCTAGATCTATTCCCTCGCAGCATAGTCATCGTTAGAATAATGTTATTTGTTTTGATTGATCATGTTAAAAATTTTCAGACTATTCCAAAAAATGTTATATGTGGTTTTGCTATAAGTTTGATCGGGTTGAAATGATATGTTTTAAATTGTTATAATTGTGCTGAAGTTTTATTAAATTATTAAGTTGAAAAATATTATAGTTGTGTTGATTTTGGGCGGAGACGAGGGCTAATGTGGAGGGGTGGGGCGGGGACGGGGGAGGGAATTGAAATTTAAACGAGTATCGGGGCGGGGACGGGGGTAAAAAATTTGACCAGGGATGGGGATGGGGAATGAGATCCCCGCCCCATTGCCATCCGTACCTGTTGTTGTGGGTGATAGAATTTGTGGAAATTCCACTTCCTTCCCCAAGCAAGAAAAATATTAGAACATCCACTTCTTGTGATAATGAAGGGAAAGTGATTGGGAGAAAAAAATTGTTTGTATACCATGGAGAAGGAAATTAGAGGACAGAATAATATTAAAAGTCAAAAAACTAATGGAGATAAAATAAAAAATACAGAAATGTTTTATTTTATAACCTAAACAAATTTTTTTACCAAATAGTTTATTTGATAGTTGTTAATTCTCTAATCATTTACCTATGTTGCTTTTTCATTTTCATCCTTATTTTTAAAAAAACATGTAGGTTCAGTTTGTTTAGATGTAAATATATTTTTTAAAATAATTATTTTATTTTCTAATTTTGATTGTCCTAAAATATTTACGAAGAAAAAAAAAAATTAAAACTTAACAAAAATAATTTATCTATCAATTTTGGACAAGTTATTTTACACCCCGCCCTGTGAACTTGTCTTCAATCTCGATTTAAATCTTTGTCAAATGTCAAAAAAATAAAACTTTAATAAAATATTTTACCTTAAAAAAAAAAAAACTTTAAGTCGAAACAAACCTAGCCCTAATATAAAATTTGCATATTTTTTCTTACATTTATTTTCCTATTTTTAAGACAACCAAACATGGTTAAAATATTTCCCTAACCTTTACCAATACTTTTTAAAATTAATTCTCAATATGGGTTATAAATTGATTTTCTCAAAAGAAGTGTGAGACCACATGTGCATAAGGATCTTGTGCTTCTCCTCATACTGTTTCGGTGAACAGAAACAAAGCCCAAATTGGAGCTCCTAAAAATCCGTATCGAACTGCACATTGTGCACCAAAACTATAAACCTGCACATTGGGAGTGTTTACAAGGCTCCATGATATGTTCTTAAGCTTAGTGTCATCGGGTGTTTCACGATCCAATCTAAAAAATTTAAATTTTTAGGTAATTCTAGCACTCAGCTTTATATGTTCAATTCGATGTTGGCCAAGAATACGTGACATTCTCATTCATTCAAATTAGCAGTGCCCTCGTTGCGATTAGTCTAACCTGCCATCCTATTCACCCAATTCAAACACCTCTTGATGTGACACTGAATCAGCAATTTCGGCCTACTCAGGTACCATATCACAATTTGAATACTTCACGTTCCAACTAAAAAACTTAAGTTATTAAATAATATTAACACCCAACCTTATATGTCTAAAACCCTTTCTATTCAGAGATGATATGACATAAGACAAGAACCCATGACATTATATGAGGTTTTTACATTTATATTAGCCCCGAATTGTTTAGAAAAAAAGTAACATACGGGTTAAAAAATACTTAGTTAAATAAGAAGTGAGATAATCTTGTAACAAAAATAAATAAATAAATAAATGATTGAGAGTCTATCTAAAACGTCAAGAAATTATTTTGTACCTCAGGATAACGATTGTTAAATACCCGGCCAATCACAACATTCTATTTCCTATTATCAAAATAAATAGGAGAGTGTGATTGATTGGGGGTATTTAACAAAATTTCCCAACAAAAGGCAACAAAAAAATTATTTGGTTTGATTTAGACCACCAATTGGGCCATTCTGTATCCATTTCTAGGCCCAAAGTTACTATAGACGTTTGTTTGGCCCAGTGCGCGGTTTTTATGGGCAACTGGGCGATATAAATGGTTGGTGGCCACAAGTTCCATCAATTAAGTGAATGGTCAATATCTATAGTTCGATTGAGAAAGATCCATTTCCACCTTAAAAAAATTCACGTGAGACCCACCAAAGATCTCTATCTTCTATTTCTAGAAAGAGATTTACAATTTTAGGTTCTGCAAATATTTAATGTACAACTCTTGATCATTGACCTTCATGCTCATTAATGATTCTGTAGTAAGCAAAAATAATAATATTAATTAATTGAGAAAAAAAAATGCTCTCAACGTTTTAGATTTTGATCAGCAATATGTTATGTTAATAAGTAATATTTTTACTTTGCTTTACAAAATAATTTCTTTTACAATTAAATTTGTCAGATTTTTTAAGTACATTCGTGGTTGAACGTATGAATGAGTAGTATGATTTTAGAACTAGCATTACGCATTTACATTATTTTACACTATTTTATACACTTGCACTTCATTTTTATTTTATTTTATTTTTAAATAAAATAATATGATATGATATAATATAATATGATATGAAGTAATTTTCCTCCAAAACACAAAACACAGAACTTTATAGTAGTAGGGTAACACTTGGACAGTGAGTTAGGTGATCCAAGACCTATCTTCCCAAAATCAAGTTCGGAATCATTCACTATTCTTTGTATTAAATTTTGAAAATGACTCAACACTTTATAGTTATTATTATCGTGTTTATAAATTTAAATCAATTAACTATTACAATTATGTCACATGTTATTGGTTAATAACTACCAATAAAATTATGTTATTTAAGAATAAATCATTCAACCTTAACCTTATTTTATATAACATGTATTATAAAAATCTAAAAATTATAAAAATATATATTTCAAATTACTTGTATTACCCACAACATTTACTCAAAATCTATACTAATGAATTTGGAATTTAAGATTTCAATTCAATTTTAGCCTTATAAATTTTTTCGGTAGGGCTCGGGTTAGCCCCACTCTCGTAGCATCCCTACATCAGAGGAACAATTTCACTATTTTTTTATTATAAATAAAAAAAAAAAAAAAACAAAAAACAAGTTAGACGTAGTGTAAAAATGTGCCAATATCAAATATTTTTAAATTTTATAAACATTATTTATACAGCAAAAGCTAGTAACTACCACAAAAGTATGTGACTTATTGATATATTTTCTCAATTCAAAATGAAAGGTAAAATAATACTTTAAAAAAAAAATCGCTAAATGAGTGTAAAAATTAGCCGTGTTTTAAATTATTAATTAGCAACAACCCAACCCTTAAAATTTCCACCAAAAAAAAAATAATAATAAAAAATCCCAACCCTCAAATAAAATAAAATACTGTAAAAAATAACAGCAACAGTCCCATTGAAGAGTCAGCAGTTCATGGCCATACAGTCAAACGCAGGTGTGAACGGTTCACCAAAATATGTCCAAGGGCGTGTTTGGAGGTAGCGTAGATGTGTGACGTCTCTCCAACAGTCAACAATATCCATATACTTTGAAAAGTATAGAGAGTCTATATACGTATACACATGGTCACTCATTGCATCAGAGACCACCATCTTTCGCGTTGGACGCTGTTTCTTGCTCTGGTATGATTCTTCTTTGACAAAATGATCCAACAAATTATAGTTCCAGCTTATCTCTTCCTACTTTAGCCGCCTTTATTTCCGGTTTTGGTTCTCTCACTACAATCATATTGATATTTATTGTGTCAGACCATTTATACTAGTATTTATGTGTGTATACAATCTGGCTCAGAAAACTATCATCATTTAAACCGTGACATCGACCTTTATAGTACTTGGTTCCTGAGTTTTGGTCAAGTTTCTTATCCGCGTTTGTTCTCTGGTTTTGGTGAATTGAGCATGAAAATATCTGGTTTAGCTTTGGAATGGTACTTCGAATTTGAGCATAAGAAGTATCAGTTTCTCTGATATTATTATATCATCCTTGAGTAGGGTTTTAGGTAATCTCATTTGGGGTTTGTCGGATTTCTGGATTTGGTGAATTGGGTATTTAGAATTTCAGTTTACGTTTTTGTCGCTAGTTCTTTGAGTTTAGATTTCTCGTTATTAATGCAATTGGGTTTGATGTATTTTTGTCTTTAACTAGGTTGGAGAACTTTTGATAGAATTTGGGAAATTGAAGGTGCCCCTTTTGATCACTTTCAAACCCTGGAACTAAAAAATCAGAAGGCTTTTCTACTTCAAACACTTATTTTGATCTGGGTTTCTCTCCTTTGTCAATTTGGCTAACTGGGCTTTGAAGACTTTGGTTGTCTTTGGTGGCAGTGATTGCGGCAATTGAATTCCTCCTTAAAACTGATATATAGGTGGGTTCTCAACTTACTCTCTGCATTTGGGTTTCTTTCCTTTCTCAATTTGGTGAATTGGGCACGTAGTGTGAATTGCCTGAATTGTTCTTTCTTGTCTGGATTTTCAGCTCTTTTTATATATGGGTTTCTCTCCTTTCTCAATTTGGTGAACCTATTTACCAATATCTATCGGTCTATATATATATATATATGTGAACTGGGTTTGAAGACTTTGGTTGACTTTGGCGGTGATTGCGGAGATATATAGGGGGATTCTAAACTTGCAACCCTTTTTACATTCTGGTTAAACTGGTTTGTTAGTTCATTGAACTGGGCATGCACCACATTCCTTGACATGTGAGGTGTCTGCTGACTGGTTTATATGTTAGTCGGTTTTGCTTGATGGCTACTTAATGAATCCAGCTATGCTTTGTTTAATTCTCAAAGATGGAATTTAGGTGCAATGTTTTGTTGAGAATGGCTGTGGTTGTGTTCACTCTGTTGTTGGTGGTGCAATTGCCAAGAATCTTTGCCTCCAGATTGTTAATAGAGTCAGAGGCCTGTGGAACTGATCACATCAGCCATTTGGGTTACTCTGGTCATGAATTGTTTTACATAAATGGGAAATTAGTAGACAAAGATATGTTCTGCAATGCCGTAAAATCCTATCATGCAAATCATTGCTTCATCACTGGAAATGTCAGAAGTTACTGTGGATTGGAGCATTCTTTAGGTAAGAATTGGTACAAAATATTCATTCATCTTATTCAATCGGGGAAAAAAAAAAAAGAAAAAAAGGAATTAGTACAAAATATTGCCTTTTGAGTTCTCTGTGTTAAATGTCATTCTACTTCGTTTTCTTCAGGGAAAAAATTATGCATTTCCTTATGAAGTAGAACTTTTAATCTTGTTTTGCAGGTGAGTTGTCTCTGAAGGCAGGAAGTAAGTTTTTGCAAAAGGTGGTTAGAGAAGAATCTGCAAGCCATAATTTTGATCGGAAAAGTCAACCGAGTGGATGCAAATCTCTGTTAACCCCAAAAAAGTTGACGGCCATGGCAGTACCAGGAATTTTTGTTCTGTGTTGTAGTTTTCTTTGCCCATGTTTTCATAAGAGGA
Source organism: Cornus florida (assembly GCF_030987335.1). Classification (NCBI taxonomy): domain Eukaryota; kingdom Viridiplantae; phylum Streptophyta; class Magnoliopsida; order Cornales; family Cornaceae; genus Cornus; species Cornus florida. Next base: position 88,296,053 of record NW_026775580.1, on the reverse strand, counting down.
GGAAAGAAACAGGCCACGATGTTCTTTCCAAGAACCCAAGTTCAAGTGAGTCGAAATATCCTTTGTTTTTCGAAGAATTACTATATTGAGACACAGAGGCTTGTCAATATTTGTGATATAGAAGTTTGTTAACAAATTATTATTATTATTATTTTTTTTTTGGGGGGGGGGGGGGGGGGTATTATGGGGTTATGCAACTAGAATATTATGCAGTTACTAACAGTTATAAGATGAATTTTTGTGTAGTGTCCTAGGAGTAGGAAATTGTTTTCACTTATCTTCCCCTAGTGTGGATAAAATTTCTGATTTTGCAGCTTCTCTCCATCATCTAAATTTTACTGGTTAGCTTTTACCTATATGATACAATTTGGCCCATTGAGTTCTTAATGCTCACTGATAAATGGATCCTATTGTGCTTGCAGTGGGTTCAGTTTCCTCTGTGGAAGTGAATTCTGCTTTTGAAAAGATTCAAGGCAGTCCACTAAGACTTCCGCCTACTCCTAGATTTTCCATGTCCCCAGATCTTAAAAGAGTTGGATCAGTTCATCTCAATATGAGTCAGGTTGCTAAAGCCACGAAGAATTTTTCACCTACCATGAAGATTGGTGAGGGAGGCTTTGGAACTGTCTACAAGGCCCAGCTACAAGATGGCCAGATAGTTGCCATAAAACGAGCAAGGAAGGTATGCTACAGTGTGTTCTCATGACCTAAAATTTATAGCTTCAGCTATGTTATTCCCGATCCTGTGATGAAAGTCAATGCCATTATTCTTTTTCTTTGAGTAGGAACTGTCATATTGTTGTTTCAGTTCTTCTGCACATGGCATAAGATTCAACTATAGTGTGTTCCATCCATCTTTAAAATAGAGGTGCCTAAAAGGTTTGCATGGAATACTTATCAAAACAAAAAAAAGAAGGTTTGCATGGAATACAGAATTAGAAGAAGATAGATAACAAATTGAATGTGAGATGCATAAAAGAAGGGAATGATATTTTATTGTGGAATCATGTGTGCATTTGACTGACCTTCTTTGACACAACAGCTTACAACAATAACCCCTTCACAGTAATGACACATTTTTATCTCACAATCAAATAATGTAGCCACCTTGAGAAGATAGCATTTCTAGAGAGAGAATTGCAATATCAATCTATAAGGATCACCATCCATGTTTATTATTTTTTAAAAGTTGACTTTGCAAACCGTAGGATGGTCTTTTTGGTTGGATAGAACTTCATTCTCCAGTCAAATATACAGGAATTTCTCTGTATTAGAATGGATTAGTATTCCTATTAATGTGTACACCAGAGACGATGCCAATTTGTTTTAGAATTTTTTAAATTCCTGGTTTAGGATTTCCAATTTCTCATTATTAATCACCCTTAGCAATTGGAAATTGAAGTCAATAAAAGGATCATATTTGATAATCATAAACAAATTGTCAAGTTAAAAGCCTAAATGCATCAAGATTTTCTTTAGGAATACAAATCAATTTCCGAGTGGAAATTGTGCTAGTTGTAACGGACTGGGTGCTTATACGGTTATACTCAATCATTTTCCTATCCGGATCCGATGTGGGACAAGACCCCCTTGTAACATTCTCCCTCACCCGAACTCGCAACGCCCTTGTTGCAGTCGGGCCACCCTGCCTACACGGGGTGTAGACCCGGATGCTTCTGAGCCGGGCGCTTGGCGTGGCACTGGATTTGGCTCTGATACCAACTGTAACAGGCTGGGTGCTTCGCGATCCGACCAAAAAGGTTAAGCTATTAGGTGGTGCTAACACCCAACCATTTATACCCAATCACTTCCCCATCTGGATCCGATGTGGGACAAGACCCCCTTGTAACACTAGTCCACTATCATGTGTGGATATAAACAAAGTTGCTCTTTAACACAAAGTAGGTAATAAATGGAATTTTAATTCCCATGTCATCTTAAATATGTATAAAATCCTTGTCATGTTAATTTGACTGTAAGATCATTATCTTGAGTTCTATGAATGGCTTAACTAAATAGGTGGTTTTTCTTTCCATGTGACTAGTTTCTTGAAAGTTCTAACAAACCGCCTGTCGAGATTTCCTTGAGTATCCTTCTTCGATGCTATTCCTTAAACATATCTTATGATGTTCCTGTATTAACCTGAAAGTATTGCACAGGAACTCTTCGAAGCTCTAAGAACTGAATTCAGCAGCGAAGTTGAACTTCTGACAAGGATTGATCATAGAAATCTAGTAAAGCTGCTTGGTTATGTTGATAAAGGAAATGAACGCCTAATTATTACGGAATATATGCCGAATGGTACCCTAAGAGATCATTTGGATGGTAAGAGTGTCAAACTTTGGGGATTGGCTGATATGCTAATCTAGACAGTAAATCTAGTGCTCATGTTTTTGCTGCTGCTCCTGGCAGGTTTGCGGGGTAAAGTCTTGGATTTTAATCAGCGACTTGAAATCTCCATTGATATTGCTCATGCCTTGACTTATCTCCATCTCTATGCAGGTGACAACACTTTTCATTTAGTTAATTATTTGTTTTCTAATTGTAAATAAATTTCTATTGTTTATGGGATTGTCATGTAAAACTTTTTTCCTATTGAGTTTGATATACATTATTGGGTCCATCCTCTAATAATTTAAGCTCTAACATGGTATCACAACTTTAGTTCTAGGAAGTCTTGGGTTCAAGTATCCCTCTCTGCTTTAGTTCCTCGATTCACTGTCTAAGTTTGCACTTGTTCTAATCTTGATTTGGTCTATTTGAGTTGCCATGTGGAAGATGGGATTGCATGTCTGGGATGGTGTTGAGCTTGATATACATTATTGGGCCAATTCTCTAGTAGATTAAGCTTTTAGGGTGATTAACATTATTTTTGCGCATAATAGTTGCCAAACATATGGCTTGTGGTACAGCTTATCTGATCGATTCACTTCCTTTCACTCGCCTTACAAGGACCTCCGGTCCTGAAAATGAGTATAGTTTTGAATAGAGAACTATCAAGGGTTCGAAGTCCTCTCTCCTTTTGCTCGTTGAATTGATTTGTTTATTTATTGGTTTTGCCTGGCCCATTATCATAAATAAAGGGGAATAGTTCGGCTATCCCACCTAGCCAAGCTAGGAAATAATAAATTAGATATAAATAAGCCAGGAAAGACATTTTAAGTATGACTTGATTCTAATATGTACGATGGAATCAAATTGATTCCTACTTCAAGCATTGGACTTTGTGGCTCAATTAAGAGGGGTTGTGGAAAGAACGTGTTCAAAATCACGATCAATTCCTTATTCAAATCCTGTTGCAGCTATCGGCTATAGATAGTCATCTTTCGAGTTGTTTAGGTTCTGGAATTCCATCTCTAGTTGGCAAGAGGAAGGTATGGCGAGCCAAACCCATGTTGTCGGCACCCTTTTTCTCATTGGGTTGGATAGATCGAGGGTTCCAGACCTCCTTAAGTAGTAGTAGGTCCAGTCCCAGTTTTCTTAGGTTTTTTGGGTATGCAAAGTCAGAAGAAGCACTTGTGGAAAGGCCAGTTGAGTTTGATAGGTCTAGTTGAGTTATTTGTTTATTTACTACTCTGCTAGTCGGTGTTGGTCAGACTTCCCTGCTTGTGACTGATTTTCATGAATTCCATCTCCCCAGGATCCATGATGTCCTATCCGATGGCCATTAACTGCCTTCAAGGAATTTCTTACTCAAAAGTACGAGAGTTCAGCAGAAAAGATGGGAGGAGTGATGGATCCCTTACTTTCACCTGCATTTAAAAAATAAAAAATAAATTAAAGTGGCATGATGTTGTTGGTAACGAGGGGGGTTCGGTTCACGTCTATACGTTTGGTCATTGGGCTTAATTGATTCTTGGATAGCTTGCTCTGGACTTTCTATAGATTTTGCAGGCGCAGGGGAAACTCGGCTTCAAAACCCTTCACCTAGGAAATTTGTTCGGTGTCTCGGAGTTGTAATCTTTCCACCCCGCTCCCAACTAAAAAGACCATGAGCACTTTGATGGGACGCTCATTCCTGAGAAACAAAACGAGCATTGTGTAAAGTGGAAAGGGCGGCTGTTCGTACACTTTCCGGAAATGGTGGAAATATACTCCAGTGCTTAGTAGAATTAAGGATTAGCTTTGTCTTCAAGTGAAGGGGTGAGGGGAACTGCTCAAAAAAGAGGAAAGAAAGAGGAGTGACAAGGTTCAGTTCAGATTTGACTGTTTGCAGCGTGGGAGCGGTTTACCCAAAAAATCCCTGGCAACAATTAAAAAAATAAGATATCTTGGTAATGAAAACTACCATTTTGTGCCACAATCATTTAGATAATTAACTTCTCAGAGGCAAAAAACTGAAGATACCAGTTTGACTTCTGTAGAATCTGTTAGCAGGTCCAGGTTGACTTTGATAGCAGCTGTAAGCAGGTCCAGGGCCCATAAACATTTCCTTCTCTTTCTTCAGTATCACAGAGCATGAAAGCTGCTGTAATGGATTAGTGGCTTTTTATTTAGAGTCTGAAAATTGACTGCTGCAAGTGCAAGACGTTCATAATATTTAAATAAAAGAGCAAGTGGGATTGTAAGCTTTATTATATTATAGACAAAATCCTTTATCTTCGTAAAGTAATTAGCCTGGTGCATAAATAAGAGGGGCCAAGTTGGATTGTTACGCTGCGGCTAGATGATAGTGAACACAGTCATAATTACTGAATAATTCTTTTTGAACTCAAAATCTTTTCAACTGTATATTATCTCATTATATTAAGTTAGAAATTGGTTTTCTAACTCTTAGGAAATAAGAAATAGTAACTGGAAAGAGAGAAATAAAGCTCGAGGAAGTGGAAAGAAATGGCCAACAGAAGCATATTTGTAATTCACATCATAGGCCTATTGAATCATCTTTGTAATTTACATGATAAGCAGAGGTCATTAAAGCGTTCAGTATGATCTTCATTTTATAATTTTTGACATAGCTTACTGCTACCCCGAATATTTGGCCTTTGTTTTCAAAATGATCGCAGGGAACTTATTTAAATTTAAAGCATTCTTCTAATTCCGTGTCTGGACATACTTGTTTGGCATGTGCCCAGTGGTAGTCTCTTCAATATGTAGCCTCTACCTTTAAAATTATGTTGGTCATGTTCAATTCATATTTAGCAAAAGTTAAAGCAATCGTGTATCATAGCTCATTTTACTGAAAATTCTGCTGTGTGTTTCTTGAGCCATTTGCTGCCTGTTATTTTGTTGATTTTACAACAGAGAAGCAGATTATCCACCGAGATGTGAAGTCATCTAATATTCTTCTGACTGAGAGCATGAGAGCCAAAGTAGCTGATTTTGGATTTGCGAGGCTTGGTGCAATGGACTCGGATAAATCACATGTTTCAACCAAAGTGAAAGGGACTATTGGTTACCTTGACCCTGAGTATATGAGGACCCGTCAACTCACAGCTAAGAGCGATGTATACTCATTTGGGATTTTACTATTAGAAATTCTAACAGGCCGTCGCCCTGTGGAGTTGACTACACCTGCCAATGAAAGGGTGACGCTTAGATGGGTATCATCTCTTCCCTTCTTACTTGTGAACTTAGTAGCATGAATGCATAGTTCTTTGATCTGATCGCCTTTGGCTTCCTAAAAACAGATGCATGCTACCTCACTGCAGTGATAGGGCTGCAAATAAGCCAACAAGCCATATCTGGGCTTAGCACGGGGTTGGCCCGAACTCGTGATGACTTCAGTAAAATGAGATCGAGCATAGCTCGTATCTGCGAGTTGGCTTGCTCACTAGTTAGCTCATGAAACATATTATTTTAAATTTTATTACTTTTGTTACTTCTAGTATATTTTATTGCTTTCAATTTCAATAGATGGTTATGAAACTTTTTAAAATAAAAAAAAGAAATAAAATGATTAGGCTTGTATACATGAGCCAACATGAGCGAGCCTATCATTACTTAAGTCAGTTATTTTATAAATGAGATAGTAGGTTAAGCTAAGCATAGTCTTTTATCTTATAAACGAACACGGGCCAAGAAGAGCTCGTTCATTTGCAGGTCCTATTAGCAGGGGTAATGCAAATGGTTTTCAGCAACCTCAGATGTCGAAGTCCCTTACATTCCAAGAGTCCAAACTTATGCTAACTGCTAATCTGTTTTTAACTCACCTCGAATTATTGTGTAGGCCTTCAAGCAGTACAATGAAGGAAACGTTACGGGGATGAAGGATCCTCTAATGCAGGAGGTGGTAGATGAGCAGATATTAATGAAAATGTTTGATTTGGCAATCCAATGTGCAGCGCCCACACGTACCGATCGTCCAGACATGAAGTCAGTGGGAGAGCAGTTGTGGGGTATTAGGATGGGTTACCTCAAGACAGGAAGCAGAGGAAATTAAGTGCAAATTGAGTGTGTGATTATTCAAAAAGTCGGTTGTCATGTAGAGAATCCTAAACTAAGCTATTCTCGTCTTTTCATTTTAGTTTGATACCCTGTTGTGTAGCATGCATTAACAGGAATAAGCTATTTATTCACTTGTTTGAAGATTGCTTTTTCTTTTTTCGTTTGGATAAGTTCTTTCTTTGGTCTTTTTCTCACATGCCATTCACGAAGAAGGAACAAGAAGCAGCAGCAAAAGAAGACGACATTGTCCCTCTAAGTAACATGACACTAGAGCAACTCAGAAGTCGATATTTGTTTTTCTACTATTTCAGTAGGTGCTCCAGATAGGAATACAAGAACATCTCACAGCATATATTCATCAGTAATTTCTCTCAGTTCCACATTTCGAAGTTATAAATGCAAAAGTCATATGTTACCTGAAAATTGGATACATAAACCATAGTTTCATCATCTTATGCAACTCTTCAATCAAAAGCCTAACTGAAATGATGATCAGAACCAGCAAATAGCATTACCCAGAATTGACGCCAACACAGCATAATCTGTTTTAGTGATCGGTAGTCTCTCCTGCAATATAACATAGTGGCTAGACCGCAGAAGCCAACGTCTGGAATTGGAAAATACACACCAAATGCTTAGGAACAAATTGGAATATACCTAGGTTACAAGCTCGAATTTTACAACCAACGCACACGAAACATGCATCAGAGCCTGTCTGAACAAGGACTGGTAAAGGGTTTGAGCCTCTAACGATTACTCTGGGGTTAACATCTAAAAGCACCATGAACATGGATGTTTGCCAGAAAACAAGCACAAATTTCCATTTCCATCTTGACCGAATTATTCAAACCATAGTTGAACAGTATTGAAATTAGAGTGGAAAAAGGAAAAAGGAAAAAGGAAAAAAGACGAATAGATAAAAAAAGATCTATATAATTAAATTACCATCCAATACAAGAAGATGAAACTCAACATATTAATCCTGCAAAAAGGAATCTCAGATATTCTTAATGTCACTTGATAAAGAATCACGAGGGGAAAAAGCTCATCTCCTAGTTACTATACAATTACCGGTTAATTACCGCAGTGTATTACAACACATATCTCTGTGGCTAAAGCCACCAACTAGACCGGGATCCTTATTGTCACTATCTAGTCTCTAGTACCAACACAGGCTACGTAACGAGCACAAAAAAAAAAAAAAAAACAAAGGGTAAGAATGAACATTGCAACTTTCTCTTCAACACTTCTGAGAATGGCATCTACTAGTAAATCCAGAATAACTTGACGGGCCCAAAACCATTTCCCTTTACTGGTGGGGGAAAAATGTTTAATTGTTAGATTCAGCTAAAGATTGCTCTGCCGTGAAAGCTTTCGCTCTGAACTAAATATGTCTCTCACCAAAAACCAAAATGAACTATCCAATCTCTAGCACTTCCCTGCTTCGTTCATCAGTTGCCTTTCTGCGTAGCAGGGCCCTAAAAATCGAGACAACTGCAATCAGAGCTATTTGCATGTGCTCAGAGCTATTTGCCTTTACACAAACCTGACCCATCTTCCGGCTATTTAGATTTGCATTAACCGACATTCTTGTGCCTCGGCTTATCCGGAAGCCAGACTTAAAATGTCCACCCAATACCATTTCTTTATTATAGGACAGAACCGTCATTGCCAAGCTGACTTTTTCATTCCTCACAGGGTAATCTCTCCCTCCTAAAGTCGCCTCCAAACTCCCACCATAAGCCACTTGTCCAAGACCCCCCATTTGACCAGCATTCATCACAAACTTTAGTCTCTTCCCAACTAGAATACTGTCTTCAAGCTTTGCACCAACGTAGTACTTGTTCCCGAAAGATGTCACAGAGACTCCACATTCAGTGATATTGCGCTTCAAGTATCTCAGCTTCGTGTTGCTGTGAATGGTACAGATCAAATCTTTACCGGTAGATTGAACATTTAGGCCAACACTATAAGTGGGTCCCCTGGGGTCAATCAAAGCTGCCGCACACTCAGATTGAATACTGAAATCTTGTTTGTCCTTGCTCAGCTGTCCAGTCACGGATGCAAAGATGTCTTTTTTCATTTCCACAGCAGTCTCCAAATTTATTCCATCGAAGCCTACATCATGATCCCAACCGTGGGGATCAAGAACGGGCCTTGCAAGCCACTGGTCATTTGATAAAACACAACGATATCTATGTACAGGGCAATCTGAGTCAAAACTTGGAGGAACCGCCATATCAGGTAATAGAACAGGCTCCGGAGGCCCCTCTTGGTTATCAGAATTATCATCACTGGCCATACAGCCATCTTTCATACGCTTTCTCTCTCTTCGTTTACGCAACTCTTCTTTCAACTGTTTCTTCAAATATAGGGTCTCCCTATAATCCAGCTCGTCAAGGTAATTCTGTTTTTGGGAGTTGGTCAATTTCTCAAACTGAGGTTTTGTCAGGATTCGAATTGGAGGTAATTGATCATATTCATCTTCTTCCTCCATGTCTGAAAGAGACATCACCTCAATCTCATCATCTGCTCCAGTTGGGCTTACAACAGCACGATGCTGAAGAAAAGACGAAAGGAGATGGGGCAGAGAAGGCAGCCGAGTACTACTCAATGGCCCCAGTTCAATGTTGTCTCGAAAGTCCAAGAGCATATTAACATCACCTAAAACTTTGGTGCATATGCATAATAACAAGAACTGAGATTTCCATACCTGTCCATTTGGAAGAATTTTCTCACCAGAAAAATCAGTCCTACAATGAGGATGATTCTCCACCAAAAGTACAGGGTTTTCCAGTTTTGTGTCGAAAACTGCCTGGTGAATGTAGTGCTGCACCAGATCAGTACATTGGGTCAGATAAGATTCATAGCTCACAGGATACCCATTGGGACCTTCAGGAAGAGCTGAGGAACAATGAGTCAAGACAAGGATGGTGTTAAACCAAATTGCAGAACCAAATATATCAGTTATAAGCTTCAATAGGGGAAAATCACTATAGCCCGTGTTGATCAAGTCGAGGCGTTCAAAATATAAAACAATGTCTGGAGGGGATTTTCTGATGAATCTCTTCACAGAGCACAAAAGTTCCCTATTTTTCCTAACAGTGCTTGTAGAGATGGGCAACAAACCAGGGGTATCAATAAACGTTATTCTAATTCCATTAACAGTCCCCGCAACCTCTCTGATGCGATCAGTGGAAGGTCGAAATGCATCAGTTGTGGCCTTAGTTTGATCAAATATTGAATTTATGGTTGCACTCTTCCCAACGCCTGTTTTCCCCAGCACAAGTACTCTAAATGAAAAATCCAATTCAGGTAGGCCAGATGTCTCTTGTTCTGCTGCTATTCCTCTAGCTCTATCACTTCCCAGATTAGCTTTTCTCAACTCTGATTCCCCTGCTCGTATCAAAGTTGCCAGGTGTATCCTATATAAGACCTTTGCCACCAAAAGATTGTCTTGCGACTGGCCAAGTTTCCGGACAAGACGCAAGAACTTAATTTGAAGACCCTCGATCTTTGCCAATGGATCTAGCTTCTTTTGATCAGTGCTGCAATAAGATTGATAAGAACTTCCGGCTGCAACTTGCTGTAAGGAATGATCTTGATTTTCTTGATTACTATTGCTAAAGTGAGATGTATCAGCAGCTACTGGCAGTGCAACCAAACTGGCAGCTTGTTCTGATCCTAAAATATAAAAAGCAATAAGGTCTTAATAGCAAAAATGTATCAATAAGAAAAAGTTTAAGTGACAAAATAAAAGTTAACTTCCAATGTTGAAGCAAGGTTTTGACAATCTCACAAATAGAATCGCAACATTTTATAAGTTATATATCTATGGCTCAAGTACGCATGCCAATTGTTAGTATTTTAAAAGACACTATGAAACATGATGCACAGAGAAGCTTAACCTATGAAACCAAGATATTCTGAATAAGAGACTCAGTGGGGTTAACTTGACTCATAATAATTGGGTAATTTGATGTTTCAGTGACTCCCGAATCGCAGATTTTGACTGAGCTAGTCCATGCCATGACTTAATAGACTTCAATGTATTAAGAGCTTATTTTATATATATTCAGAACATTTTATGACATTAAGGAATACTCTTCCTGCTCCCCAGCTACCGCAAACAAATTCCTATTTAGAATATGATATTTAATATTGATTGATAGTGTTGCCAAAAAGAGTCATACCACAACTACCAATAAAGCATGGTGAATGATGCTGGAAATAGAACACACTCCTATAGCCTTGTGATAGTGACATATGACTGAACTTTAATAATGTAGTTTTTTTTTTTTTAAGTGAATCGTATGAACAGAAAAATATGGTGTTAAGAAGATTTGTCTACATACCAGCACTATCAATTAAGCTTTGTTGTAAACAATTACACAGAGAAGGAAAACCTCGTTATAAACACAGCACCTCAGTTACAACAGTTAACAGAGGCCCTAAAAATTTATAATCAAATCCACAAATCAATTTGGTAGTTCAAAATTCTTCAAGCCAATTCTAATTTTTTGTCACCAGTAAATGAAAATTAACTAAACTTTTCAAAACAAATTCTTTTCTTATAGCTTCCAACAAGAAGACAAGTCCTTTCCAAGAAATTGTCAAACCTATAATATAATCCATCTCCTTTCTGTTATCTAGCCTATTTCAGTGTGATAAGCCTTCCCAATCATAATATCATGTTACACGCATATGACAATGTATAAATACTAAATCTCCAACCTCTATCCTGGCATCCCTTAAAAAATATATACTGTAATAAACTGCATCCAAACAATGAATGGATGTCCTCTCACCATCTTTGCACCTCAAATTTAATTGATGAAGGCCGGCAGAACAGAGACAGTGAGATATAGGGAGGCTTCATAGAACCAAATTTACACGCACATTTAAATTGAAAAGTTAAAATTGGAACTTTTTAAAGGTGCATCTTCAAATAATAACGATGCATCATTGTATCTAAGAATCATCTTGCAATCATATCGAGTAAGGGAATCATCATCGTCAAGTAAGGGAATAGACAAGGATACCTGAGTCACCAGACACTTCATCCAGAGGTACCTCATCAAAAAAACTATCACTGCCTGACAATGGTCTTGCTGCAACCAATGACTTGGATACTAACTGAGACACAACCCAATCCTTAATGCCCATCATGCTTCCTGTAAATAACAAAAAGGATTACTATGATGCATATTCTGAAAACACTCAACCAGCACCCCTATGCATGGAGAAAAATTGTTTTTCAACAGCACCTTAATGGAACACAGAGTAAACAGTATACAAAACTAAAAGTAAAAAAGTTAAATAACTAATGACCAAAATAACTTCTATATTACCAAATGGAATTACACAATTAATGGCAAATCAAAGAATCCAGCCAAATCCACCTTTTCGACTGTTGAACATGCAAAGAACTAAACATGCAAAGTCCAAATTAAATATATATCTGAGCTTATTCCTTAAGACTCATAATATAGAAAAGCCATCATTGTTAAATTCAGTTCATCAAGAGCATTTGTGTGACTATTTAGCTCACACGAAACCCTTCTCATAATCTTATCTAGTGCAGCTTTTTCAGTGCTCAGCAAATAGTATAGAACTCGGTATTAATGAAAATTAAAGAACTCTTGGTAGTAGCTAGTTCAGATGCAGTCTGCATCAAGCCATCAACAGGTACAAAACAATGAAAACTATCTAGTCTTTTTTTTCACCAATATGTGATGGAAAGTATCTGATATGATAATAGACTATAGCTTAGATAATTAAGATGGAATTCTACCATAAACTACATAACCTATGAGCATCCAATCACAACCGATGTAAAGTTTTGGCATCCTCAATGACGGCAAAAATATTGTTTTGACATGCTAAGCACACACCTCACCTGTCTGTGAGTGAAAGTTTTCTTCACAAGCCCACTGGAACTTAATTGTAAGCACTCCTCTACCATCCTAATGGTGGTAGGCACAACAGTGTGAAAAGCCCAATCAACCTCCTTAAATAGGTATAATTTTGTGTGAACATTTATTATTATTATGTATAAAACTAAACCTTTAAGTAATGGAGTACGCCAGCCTAAACCATTCCAAACCTGACTGTGACATTTCCAAGCCCGTTCCAACTTCCAACACGGGCAAGGCAGAATGGTTACCCAGCTAATGTTGCCAATAGCCATCCCTTAATGTCCTTGATATTTCAACTACCTGACCATCTAGAAACTTTCTGATTGTACCTAATATTCCATCAAATTGACTATTTTAGTTCTAGGGGTATCTGTTATTCCTGGTCTCATCCTGTGAAGCAAAGTTGGACAGTGTTGCCCCGCCAATGTACATTAATGTTGCTCCTTCACCCTTGGCCATGTTTCCAATAAAATTGAGATCTCTCATGTTATTTCTCACTTACTCAAAGCATGCCCATTATCGCATTTACCATGTCCTTGCAAGTTGCAACCCCTTAAACCAAAATGGCATCAGTCTCCTGTAATTGTTTCACAATAGTAAATCATCTCAACAAGCATACTCATCTTGTTCAAAACACGGCTACTTAAAACTGTATCATAAGTTTTAAGCATATAAGCCTATATGAACTTGACCACAATTGTTTAATGTGCATGCAATTTTTTGACTAAATACCATAGTACACATCCTGCGGTAACAAAGCACCAGTATTGTGGCACTCTTGCAATATTCTTCCATCAATAGGTCAATCGCATAACACTCAAGAAAATACCTTTACCTCTTCTTTTTTAATTCAATCTCATATTTCAGATTAGTACCAGTCAACAGTGATTCCAATAAAAAATGCATTTGATTTCATTCATGCATTAAAAACACAGACATACACATACACATAAAAATCAACTATTTCTATAACTAATTCAAATTTCCACAATTTAGCAATTCAAGATAAACAAATTAACAGTAGGTGGAGGTTTACCTGATCAGAATACTGCTGCAGACAACTCCCACTTCTACGAAAATGAGAAGAAGTCCAGAAAAACCGAATCGGTAGAAAGATTGAGACTATATTCTGCAAATATATTCATTTTCCACTCATTGTGTCAGCATAAACTAAAATTTGGGGAAATTATGAGTTAAAATAACTAACTCAATCCAGCTCCAAGTCAAAACGACCAACAAGAATCAGCTTAAAACTCTCTTACATAACCTAATGAAAAGCACGTAAAAAAAATAAACAGATCGAAAAGTTTTCGAGAATTGAAAACAATTCTCGAATTCGACACGCAATAATCGAGAGAATCTTTAAACCCTAATCGTATATGAATTCACGAGACAGCGTGATTGATGGTAAGCTTTTCAAATGAGAAGACAAATAGAGAAAGAAGAACAAGAAAAGAAAGAATGATTAGGTTTTTTATCAGATAAGACACAAAAACGACGTTGTAGTGATTGTGCGCCCGAAAGAAAGAGAGAGTGTTTGGTAAACGGGAAGGCGATAAATTGACATGTGGCCTTGTTTTCTGGAGGATAAAAGTAACAGAAGACAAATCTCGTGACTCGTACGTAACGAGGGTCGAACAACTAGTTGATTGTTATAAATTCAATACGACACCGTGGGTCTTTTGTGTCCCCAATTGCCATATCAAGAATTTCGTTGCTAATAAAGCTCGTAGATTTGTGATGAAAAAATGAACATTAATTACTCAAATCTTGTACAATATTAATTATAGGTAAATACCAATCCAATTTTATAAGTACAATATTTATTTGAGTAATTAATTACTCAAAAAGTACTAATTTAAAATATAATCTTTAGACAAACTCAATTACAAGTGAAAATTAACTTACTCAAATTAATTAATTACTCGAGAAGTACTAATTTAAAATATAATCTATAGACTCAATTACAAGTAAAAATTAGCTTTCGCACCCTTTATTAATTTATTTATTTATTTTTGTCTCTGTAAGATATGATCCTCAAATTTTTTATTTTATTTAAAAATATATATATTTTGAAAGGTGGAAAAGATATCATTAAAAATAAAGATATTATATATAGTCATTTTTCATCATTTTAATGTTAAACAAGGTAAAATGGCTCATTGAGGGGGGGGACTACACTGTTTTAAAAACAAAAACCAGGGTCCCTTTTCCTTTTTGGTTAACAGGACTCAGGAGAAGCTAAAAGGCATGAGTGTCTAGCCGATGCCCAAATGGTTGCATAAGCAGCTGATCACGATCGGGTTTTGTATCGTAAAAATTTTAATTGATTGGAGCATGAATATGGTTCTAGCTCCGGATGTCAAGATTAGAGTAGCAACATAATCTGTAACCTGTCACACAAAAAAAAAAAAATTTGGCCAACGGACGGAGTTAGAATTTTAGTTTAGGAGGATACAGTGTTAAGAAAAATAAATATATATTTAAAGGAGCAGAAGGGAAAAAAAAAATAACCAGAAGGAAAAAAATAAGAAAAACAACAACTTAAAAACGAAAAAATTAAAATTTAGTTTAACTTTTTAAAAAAGAATTTGAAGAGTATATTGTTAAAAAAACTAGAAAAATAAGAGATAATTTAAAAACCAAATAATTTGAAGGAGGCCATTATATAAAAAATTTAATATAAATACATATAAAATATAAAAAAAAAAAATTCTATATGTATAGTGGGAGGGGCCAAGGGGTGCCACCCCTGGGCATACGCTGCCTCTGCCCCTACGAGTACAACGTGAGAGAAATTCTGGATTTGGCCGAGTGTATTGCATCTGATGCACTAACTGCAGAGGTGTAACTCAAAATCTTTTGAAGTGCAAAGGAAGTTTTGAAGTGCCTTCCTCATCATCTTTAAGCCCAGTATAAAACTCAACTGCATTATTTAACTTTCCGGGGTAAATTGGACTAGTGTACTATATTATAGTTCAATCAACTGAAAATAATATACTTCACATGTGGCAAAGTTGTGCCCAGTGTTCAGATATCAACACAAACAAGTAAATGTCCTCTCTTCTTTGGCCTTCTAAACAAGCAATAATGCTTTCCTCATTCACTCTTCAGGCTATGTTATTACAGTTTACAGATTATTTGAGGCAGAAAATGTTTACAGCTACTAGCAGTCAAATCCATCAGGCTGCTAAAACGGTGTTTTCTTTGAACGGACTTTTATAATAAACAGTTTTAACTTTTAAGGAACAATAAACAGTTTAAGGAACAATGATGTTCATAAATTTTCTCTTAGCAAATGCCAACCACCATTTATTTGGAGTCCCATTGGGTCTGTATGCAACGCTCAGTAGTCTCCCACTGGTTTCCTCCCGTATCTGCTTCAGATAATTCCTTAATAACTCTGCATTAAATAATTACAAAATCAAGGAATATTGTGAAATATAATTTTGAAAAAAAAAAAAAAAAGGGAAATATGGGACGAACATACATGAAGTGTGCTCAGTATCAACAGAAGGTACGCAATAGCACCACCTCAATTAGTGAGGTGAAACCAATGTGCTATTCCAAACACATTTTCAGCTTCGTATTATCATCGTTTATATATTAGAATTCCGCCCTATGTTGCTTTACCAACATGAAAGCATGACAAAAGCCACTGAATCATCAAATAGTCATCGCCCAGATGTAATTTATGCATCACTACCCTGCTTTCTTGTTGTCAATAATTATTGTAATAAACCCAAGAAACAAAACTCCATGCAATTTGGTGATTTTATTAGGCTGTGGCTGTACAACTGGAGAATGTATGGCACACTCTCTCTCTGGACTTAAAACCTGCTCTCTTATACATAAACACTGAAAACATTTGCATGTGAGGTTGGAAAAGACCATTACTCAATCTTTCCAAAAATTTACTCAAACGGTGACAGTGGGAGCTATTAATTGTATGCTTCACGAAAATCTTTCCTTTTTCCCACCTATCAACTACAAGACTAGCCTTATCCTATCCCACCCATTGGCTGTCTTCCCAAGGAACTGAACACCTAACCATTACAAGACCAGCACATACAGAAAGTTGCCACCAAATAATGTAATGTGTCAAAATAATAACTTTGTCCGACTTGCACAAGCAAGCATGTTGCATCAACTTAGAGCATCCTCTACTTTATACAAAAACAACAACAATCAAGCCCTTTGCCCAACTACTTGGGGTCGGCTACATGAATTGTATGATTCCATTCCGCTCTATTTAAGGCCATAGTCGATCCACACAACCATCTACTTTATGCTAAGGAGAAGAAAAAAAAAAAAAGAAGACAGAATCTAGCCTAGCAAACCCCGGAATAACAAAATCATCTGACTGAAAACAAGATAGGTAAGGGTTTGTGTTGTAGATTTTGATCCAATGTTTAAAGAATAGGACATCTGGACATGGACATGACTTAGCCTAAGGGCTTTCAAAAGGCAAAAACCATAAAAGGATCATTACCCAGTTTATTCCATGTTAAAGAAGGGAAATGCAAAAACCATAAATTTCCTCAATAAGAAGGTGATCTTGATAAACTCTTGACAGGGGTTATCGCTGCTTTAAAACTATTAAACCAAAAATTGGAGAAGCAACATATGGATTTTCACATAATCATTGAAGTAGTTGGAGTATCAATTATATAGCTTATACTCTCTTTTAAAAATGGCAACAAGACAGTCGTGAAGTACAAAGAACAAAATTACTAACTTGAACAAGAAATGAACATCGCAAATAAAAAAATTATTTCCTTAAAATAACACTTTTCTGCATATCTAAGATGTGAGGGGATACTAATACATAAATTACATATAGTACTAATAAGAACAAAGATGGGAATGAACTTTACCTGCTTCTTTCTGCGATTGAGGAGGCACAAAGAGGCCTGGAAAGGGAAAACCTGATTCTCCAGGAACAGGAACCTTTTCCAGACCCAAGTTAATAATTGCCTTGGTACCTTCAGCCAAAGTTCTGCAGCCCTCGAGCCTCTTCAAAGCCACATTGATATAGAATGTCAGATAGATAAGTAGTTTATCTGCTGAGCTTTTGATATCAAAGTTTCTGAAGAAGACATTGGCGCGAAAGAATGTGATTGCTTCATCAACAATATCCGTTCTTTCTGCATTCAATCTATATAAGTGTCGACCATCAAAGAGAAGAATTGTTGAAATAGTTTGCTAAAAGTAGATGAAACAATTTAAGCCTAACCTTGATCGGAAACTGGAGCAGGACCCTTTATATGGCTTTTTAAAGGAAGAAGAGGGCAGCCACACGCTTTGGTAATTCCTTCATCATCAACAAAACTGGAGTGGTAAACCTGCAGTGATAACCATCTGTAAGTTTCAATGCAGCATTGATTACGGTGGAGTCACTAAAAAAAATCAGAGCATGCAAAAATGGACAACCAACCCCCCTCCCCCCCAAACCCCCCCCCCCCCCCCCCCCCCCCCCCCCCCCAATTCCCCGGAAACCAAAAAAAAAACACACACACAAAAATAAAAGTACAGATAGGAAAGGATATATATAGAAAAAGAAAAAGGACTCTGTGTTTGTGTGGACACTGTTTGAACTAATAGCGAGTACACCGTTTCAACTTTTCAATGTTCATATTGCATCAAGTCAGTAGCATCTCTGCTTGCTCAACAATCAAGATCAATTCTAAACTCATGTACGCTGCAGCAAAAGTATAAATCAACCAAAATCGTTTCCTTTCTCATGGGAAATATTTCTGGAAGACGAAGGGTGCATATATTGGAAGCCCATAAAAAATAAACTATAAGACTTCAAAGAAAATGAAAGGAAATGGATAACGCACCATCAGCCTTCTATTCTACTGATTTCTGGCTGTAAAATAATTTGCACAAAGTTGACTTTTTTGTCAATCTATGTGTGGAACACATGTAGAGTTTGCATAACAAAAGTACATGTAAAGCTTGGTTTCCTTCATCCACAAAATTGCATTATTTGTTGAAGTTAACCTAAAATTTCATGGCAGTCATAAATATAAAAAATAATAAGAAAACACAAGTTCTTCTCCACAATTTAATTATCTATAAAGACCACTTCTCAACAACTATATCTCCAACCAACAGAGGAAGTTTCTAAGCTAAAACAATATGATTTTTAAAAAGAATATTTTAAAATACTACCACACCGAAGTCATAGAAGAAATAACTTAGAGAAACAGCTTTTTAGACCCAGACTCCTTCTCAAACACATGGCAACCCAGCAAATGTAATGAAATTTGCACACAATATTTTCTTATGCAGGGATTAGCGAGAATACTATAAAATTCTCATCAAGCAACAATAGGGAAATCATATGCATGAAACATGACATGTACAATATGAATGGTTCATGGTATTTATCCTGGTCATCCCCCACAAGGCAAAATTATAGATTTTTTTATGAAAGAGAAAATTAGCATAACAACATAAATAACTTCATAATTAAACCTGCTTTCAGATAAACCTTCCTATTAACTACCCAAGGACTACTTCCCTGTAGAGTATCCATGTTAAACTACCTAAACCATCCAAACTCTTGTCCATACCCAATGTTCGCACTGAAACATTTTTGTGACCCAATTTGAAATAGTACCCATCAAGTCCAAACAAGATAAACAGAAACAAGAATAAAAGTTAAATTTGCATATAGATTCATTCCTTACCATGTTGGTCCCCACACAAGCTACTCTTACCACGGAAGAGTTTTAACCTCAGTGATCAGATTCTCGCACTGAACGGACAAAATTTTCTGCAGAAATCACCAGCACAATTTTTGGTCATATCTGACACCAGTGATAAACACACGAGAACCTTGAACTGCATAGCACACTAGTACCAAACCATAATGCATAGAACAAAATCAACGATTTCCATCTGAAAATACACCATATTTTGAATGATGCTAGAAACTAAAGCAGACAACAATGTTGAACATTACACCTACGAGCTCAAGTCATATATGAGGAGACAACTTCAAGCAGGCTCTAACTAATTTTAGCAAAGAACAAAGGCGTAAACTAAGAAAAATGCATTACAAGAAAAACTTGACTGAGAAATGAGCACTTCCATTCTATTAGCATTACTCAAATAAAAATGTTGACATGAATAAATGGCATACTATGGATGCATTCTTGCGAATTAAAAAATGGCACTGGTTGGAGATGATATGAAGGAAGGCGTCAAGTTAAGTTGAGGTCTGAAACTACATGGTCTCGGCCAATCACAACTCGACACACAAGTAAATGTGCCAGCTTTATTCGGATTTTTGCTTGTGTGTTAGGTTGTGATTGGCCAAGACCATGTAGTCCCAGGCTATGTAATAATTTTTTAAAACAAACACTCAACCTCCCCTTTGGGGAGGATAAATCATACCATCTGAGCTATTGTCCATTAGTGGCACTCACCATTTCTCACATTCATAAAGACATCATTCGGCAAATAATTTTAATGTCTTTGTATATTGAATTATGCGCAGTTCAAATCAAATCTTGCTCTTCAAATCAAAGTAACTACTTTTGAAATTTAATCCAAATAGTGCCATGTCAAATTACTAAATCTTTTTTCTTCAAACGAATAGAGGTAAAGCCGAGTAACATATGTTTGATCTTGAAACGATAATCTACGATGGTTGATTTACCATAATTCAATATATTATCATGATCGTTGCATAAAAATTATACTCAGAAACATATGAACGATCTGCGAATCTTTCAATATATAAAAACAGATATGAAATCCCTAATATCCAGCAAACATGTATATATCTAAATCTCTTATATAGAACAAAGTGATGAGATGAGAAACCTATAGAAGAGTACCTGTGATTGTCAATCGGAGAATTGGGAACTGTTTCACTATCGATCGGATCGGAGAAGGTGAGACAATTGAGCGTCTGGATTATTATATTTAAAGCGGGAGCTAACTTTTACCTAACAATATTTACCCCTCCATTTCTACATCATACCATTCGTGTACTATCACTCCAACTAAATGATTTTACAATTTTGTCCACGGAGGTCAAGGGCCTAATTAAGTTTTATCGTGTTAATCTAACCCGTTTAGCAAACTATTTTGATTTGAGTAATGCTCTAATTGGGGTTTTATTTTTTATGGTTACTTCAACCGCTGACAGGTGCCAACGTGTTCGAGCATTACCACCCCTTTTTCTTTGTGATTACTAATTCTTAACATCTTATCATGAAAATAAAATAAAAAATATTAAAAATAGAGTTTCTCTTCCCAAAATATTTAAATTAACAGTGGATAGGTGAAAATACCAAATATTTATTCATTTTATATATTTTTTATTATTATTTTGGTCCTCAAAAGTACGTCTAAGCAACCATACCATTTGCCCCAAGCATTTTAAGGTACAAACCTGCATTCAACCACTTTTTTTTTTTTTTCCTTGAGGTTCCCCAAATTTTATTAAACCTTCAATTTGTAGTTACTTTCACTTAATTAAGACAATTTTAATTAAATTTTAAAAAATAAATAAATAAATTTGATAACTTCAACCATTTCAATTCTAAATTAAAATATATCCTCTCTATAAATTCACTATAAAACCCACTTCTCTCATTCACAACACATAACCCCTCCCCACAACTTTACTTATATTTCTACTATTCTCCTATAGTATACACAATCATGGCAAAATTATACAGAGTATATCTCACTACTTATATTATCAATGTTTGTTTACATGACAACTTCTAAACTAGTCGTTCCACCGAATGAGCATAGAGCATTTTACGATAGTCCAGGACTACTACCACCCGAATCATGGTCAAATAAAGAAATAGTGAGTTGCTGGCCATCTGTAGCAAAGATTAATAGGTGTATAACAATTATTTATGTAGTTATTCTCAAAGGTCAGTTCACCAGTTTAATCGCAGAATGTTGTGAGGACATCTCTAAAATTGTTGATAGTTGCTGGCCTAGACTGTTCCCTTTTCTACTTAAATTTTTAGCATTGATCAAAGATTACTTCGGTAAAGTTGCGCAGGCACCAACAACCATTAATGGAGGAGTGTAAGCATGCACTGTGATCATGCACAAATAAAGAGCTAGCTACGTTAATTAGTTGAGGAGATTGAATTCTTTTATTGTTTAGTTAAGGGCTTGAAGTTTACGGTGAGAGAGTACTTGGTGGGAGTCATTTTGTTTCTCAGGCTAGTTTTTGTGAAATTTTCATGTTATTTTTGTATGAATTACTCTTCCCCTTTCTACCTGAATTTTCAGCATTGATTAAGGATTACTGTGCTAAAGTTGCGCAGGCACCAACAACCATTAATGGAGGAGTGTAAGCATGCACTGTGATCATGCACAAATAAGGAGCTAGCTACTTTAATTAGTTGAGAAGATTGAATTCTTTTATTGTTTAGTTATGGGCTTGAATTTTACAATGAGATAGTACTTGGTAATGGAGTCTTTTTGTTTCTCAGGCTAGTTTTTGTGAAATTTTCATGTTATTTTTGTATGAATAATTCCATACTAAATAAATGTTTGGTTTTCTTACTTTTCTCTCTACTTTTTATGTACACGAAGCAAAAATAATATATATATATATATATATATATATATATATATATGTATGTATATTTTTTGGAAACAAAAATATGTGGGTGATAAAATATTTTCACTCCAATAAATGCTTCACTTTAGCCAGCAAGAAAGTTTTCTTATCACAACAGGTGAAAATTAATATTATTAAAAAAAAAAAAAAGAAAGATGTTTTGTTTGTCCTAAGCAAACAAAGTTAAACTAATTATAATTATTTGATAAGATTCAAATGAAATAATGAAATCAATATTATCTTTACTCAAATTAAATAAAATTTAAATTTCTAAAAATTCATTTCTACCTTTTAAATTTCAAAACTCACTCTCTAAAATTTAAATATATAAAGAAAATGATCCAGTTAAGAAATTGAGGCCAGCCTAGACCTAAGTACACCAAGTTTTTTTTTTTTTTTTTTAAAAGACAAATGTAAGGCTGCAAATTAACCAAATGAAACGAATTGAGCTTTACTTGCTCGGACTCAACTAGCCAGGCTTTACTTGCACAGGCTTGACCAGTCAGAATTCCAACACTCCATATTCAAGCTCCCCCAGTCTGAAAAATAATATATATATATATATATATATATATATATATATATATATATATATATATATATTTTGGAAACAAAAATATGTGGGTGATAAAATATTTTCACTCCAATAAATGCTTCACTTTAGCCAGCAAGAAAGTTTTCTTATCACAACAGGTGAAAATTAATATTATTAATCTCGTCCTTAAATTTAAATATATATATATTTAGAGTTAAAGACAAAATGACAAAATAATATACTACAATAAGACCACTTTAAAATTGTAAGCGAGGTCATTGACAATTTAAAATACATGAAATATCAAATTGTGAAAAACTTCAAATAAATTTACACTTTAACAACATATGAGTTATAACATTTCCAATTATCCATTGGCTTTTGAAATTACATCATTACTTACTTATGTACAAACATATATATCAATTTATTTATTTATTTTGTGTTTGTGTGTGTCTGTGTTTTATGCTCATCCTTAATATGTGTGTAAAAAAAAATATATCATTTCATGTGTGTGCGTTTAATTTTTAATTTTTATGTTCATCCTTAGTGTATAAAAATTTATATTTCCTACATGCACCAGGTTTAACTTTGTTTAACCATACATTTGATAACATTAAGACCACTGCATCTTCTCTAATGTCAATTTTAAAGCAAATACAAATTAATTTTGACAAGGACATGACAAAAAGTGGTCTTAATACGCCACTTTTTACAATATACCGTACAATTTTCAATTTTTTATTTTTCTTAAAAATAGATCTCACATTGGCTCTACTTAAAATAAATAAATAAATAAATAAAAATGTTATTGGCATTTCATAACGTTGATGAGTGTTCTTATTTTCCCCAAATTACAAAACAGCCCCCCACCAAATTGTTGTTATTATTATTATTTGTTGTTTCCAACCCTAACCCAATTTCTAATACTACTTTTCCAATCACGCCCTTGACACCATTTCATATCATTCGTGTTCCGTAGATATCACTCCAAGTAAATGATTTTACGATTTTGTCCATGGAGGCCAAGGACCTTATTCGATTTTATAATTACAACTATTTTATTTGAGTAATGTTATAATTAGGGATCGGTTTTTTATGTTAACTTCAATAAATGATGTTTAAAAAGAATTCTTAGTCAGTAATGAATAAAATTAAAGTTTTTCCTCTCTAAATATTTTCAATCAACAGTGTAATACCCCGTATTTTATTAAAGAGTTTAGTTTATTTAAATTCATTTATGTGTGGATTTCTTTACCTATTATTGTGCATGCTACATTGTTATATTAAGTTCATTTAATGGTGCATGTAAATTAATTGTATATGTTAAAATAGTAAATTTATTCATTTAATTGTGCATGTATTATTATTAATAATTTTATTTGTTGATTATGTTTAATTAAGCAATATTAGTTAATTAAAGTATTATATTTATGTTATAAAGTATTATGATGATATAATGTATTCTTATGTAATAATAATAATAATTATAATAGTTATTAATAATAATAATAATATAATAATATTAATTATAATAGTTTATTAATAATAATAATAATAATAGTTATAATAATAATAATAGTTATAATAATAATAATAGTATTAAATCATAAGTCATGATGAAATTAGAGATTATGATAGGATTTCATTAATATTTATAGGTAAGACTTGAAGCCATATGGTTGGGAATGTGGTGAGTTTAATGTAAATTTAGATATTTGTAATATTTATATTATTTTAATTTGTATAAATATTAGTTAGTTTGATGAGAAGGTAAGTTAGAAACCAATTTAAAATAGTAGAGAGTTGTTGTTAGAGAAAAGAAAGAGAAAAAATGTGAGAGAGAAAGAAAGGAGCTTGGACCGGTGTAGGAGAAATTTACCCGACTACGCGCAACCGGCGGATTTATTTTAAATCCAAAAAGGCAAGTTATTATCTACTTTTCCCCTTTGAGTCCATAAATTATTCATTACATTTATTCGGCTATTTTTTTTGAGGTTAGAAACCATGCTAGGACAATGAGAAATTAATTATTTAATTTATTAAAATAATGAGATATTAATTATTTAAGGGTTAAATAATTTATTATTAGCCTAGGTAATTATTTGAAACTTAGGAAATTGTTATTTAAGGCTTTAGAATTTTTTCTAGAATTTTTGGGCAATTTTCGGAATTTTTCTGTATTTTCCGGCGACCCTCCGGCGAGTTTTTCCAGTCGCCGGCAATGGGGGAGATGACCGGAGTGATCCGGTGTGATGCGGCGCACCATAGGAGGGTGTGCGCGCGCATCCTGGGCCTTAGATGAAGCTGATTGATCCGGTGCATCGCGGTCCATGTTACCGCGGTACACCCGGATCTATGAACATAGGATTGAGTGATGAGAGGGTGAGATGATTCAGTGTAGCGCGCCCATAGTAGGATGATGCAGCCAACGAATTAGGACGAGCCACGTCATCAGGATGCATTAGTGCGCGCGTGGCTGATGCCAGACGCGCGTGGGAGCGTGGGGAAGGTTGGGCTGCACGTGGGGAGGCTCTGGGAGGCACGTGAGGGCGCGTGTGGGGTCTCTACAGCTGCTGAAAATTACCAGAATACCCCTAGGGCCTGTTTTGTAAATTCCAGAACCGTAAACTTGGATTTTTAGGTACTGTGTTGGTATTTACGGGTTTAACGGGCCACGAAATTATTATTTTAATACCCGTTACTTATTCTTATGGCTGATTAATCTTTTCTAAGCATTTATTGGCTCGTTCACAGTACGGATACTAATGTGATTTATTTAACGACATTGTTAAATATAAATAGTGTTATTATCTTATTAAATGGTATCAAACATTACTGTTAAATTAAATAATGCCATGGTTTTAGTCAGATAAATTATCCATGATATCTTATGGGATGTTTATACTGTTAAATGATATATAAATCATGATTATTATGCTGTGTGCATTTCAGGAAATAAATGGACTGTTTAATTATGTCGCATTTATATTATATGGATGTGTTGCCATATAGAACCATATGAGCTGGCTAATAAGTTTAGACTCATTTATACCTTATGCATTCGTTGCTATAGATAGATGTGTGGCTGTCGGGGTATGTGGTTTAATATTATTGGCATGTGTTGCCTAATTAACATGCTCAGTATATTTAGTAATATTATTGGCATGTGTTGCCTAATTTATATGCTCAGTATATTCATCAGTACTTTGAGAGGTGTTATCACTGAGTAGTTCGTTATAGTCTGTGTTGTCAATACCGTGCACCATGTATAATAGCTGATTTCCCGGGTAGGGAAAGGCGACACTTAACCACCTAGTGTGAGTCTAAGTGATCACCGTCTATTCTGGTTGAGGTCATGTTATACATTGGATGGTTCCCTTAGGATGTATACAGATATAGTACTCATCCGATTCATAATGATTAATTTATTTGATTCTCTGATTTGGGTCATAGTAGAGAGGACTTGCTCGTGGGGTTGACCCACCATTGTTGTTATTTCAGGATACGGTCAGTACCCGTTCCAAGGTTGAGGTTAGCAGTGAGGGACCACCATCCGAACTCATCTACTCTTACGATCCAGTTCAGGGTAGAAGTTTTATGTATTACTTCAGTTTCAGTTTTTATTTACTTTTGACGTTGAACTCTCAGGGTTATATTTAGGGATCCTTGACATAGGATTTCCAAGTTGTAATGGAGTACTGTATTAAATAAAGGATGGATGGATGTTGTATTATTTAGTATTCCTTTCCTGTCTAAATTCTTTTATTATCATCATTTTGTATTCCATGCTTGTATATTGCCAATTGTTTTTGATATCCCTCGTTTTTCATGTATAAGCCTGATCAACTTATGCGTGGAAAATGTGGGGGTGTTACAAACAGTGAGCACATTATCTGCCAGTGAGAATATCAATCTTCTATCATTTTTCTTTTTAATTTTATTTTTTATTTTGGTCCTTAAAAATACCTCTTAGCAACCATTGGTATCAGGTAAAAACTTGCATTCAAATGCCTTTTTTCCCGGAGGTTAAACACCAAATTTCATTAAACTTTCAATTTGGGGTTACTTTCATTTAATTAAGACCATCTTAATTAAATTTTAAAGAAACCTTAGTAACATCAAACGTTTCAATTCTATATTGCATGTTATTCTCTCTCTAAATTCACTATAAATCCCACCTCTCTCTCCTTCACAACACATAACCCATCTTCACATACCTCTCACAACCTTCACTTACAACTATTACTTGTAGTTCTACTATTCTCCCCTGGTATACACAACCATGGCGGCAAAATTATATATCTCACTGCTTATATTATCAATGTTTGTTTGCATGACAACTTCTAAATTAGTCGTTCCACAAAATGAGCCTACACTGCTTTATGGTAGTCCAGAGCTATCACCAAGATCATGGCCAAATAAGGAGATAGTGAGTTGTTGGTCATCTATAGCAAAGATTAATGAGTGTATAATAGATATTCATGAGGCTATTCTCGAAGGCCAGTTCACAAGTCTAGTCGCAGAATGTTGTGAGGATATCTCTAAAATTGTTGATAGTTGCTGGCCTACACTGCTTCCCTTTTTGCCTGAATTTTCAACATTGATCAAGGATTATTGTGCTAAAGTTAAGCAAGCGCCACCAACCGTTAATGGAGTGTAAGTATGCATTGTGAACATGCACAAATAAAGAGCTAGCTATTTCTTCTATTGTTTAATAGGTTGAGAGGATTGAAATCTTTTCTTGTTTAGTGGAGGGCTTGAAAGTACTTAGCAATGAAGTCTTTTTGTTTCTCAGGCTAGCTTTTAGGAAATTTTCATGCTATTTTGGAATATCTAATAATTCGGCACTAAATAAATGTTTGGGTTTTTTTACTTTTCTCTCAACTTTTTATATACATGAAGCCAAAAAATAATTTTTTGTTATATTGTGATTTATTTGGAAACAAAAACAAGTGGGTGATAAAATACTTTGACTCTAATAAATGTTTCACTTTAGCCAACAAGAAAGTTTTTTTGTGACAACATGTGAAAATTAAAATTATTAATCCTAAATGATAAAATAATATACTACAATAAGTTCACTTCACAACTGTAATTAACCTTAAAAAAAATAAAAAAATAAAAAAAATAAATCTATAAGTGAGGTCATTGTCAATATAAAACATGTGAAATATCAAAATCATGAGAAACCTCAAATAAATTTATCCTGTAAATTTACCCTATAATAACGTATGAGTCATGACATTTCCAATAGAGAGGTCACTGTCAATTTAAAACACATGATATGTCAAAATTAAGAGAAACGTCAAATAAATTTACCCTTTAACAATATAGGAGTCGTGATATTTCCAATTGTCCCATTGGCATTTGAAATTACAACACTACCATTACTTATTTATGTAAGAACATATATATCAGTTTATTTATTTATTTTGTGTTAGTGTGTGTGTGTTTTATGTTCATCCTTAATATATTTGTAAAAATATATTCTCAGTATATCATTTTGTGTGTGTGTGTGCATGTGTTTGATTTTTTTATGTTCATCCTTAGTGTATAAAATTTAAATTTATAAATTTAAATTTTATGATCATGTCCTTGTCAAAATTAATTTGTTTTTGCTTTAAAATTGACATTAGAGAAGATGAAAAAAAAATAGAGCAGCTTCATAAGGGAAAAAAATAATAATAATAAATTAAAAAGGCATTCTGAACACTCCACAATTTACAATATACTGTACAATTTTAAAAATTTTATTTTTTTTAAAAATATATCTCATATTGGCAGAACTTAAAAAAATAAAAAATAAATAAATAAAAAGAAAAGTTACATGTATTTCATAACATGGAGTGTTGTTATTTTCTCCAAATTACAAAACAGTCCCTCCAAATCGTTATTGTTAATATTTGTTGTTTCCAACCCTAGCCCAATTTCTAATACTAGTTTTTCAAGCATGCCTTTGCCACCATTTCAATACTATATCATTTGTGTTTCGTAGATATCATTCAGGTAAATGATTTTACGAATTTGTCCATGGAGGTCAAGGACCTGATTCAGTTTTATTGTGTTAATCTAGCCCGTTTAGCAACTACGGAGTATTTTTATTCGAGTTATGCTAGAACTGGGAATTCTTTCATTTTCTTTTATATATATCATAAGTTATTAGAGAGGACGTAACTTTAATATTAATTAATATCCTTCAACACGCCCCATCACGTATAGTCTTTTTTTGGTCTAACACGTATTTTTCGATTTGAACTTGAGACCTTTAGCTCTGATACCGTGTTAATAATTATCTACTCTCAAAACTTAAGCTATTAGAGAAGATGTAACTTTAATATTACTATCCTTCAACAATATATATATATATATGTGTGTGTGTGTGTGTATTCTAGTCCTTAAAAATACCTCTTACCAACCATTGGTACCATTTACCTCAAGCATTTAAGGTAAAAACCTGCATTCAAACACTTTTTTTTTTCCCGGAGGTTAACACCAAATTTCATTAAAACTTCAATTTGTGGTTACTTTTATTTAATTAAAACAGTCTTAATTAAAATTTTTAAAAACCTTAGTAACATCAAACGTTTCAATTCTAAATTACACATTCTTCTCTCTCTAAATTCACTATAACTCCCACCTCTCTCCTTCTCAACGCTTGACTCCTCTCCACAAACCTCTCACAACTTTCACTCACAACTATACTTCTTGTTGTTCTACTATTCTCCTATAGTACGCACAACCATGGTGGCAAAATTT
Source organism: Cornus florida (assembly GCF_030987335.1). Lineage (NCBI taxonomy): Eukaryota > Viridiplantae > Streptophyta > Magnoliopsida > Cornales > Cornaceae > Cornus > Cornus florida. Next base: position 88,266,841 of record NW_026775580.1, on the reverse strand, counting down.
TGTATCTCCCTGCTTATATTATCAATGTTTGTTTGCATGACAACTTCTAAATTAGTCGTTCCACAAAATGAGCTTACATCGTTTTACGGTAGTCCAGAGCTAGTACCACCTAGATCATGGCCAAATAAAGAGATAGTGAGTTGCTGGTCATTTATAATAAAGATTAATAAGTGTATAATAGATAGTCATGAGGCTATTCTCAAAAGCCAGTTCACAAGTTTAGTCGCAGAATGTTGTGAAGACATATCTAAAAATGTTGATAGTTGTTGGCCTAGACATATCTAAAAGATTACTGTGCTAAAGTTGCTCAAGCACCAACAACCATTAAGGAAGTGTAAGCATGCATTGTGAACATGCACAAATAAAGAGCTAGCTATTTCTTTTACTGTTTAATTAGTAGAGAGAATTGAAATCTTTTCTTGTTTAGTCGAGGGCTTGAAAGTACTTGGTAATTAAGCCTTTTTGTTTCTCAGGCTAGCTTTTAGGAAATTTTCATGTTATTTTGGAATATCTAATAATTTGATACTAAATAAATGTTTGGGTTTTTTTTAACTTTTCTCTCTACTTTTTATATACATGAAGCCAAAAAATAATTTTTTGTTATATTGTGATTTATTTGGAAACAAAAACATGTGGGTGATAAAATACTTTGACTCTAATAAATGTTTCACTTTAGCCAACAAGAAAGTTTTCTTGTGACAACATGTGAAAATTAAAATTATTAATCGGGTCTTTAATTTTTTCGATAAATTTAAATATATATATATAACTAAAGACGAAATGATAAAATAATACACTACAATAAGATCAATTCATAAGTGTAAGTGACCTTGAAAAAAAATTAAATAAACTGTAAGTGAGGTCATTGTCAATATAAAACACGTGAAATATCAAAATCATGAAAAACCTCAAATAAATTTACCCTTTAATAACATAGGAGTCATGAATTTTCCAATCGAGAGATCATTGTCAATTTAAAATACATGAAACGTCTAAATTATGAGAAACTTCAAATAAATTTACCCTTTAACAACATAGGAGTCATGACATTTCCAATTGTCCCATTGGCTTTTGAAATTACAACACTACCATTACTTACATATGTAAGAACATATATATCAATTTATTTATTTATTTTGTGTTTATGTTTGTATGTGTTTGTGAATATTATTTATTATTATTATTATTTTTTTATGTGCGTGTGTTTTATGTTCATCCTTAATATATATGTAAAAATATATACTCCGTATATAATTTTTTGTGTGTGTGTGTGTGTTTGTGTTTTTTATTTTTTTATGTTCATCCTTAGTGTATAAAAATTTAAAAATTTAAATTTTATGATATGTCCTTGACAACATTAATTTGTTTTTGCTTTAAAATTGACATTAGAGAACATGAAAAATATAGAGAAGCTTCATAAGGAAAAAAAAAGTTAAGAAGGTTAAAAGGCAGTCTGAACACTCCACATATTACAATATACTGTACAATTTTTAAAATTTTATTTTAAAAAAAATATATCTCATAGTTAAAGACGAAATGATAAAACAATATACTATAATAAGATCACTTCATAACTGTAAGTGACCTTGAAAAAAAAAATTTGTAAGTGAGGTCATTGTTAATATAAAACACAAATTTAACCAATAATAATACAGGAGTCATGATATTTTCAATAGAGAGGTCACTTCAATTTAAAACACATGAAATGTCAAAATTATGAGAAATTTTAAATAAATTTACCCTTTGACAACGCAGGAGTCATGATATTTCCAATTGTCCCATTGGCTTTTGAAATTACAACCCTACCATTACTTACATATGTAAGAACATATATATCAGTTTATTTATTTATTATGTGTTTGTGTGTGTGTGTGTGTGTTTTATGTTCATCCTTAATATATATGTAAAAAATTAAAAATACATACTCCGTATATCATTTTTTGTGTGTGTGTCTTTTTATTTTATTTTATTTATTTTTTATGTTCATCCTTAGTGTATAAAAATCATTTTGTGTGTGTGTGTGTGTTTTTCTCTCTTTTTTTTTTTAATTTTTTTTTTATCTTCATCCTTAGTGTTTAAAAATTTAAAAATTTAAATTTTATGATCATGTCCTTGTCAAAATTAATTTATTTTTGCTTTAAAATTGACATTAGAGAAGATGAAAAGAATACAGAAGCTTCTTAAGGAACATTTTTTTAAAAAAAAGGCTGTCTGAACACTCCACATTTTACAATCTGTACAATTTTTAAAATTTTATTTTTAAAAAAATATATCTCATATTGGCACTACTTAAAAAGATAAAAAGAAAAGTTACAGGTATTTCATAACATGAGTGTTGTTATTTTCTCCAAATTACAAAACAGTCCCTCCAAATCATTATTGTTAATATTTGTTGTTTCCGACCCTAGCCCAACTTCAAATACTAGTTTTCCAAGCATGCCCTTGCCACCATTTGAATACTATATGTCATTTGTGTTTCGTAGATATCATTCAGGTAAACGATTTTACGAATTTGTCCATGGAGGTCACAGGTCCTGTTTTTTTGGCCAATACTTGTTTTTCAAATTTTTTAATTAGGATGACGGTGAGACTTGAACTTGAGACATTTGGCTCTAATACAATGTTAACAACCATCTAATCCAAAAACCTTAAACTATTAGAGAGAATGTAACTTTAATATTAGGTTTAATTACACTCACACCCCCTAAGGTTTGCCCTATTGACAGTCAGATGAAAATTTGCCTCTTTTTAAACAATGAGCCCTCTCAAGTTTGATAAAGTTAACAAAGCACCCCAATAGTCACTTGTCACATGGTGAATTGACAATATTACCCTTTGAATTTTATATGTCATTTTATTGGACCAAACTAACCCTCATCTTGTCTCCCCTTTCACTCTCTACACAAAACTGTCCACCCGCTCTCTCTATCTCCACCTCTACCACCATAGACGACACCACCACCATCACAGTCACCACCACCATCATAGTCCTTCACCACAAAAACATATATATACACACACACACACACACACACATATACAAAGCACTGGCAATCCCCACCACCATCCATCGAAATTGATTTTAGAGAATCTTTGAAGGTTTAAACTCAAAAAAAAGCACACAACAACTCAGACTATCAACTTATTAAAGATCAACCCTTAATCAAAATCAAAATCTTTTGAAACTGAAACCTTCCAAAGGTAATCAATCAAATTAACCAAGACCACCATCAAACTGCCCTATAAACTTACTGTACCTCTTGTTGGGCTGTCCAAGCAGCAAATTAAACATCAAAAAGTTTGAGTTAGAGAGAAAATGAGAAGAATTTAACTGAAACCCAATACAATATATACATAAATAATTCAACACACACTGATCATATATGTATATATATATAAGAGGAGAGAGAGTATAGTTAAACCCAATACAATATATATTCATAAATAAATCAACACACTGATCATAAGAAAGAGAAGATGAGATCTGAGCTTACCAAAAGAATCTCCGATGAGAAAGCTTCAAATCCCCAGAAACCAGCCAAATCCAACTCAATAAAAAAAAAATTAATAATAATAAAACTCATCAAATCAACGATTTGCACTGGCACACAATATTGTAATCGTTGGTAAGCAACTCGGATTCGTATCCTCGGCCTTCAGAATCGGCGGCGGCTCGCTCTCATTTCTTCTCAAATCAAAGAGTCGTCATTCTTGTACAGCCTTATGGTCCACGATTCCACATCCTCGTCGACTCTACACTTCAACACGGCTTGCTCTGGCAACTCAATCATCACTCTGGTGCTCGATCAGATCTCCAAATTCGACCCGTTCTTTTACGTCGACTCAAAGGACTTGGCGTCTACGGTTAGATCCCCTAAATCTCGCCGTGGGATGCAACCAATTAGTGGGTGTCCAGAGGACAGCGCCTCCATTAGGTGATAGGTTAGAAAGAGAAAGTAGTAAAATGAATTAAATAATAATAAATAATTATAATGGGCATTTTGGTCATTTTGCACTTCTGATATTTTAATGAATTAACTAATGAAGGGTTATATAGACATTTCACATGTTTTTTAAAGGAAAAAACTTATAAGGGGTGTCAATATACAAAAAATAGCTAATTTTCATCTAATTGTCAATATATCAAACATCAAGGGGCGTGAGTGTAATTAACCCTTAATATTAATATCCTTCAACAAAATATATATATATACATGTATGTATGTATTCTGGTCCTTAAAAATAGCTCTTACCAACCATTGGTACCATTTACCTCAAGCATTTAACGTAAAAACAGGCATTCAAACACATTTTTTATTTTTTATTTTTTATTTTTTTTTCGGGAGGTTAAGACCAAATTACATTAAACCTTCCATTCGTGGTTATATTTATTTAATTAAAACAGTCTTAATTAAAGTTTTAAAAACCTTAGGAACATCAAACGTACCATTTACTTCAAGTATTTAAGGTAAAGACAGGCATTCAAACAATTTTTTTTTTTATTTGGCAAAAGAGCAAAAAACACTCTTATACTATATCATTGTTACATAATGCCCCTTGAATTATTTTTTGGAGCAAGTTGTCCCCTTCAACTATTAAAAGGAAGCAAAATACCTCAGTGGAGACAACTTTCCGACCAATAAAGGTATACAATTATTAATTTACCCTTAATAATTAATTTATTATAAAAAATATAAATATCATGGGTGTAGAATTTCGATAATACCCTCAGTTTTTTTTTTTTTGGTCTTCCCCGCTACTGTTCGGTGTGGTTTGTAGAAAGCCGAAGACCATTTGCTACCGGCAACGCGGTTTGCAAACCCATGAACGCAAACAATGAAATTGACCTAGGGCTTGGACGGGTTTCACGATTCCACCGGATACAAGCCGAAAAAGGTTGGAGAACGTACCGTGTGATTTATCAGACGATCCAGATGCAGAGGACGCGTCGTCGTCGGAGATGACGCAGACCAGTAGGAGCAGAGGATCCAGAAATCGATCGAAATGGTCCATGCCGGCGACGAAAGTTGAAAGAATCTCTCTGTAATTTCTCTGTCTCACATGGCGTAACACAACAAAGTGTGACAAATTCTAAGTTCCTAACCATCCAAAATCAAAGTAATGAGAACTATTCGAACTCTTTGTATCCAGATTCCGTCAACTCCTCGCCACAATTGCAAGAGACAGACAACGTGGGATGAGACTCTTTCAACCAACTACAAGGTTAAGTTCATGTGCTGTTATGACTGCAACTCACATATGTCGATCTTGGGCAGTCGAACTAAGCATCAAATTCTCAGCTTTCACTTCCATACTCTCTATCTCTGGCAGTATCAGTTACCGAAATATATAGATGCTTTGGTCTTTCCAATTTCTGACTGAGTTGTATCTCAGTCTCACTGAATGTAATAGTATCCCTTGAAGATCAATGGTGTGAGCTGTTAGGTAATACCTCGGTAGTTGGGCTCTCCAAGGGAAACTTTATGGTATGCCTCAGTACCCCATCACCAGAAAATGATATGAATGAAATATGTTATAATTCATTTAAATAATGATGAAAGAAAAGAAGATGGGAGATCTTGTGCCCATACTTATAATCCTTATATAATTTATTCAGGTTCAAATGGGCTATATGAAGTGATTAAATTGAAACATGGATTTGATAATCAAATTCTAAACTGGTTATGTTGCTCTTTGGTCTTGTAATTCTAATTTTGTTAAAGTTGAGCAATTTAGAATGCATACGAGCATCAATTTTAAGGGTTGTTTCACTAATTGTTTTCTCCTTTCCTGGAGATGTATTAATAACTTATAATAATAATCAAAACACATAGACTCTTCCAGATCAGTGAGTAATTGCTTGTTTGTATTTCAGGCTCTACATGCAGTTTCTAATGCAGAACCTTGGACAGTGCCACAGACAGCAAAGCCTTTTCTGCAGGTGAGGATGATTTTTTATTTTTTTCATTAAATATTTTGATGATTTTTATTCAAGACCTCATAATTAATATCCAATTTCTGGGGTAGGATTAAAAAAATTAGAGTTTGCACTTACATGAAACGGTGCAAGGAATTTTTACCTTATTGGAAAAGAAATAAAATAAAAATATGAGGGTATTATTGGTATTTCAAATTCATGAATTATATATTTTTTATAATAAATTAATAACTAAGGGTAAATTAGTAATTGTATACCTTTGCTGGTCGGAAAGTTGTCTCCGATGACTTTAAAGGGGGCATTTTGCTTGCATTTAATAATTAAGGGTGCAACTTGCTTCCAAAAATAGTTCAGGGAGCATTATGCAACAATGGTATAGTATAGGGGTGTTTTTTGCTATTTTGCCTTTTTATTTTTTCTTCGGGAGGTTAAGACCAAATTTCATTAAACCTTCCATTTGTGGTTACTTTTATTTAATTAAAACAGTCTTAATTAAAGTTTTAAAAAGCTTAGTAGCATCAAACGTTTCAATTCTAAATTGCACCTTCTTCTCTCTCTAAATTACTTTCTTCTCTCTCTAAATTCACTATAAATCCCACCTCTCTCTCCATCACAACACTTAAACTCCTCTCCACAAACCTCTCACAACTTTCACTCCCAACTATACTTCTTCTTGTTCTATTATTCTCCTATAGTATACACAACCATGGTGGCAAAATTATATATCTCACTGCTTATATTATCAATGTTTGTTTGCATGGCAACTTCTAAATTAGTCGTTTCACATAATGAGCCTACATCGTTTTACGTTAGTCCAGAGCTACTATTATCACCTAGATCATGGCCAAATAAGGAGGTAATGAGTTGCTTGTCATCTATAGCAAAGATTGATGAGTGTATAATAGATATTCATGAGGCTATTCTCAAGGGCCAGTTCACAAGTCTAGTCGCAGAATGTTGTGAGGACATCTCTAAAATTGTTGATAATTGCTGGCCGAGACTGCTACCCTTTTTGCCTGAATTTTCAACATTGATCAAGGATTACTGTGCTAAAGTTGCGCAAGTACCGACAACCGTTAAGGGAGTGTAAGCATGCATTGTGAGCATGCACAAATAAAGAGCTAGCTATTTCTTCTACTGTTTAATTATATGAGAGAATTGAAATCTTTTCTTGTTTAGTTGGGGCTTGAAAGTATTTGTAATAAAGCCTTTTTGTTTCTCAGGCTAGCTTTTAGGAAATTTTCTTGTTATTTTGGAATATCCAATAATTTGATACTAAATAAATGTTTGGGTTTTATTAACTTTTCTCTCTACTTTTTAAATACATGAAGCCAAAAAATAATTTTTTGGTATATTGTGATTTATTTGGAAACAAAAACATGTGGGTGATAAAATATTTTGACTGATCTAATAAATGTTTCACTTTAGCCAACAAGAAAGTTTCTTGTGACAACATGTGAAAATTAAAATTCTTAATCATGTCCTTAATCTTTTCAGTAAATTTAAAAATATATTTTTAGTTAAAGACAAAATGATAAAATAATATAGTACAATAAGATCACTTCATAATTGTAAGTGACCTTGAAAAAAAAATAAATAAATAAACTCTAAGTGAGGCCATTGTCAATATTAAACAAGTGAAATATCAAAATCATGAAAAACCTCAAATAAATTTACCCTGTAATAACATAGGAGTCATGACATTTCCAATCCAGAGGCATTGTCAATTTAAAACACATGAAACGTCAAAATTATGAGAAACTTCAAATAAATTTACCCTTTAACAACATAGGAGTCATGACATTTCTAATTGTCCCATTGACTTTTGAAATTACAACACTACCATTACTTACATTTGTAAAAACATATATCAATTTATTTATTTATTTTGTGTTTACGTGTGTGTGTTTTATGTTCATCCTTAATATATATGTAAAAGTATATACTCCGTATATAATTTTGTGTGTGTGTGTGTGTTTGTGTTTTTTATTTTTTTATTATGTTCATCCTTACTGTATAAAAATTTATAAATTTAAATTTTCTGATCATGTCCTTGTCAAAATTAATTTGTTTTTGCTTTAAAATTGACATTAGAGAAGAAGAAAAATATACAGAAGCTTCATAAGGAATTTTTTTTTTTTTTTAAAGGCAGTCTGAACACTCCATATTTTACGATATATGTACAATTTTTAAAATTTTGTTTTAATAAAAAATATATCTAATAGTTAAAAACGAAATGATAAAATAATGTACTACAATAAGATCACTTCATAACTGTAAGTGACCTTGAAAAAAAATAAATAAATAATTGTAAGTGAGGTCATTGTCAATATAAAACACTAATTTACTCAGTAATAACATAGGAGTCATGATATTTCCAATAGCGAGGCCGCTGTCAATTTAAAACACATGAAATGTCAAAACTATAAGAAACTTCAAATAAATTTATCCGTTAACAAAATAGGAGTCATGATATTTCCAATTGTCCCATTGGCTTTTGAAATTACAACACTACCATTACTTACATATGTAAGAATATATATATATCAATTTATTTGTTTATTATGTGTTTGTGTGTGTGTGTTTAATGTTCATCCTTAATATATATGTAAAAATATATACTCCTGAGGATGCCGAAGATAAAGTGGGCCGCATTTGACCTACAAAGGAAACATCGGATCGAACAGTTGGACTCAGCCCATACTGTAACATTGTAGACTGGGCCTAACATCCTGGATCCACCGAACAAAGTCAGGCCCAAAAGGAAGGAGACCCGAAGCTAAGAGCCCTACATAAGAAATTAGTTACAACACTCTAACAGCACTGGTAATTACATATAAATAGACCATTGCGAGAGGAAAAGGGGGGATATTTTTTCTGTTAAAGTGTAAGAAGAATTCTAGAGAGAGAAAGAAGAAGAAGTTTCTTGCATCTTCAATTAGCGCCGTCTGTGGGAACGAAGAAGGTTGATTTTCGATCGGTTAAAAGTAATTTGATCAGGAATGATTTGTGGAGAAGAATCTTGATCTATGAAAACTAGATCAAGATCGGCGGCATCGTTGTTTGTTTGGCCGAATTCCGATTCTTCTTGATTTTACAGAGATTTGCGTTCGATCTACGCAGCTTTGATTTGTGCCTGTTTAATCGATCAACGCAGCGTAGATTTGATCGTGATTGCAATTGATCTGTTAGAGCTTAACTTGACAGGTTCACGATGGATGAGATAGGGATTAGGTCAAGCGAGGTCATAATTCAGCTGATTCGAATCTAGATCTGGTGTGAACGCATTAGCGAAACTCAGATCTGATCAAAGTGTTGCAGTTGATGACTTTGCTTCGATCCGGAATGATGATCGGAGGCGAGATTTCAAATCCAGTGGAGAATGGTTAGCAGATGAAGTTCGATGAATTGATGAGCATGATCAAGGCTCTAAGAAAGGAAACGCAGAGTTGAGAATTGAAAGGCAGCATCGAGAAGGTCCGGGTGTACCACGATCGCCTCCGGTGAGAAAAAGAGGTGCACAGCTTGATGAAGTACATCGCGACGAGCGAAAAGGAGATAACCACGAGGATCTTCATAGCGAGGAGGTCAGGTTGGAGGATCTACCGCCAAATCCTCGTCGAGTCGAAGATCGAGAAGGATCTATACACCTAGATCCGCATCGTGAGCAGACGAGGCGAGAAGAAGCTACGGTTTTCAATCCAAATTAGGAAAGGCACAATCGAGGACAGGCTACGGAGTTTGATCACTACAAGCCTATCTCATTGTGGCAAAAGGGGTTTGCTGACGAAAGGTCGTTGGATCCACCTTATCGGCCTTCGATGGCCACATACGATTATAGGAGTTCGGAAAGCAGACTTACAGACTAAAGAACAGCTGCAAGGTTCCAAAGAGAGAATGAGGCCCTCCGTTCAGCAGCAAGGATGGTTGATTTACCGTTTACTGATGAGATCTTGAATGCCCCAAACCCGAGGAAGTTTTCCATGCCTGCTTTCATCCTGTTTGATGGAACAACCGATCCGATTGATCATGTATATCATATCCAGTTAAAAATCGCCCTGAACACCGAGAATGACTCCTTATTGTGCAAGTGCTTTCCTACCAGTTTAGCTAGACCAGCGCTCAATTGGTTCAAGAACCTGCCGAGGGGCTCAGTGGATAGTTTCTGAAGTTTATGCGATCGGTTCATAAACCAGTACTATGGAAATAAGTGTCCGGCAAAAGACATTTCGAGCCTGTTCATGATGAAGCAGCATGAAGACGAGCGCCTCCAAGCTTTTCTTACCAGGTTTAATCTTACTAAGAGCATGGTGATTGAATGCCATCCTACAACAGTGGTTCAAGCGTTCAAGTTGGCCATGACTCGTGGCACTCCGTTCCACACAAGCCTGGTAGTGAACACACCGAAGATTATGGACGAACTCAATGAAAGAGCTGATGGTTTCGTGCGTCTGGAAGAGGAAGAAGCAGCCAACGCTCGAAAAACATCCATCATATCAACAGAAGAGAAAACCAAAGCAAAGATTAAGCAAAAGCAGGCTCAGCCGCAGCGTCAGACCCTCTAGAAGGCAGAAAAGAGGCCTAGAGAGGAAGAGTTGATCACTCCGCTGAAGGTCACTCTAGCGAGGCTATACCAGGAAAACAAAGATAAGTTCCGTCCACCTCTGCCAATTCGGCAACCTCTCGAACAGAGGGATCAGACTAAGCATTATGCTTTCTATAGCGATTTTGGTCACCAGACTAGCGAATGCAGGAACTTAAGGAGGCAGGTGGAGATGCTGATCGCCAGAGGCGAATTTGCAAGTTATATTCAAGGGCCTGCAGCAGAACATAACTGACCGATGGAGCAAGTAAAAAGGAGTTAGAAACCGAGCTCCCATAACACACAACCAGTTCGGATAATAAATGTGATTCAAGGTCGGCCTGAATTAAGCGAGGAGTCAGGCAAATTACTCCAAACGCGTCTTCGCCAAGCGCAAATGAAAAGGAGGGTAGGCAGTGTGAACATTCTGCACCAGTAGAGCACACCAACACAAATAAAGTTTGATAAGACAAATCTGTTACGTGTTCAAATTCCTCATGAGGATCCATTAGTCGTCAGCCTGACAGTGGCAGAATGCCTGGTACGAAGAGTTCTGATTGCCATTAATTTCTCCTAAGTCATATTGCGCACTAGGTAGTACCTTGTGGGTCGTAATTACCCAAAATAACTTGTATGGTCTCGTGGCCACATATCCTAGTCTTTCTATTATTTGATTTTGTATTACTTTTCAAGTTGTAAATCATGGATTTCTTGTAGCTTATGATTTGGTAATCTTAGTTATAATGTGGTTAGTGTACTTGTCTTGTAAACTTGGATGCTATGTGCTTATCGTTTCAAATATTTAAATAGCTTGAGATGATCCTTTAGAGTACCATGGAAACATAGACGTTAGGTGGAATGCATCCTTGTGATGGTCTATGTTTGGTTCACATTATACTTGAAACTATAGGGTATGCGCATGCATCACATCCTACGAGTAATTTGATTACTCATGTGATACCCATCGATTCTAGAGCCACGGGTGATCAAGTACGAGCACAAATCCGAGGGATACCAAATAATCAATATGTAAACAAGCAGGAATAAAAACTGAATTAAGAATAAAATAATAATACGCTGAAAGAAATCTAAAATAAAAATCCTCAAACTTTAAATAATAAATTAATATCATTTAAATCCTTCCAATACGTACAACTCGGGAATCCATCTAGTGGACCCCTAATAATCCCAAACTTATAATTAATATTACAGAATGTAAATCCAAAACTAAAAAGGAAGAACATCCTATGTAGACGGAAGAGTGAGTGTCTGTATCTGTATCAACACGATCAAGCTCTAAGCTTGGTACTGGCGAACACCTGAAAAATAGGAGTGGGTCGGGCCCACATGCAAGTTCCAATCTACTACAATCCGTACATAAACCCAATACGCAGATACATCCTAGATAGCTCGGCAATATCTAAAGATAGTCTATATATATATATATATATATATATATATATATATATATATATATATATACACACTATAGGATACTCACTAACCTATAGTCATCACACTTGAGTAGAAGGTAACACGCAAAAACGCTGTTGCGTCGTCATGCACACCCAGACCTACCAGGGAACGTCTTTAGGTCCAGTTATCCCTCTATACGATATACGCACCCTAACCGTGATCAGGAGACTCAAGCTTGTACCACGGTACCATAAGTATATATATAAATTCCTTCATAGTACTGAAAAGTAAAACAACCATCCATTATGTCGTTCAACTATTTTAGTTGAAAGGACATGCATCCATGTAGGATTTAACTATTTTAGTTAATCCATCCCTTATGTATGAATGGGTAAGGATTAGTGTTGTGACCTAATCCATCCCTCCGTATGCCACCGTCCCATACTTGTGCATACATGCAAATGATCCATAAATGATGTAACATTTTATACAGTTATCAAATAAAGTCCACATTATCCATATAGTTGATAAACACAGAATTTAAACAAGTCATCAATTAAAAATCCAGAATCCATCCATGTAATTAAACGAGCAAAGCTTACTAATTCGTCAAGTTAAATTCCAGCATCCATCCAAGTAATTAAACGAGACAAAGCTTACTAATTCGTCAAGTTAAATTCCAGCATCCATCCAAGTAATTAACAGACAATATACATTTAATTCTTCAATTAATTCCAGGCCAACATCCAATTAGACTGACAGAACCTAAGTACTAGTTTAGCAACTTAAGTCCAAACCCTAACCCAAATAATTGCAGTGAAATGCTTAATGTTACCGCAATTCAGATTCCAAGCTTAAATCCATGCATTGCAGAAAAGTAATTAGTATTTCAACAATTAACATCCAGGATATGCATAGATCAAACTTGTTAATTAAATGATCTTAGCATGCAACCCCAACAAGATTTATAAATATGAACATATTCTGTTAAATTGCTAAAACTAAATTAGGTAATTAAACCTCTTCCAACCGTTAATCGTCTGTACCGTTGTATACATTCCTACGATTAAACCTGTTGGCCTAAGGATTTTATCTAAAGGTCAATCTTATGTTTTGATGATTACAAACCATTAATGATGTTTAAGTACTAATGTTTTCATTGAGTGATATATAGTTGATCAATATTCAATCCTCAATGTTGAGCTAGAAGATCCATTCAAAGCATTACAAATACTCAAGCTATGGATTCAAGGAAGCCTCAAAGTTGCAAGAAATTGAAGAAAAGTTCGGACTTCAAAAATCACACAAAGCATTTCAAAGAAAGAAAACAAGTCTTCATCAAGCCTAAACGATCATGGTCAAAAATGAAGAAAAGGGGTAGATAAGATGGTGAGAGCTTAAGATTTAATGTCAAAGTATTCTTGAATTCATTTGAAGCTCATCTCTATAGGTGTAATACCCCTAATTTTAAAAAGGATATTCCTGGTATTTAATGGTATTTAATTTATTATTTAAGTGCATTTTATTTTATTATGTGTCATTATTTTTTTATTAGGTGCTTAATTGTTTTCTTTTGTGGTGATTTAATTTATTTAAATGATATTTATTTTTAGTTATTTGATTGGAATTACTTGTTAGTGTTTTAATTATTTAATTGGCATTAATGGTTTAAGTGTAATTGGTTTAATTATTCTATGTGTGTCTTATTTTATGTGTATCTTATTTGGTTTAATTGGGTTTACTAATTATTATTTTGTTCAATTAGATTATTTGTTAAGTATTTAATGGTGAATAGGGTAATTAGGTAAATACATTTAACTAGAGTTTTAATTACAGTATAAATTAGGGTTTTATATTATAGCCGTCGTAGGTTTCTACGTTAATTGGATGGGCCGGTTAGGATTGTGAGTTGGACTTAAATGAACCTAGGGTTTAGGAAAACTCTATAAGTATAAGGTAGACGTCTGTGTAGGGTTTTTTTTTAAACAAAGTACACGTTTTGTGAAAATGGAGAAGGAAAAACGCAGTTTTTCACATTTTGCCAAGGTTTGATCAAAGCTCCGATCCTGCTTCGTCCGTGGTCCGATTGAGCTAAATTTTGGAGGAGAGGTTCACGACTCAGTGACGCACAATCTGAACGGTGGAGATCAAAGTTTGACCTCAAGAACAGTGATTCGTACTCGTGAACAGTAACTGGGCCGCACAGGTTTTGTTTCCATTCTGCCCAGATTTCATCAAACATCCGATCCTGCTTTGTCCGTGGTCCGATCGAGCTGAAATTTAGAGGATAGGTTCATAACTCAGTGTCGCACAATCTGAACGGTGTAGATCAGATTTTAAGTTCGGGAATAGTGTTTCGTACCCGTGAACAGTAACCGGGTTTTGGAACTCGCCGGGATTTTTTTTAAGAAGACGACGTTGAAACTTTGAACAAAAGTTTCTGAGGCAAGATTCTATCCTTACTCTTTCCCTTAGGCTTCATACTCTTTGCACTTTTAAATGATCCCAGGATTAATGAAGATTAAACCAAATTAAAATGATATCTGTTTTGCTATGAAACTGGTAGTTACAGTAGTGTTGTATGCTTGGTCAACCTAGACTAAGCATGTTTATGGATGCATTGTGGTTCTGTGGTTCACGTTTTTCCTTACCACTGCTAGTATAAATTATTGGAAGGATGGGTCTAGATGATGGCTATCTTAACTTCTGTAATAGCAACTGTTGGAACTTAAATACTAGGAGGATTTGAGTTTAACACTAGATCGGTTTTGTGGAACACTATAATTTGAGCATGTCTACATACATACCGTGAATATTGTTTTGATGCTTACATTATCACAGTTAGTATCAACTGTGGAGGTTAGGATTTTGTGATACATACCCTACATATCTGTATGTCATTTGTAAGGTGTTAAATGGAAGTTTTAATTAATTCTGTCTTTATATCAGACTAGAGGGAACAACTTAAATTGGACATGTATATGTTGTTGTTGTGACCCTGTTTATCAATGCTTATTTTATCACTGCTAACATTGAATGTTGGATGTTGGAATTTAGTTGATATATACTTGATTTATTGGTATTATTGACTACTGGAGGATTGGAAAGTAGGCACCGGTATGGGACGGTGGCATACTAAGGATGGGTTTGGTTTTTAAAACAATACCATTACCCACCTACTTGGAATAAGGATGGGATTAACTAAAAGTTAAGTCATGTGGATTTGTATTGTCATGGCAACTACTTGTTGAGCGGCAATACCAGGGATTTTGGATGGATTTTATATATGTACTGTTATGGTGCCTCGGTATGAGCTTGAGCCTCAGGACCGATGTAATACCCCGATAATTTTAAAAGATTTATTAATTAGGATTAATTATTTTATTTTATTTTTCAATGATTTATTTTATTTTATTGAGTGCTAGATTAATTATCTTATTTTAATTAAGTTATATTTCGTGATTATGTATGATGATTGATTGTTTGTGTGGTTGATTATTGATTGAATTATTGGTGTGTTGATTTTATTGGTATTATATGACTTAGTTGTAAATTCTTGTTTGTTTATGTGCTTCATGTAATTAGTTATTTTAATTTCTGTATTTAATTAATTATCTTATTTATTTAAATTAATTGGATTGGGCTTAAGGAAAGTTGGACCAAAAGATGTGGTCTTGGGCTTGTATGAAACCTTATTGGGTTAATTAATGAAGGTCCGTGGTTATTTAATTATTTAAATGATCACTTTTGTATCAATTATATTTATATATATATATATATATATATATATATATATAAAATTATATATAAATATAATTAATTAATAATTGTTATGGAAAGATATATATATAGATATATATTTATTGATATTTATAAGTATATATGATTTAATTAACTAATGAGTTAATTATGGAAGGAATATATATTTATATAATATATGTTTATAGATATAAATTATTTAAAGGTTATTATTTTAATTCATAATACTAGTTGGAATAGGATTTGGAATTTAAGGTGTATAAAAATACACATAAAGCTTTAGGGTTAAAGGTTTTATACGTTAGAAAAATAAAATAGACAGAGAAAGAGGAAGAAGAAGGGCTGCTGACAAGGAGGAGGTCGGATCTGAAAAGGAGGACGTCGGAATTGGAAGAGATAATTAAAGCTTGAAGCGTCGGTTTCGTTTCGAAACCTTCAGGCGAGTTTTCTCTATTTTTCCTCTTAGAACCTATAAGGATTTCATCTTAAGTATTAAGGCTCTAATTAAATTATTAATTTGGATTAATTAAAAGCATCAAGTTAATTTATTTTATTAAATCGTGTTTAGATATGATTATTTAAAAGTATGAATTATTATATATTTTTAATTTTGGATTATTGGATTTTATTTGTATATGTAGATGTTGGATATATATATTAAAATCAATGTATAGGTGGAACTGTGACCTAAGGGGATTAATTTTGGTTTTTATATTTTCTGGAATTTTTCTGTACTTTTCAGAATATTTTTAGAATTTGTTTTGTAATTTTTTTTATATTCTGGAATTTATTTTAGAATTATTTTTATTAAATTTTAAATTAATTCTATGCACTCTGTGTGAATCGGCGCATAAATGGGTGATTCGAGGTATGATCTAGTGTGGTAGAATGCATAGTAAAAGGTTACATCATTGATCTAGGCCATTGGAATAGTTTAAATATAAGTGGAATGATTCGGTGCATTACGGTGTACATAAAAGAGTGCGCATGTGAATCTGGACCATGGATTAAGTTTGGTCAACAGAAGATTGATCTGGTGTGGGTGCATACATGTGAGCTCAAGTGAGCTAATCTGGTGTGGGTGCGTTTGTGTGAGCTCAAGTGAGCTAATTAAGTGTGGGCGCGCTCACAGTAGTGTTTGAGCTTAGCCAATTATTTTGTCTGTTTGTGACATAAAATTAAAACGGTCATAACTTAGTCATCTTAAATCGAAATTGGGTCATTCTTGAGCTCAAATTCAAGGATTTTTCGTCCTCTTTCCAATGGTACCAATTTCATTATCAGATTCTTATCCTAATAAGAGATATTTACATTTTAGTGAGACGGTGTCGGAAAACTATTTAAACCGGTATGGAGTATTTAAAGGAAACTATTTCTGACATATTTAGTTGCACTAATTTGTGTAAATATAATAAATTAATAATTTGTTATGGAAGGAAGTGTATATATATATATATATATATATATATATATATATATATATATATGTATGTATGTATATTGATTTTAAATAATCAAGAATTATTAAAGAAGGTGTTAAACACATATATACATTAAATAACATATGTGTAGGTATATATATATATAAATCATTTAAGATGATTAATATTATCATTCTTATTTGGCATATCTTAATAGGCTGGTTGTTAAATTAATGATATGCGTATAATATGCATGTGATGGCTATGTATGATTTAGCGTATTGTTAATTTTAAAGTTAATTCATGGTTAAAGTATAGGCATGGATGAATTGTCAAATGATTAAATATATTACCTAAATATTTGTATGAATAGAATACATATATGGAAAGTATGGATGAATTGCTAATTAAATGTATGAAGAAATATACCTGTGGAGGCATGGTTGAATTGCCAATGTATAAATATACATACACGGAGGCATGGTTGAATTGCCAATGTATAAATAAATATACTTATGGAGGCATGGTTGAATTGCCAATATATAAATAAAAATATTTACAATGGCATGGTTGATTTGCCAAAGCATAATTACGTTGTTATGTGTTAGATGATTAAAATATCATCTATGGTTGTCGTATGTATGGATTGGATTAAGGTTAGATATTCTTAAATGAGAATAGTTTAGTACTTACTGGTTAGTGTATTATTTTACATTAATAAAATAATATTGAGGAAGACGTGGATGATTTGTCAAAACTTGGATTTTGGATATGTGATTTAAACAGTTAAAATCATTATCGGGTTGGGATTAAATAGAGTATTTCTTTTATTATAATTTGTTGTTTAAATGATTAGACAACTGACTAGGATGGGATTAAGGTCAAAGGAGTTTTTATAAAATGAAATGGTAGATTGGTCTAGGTATGAATATTATTTTAATAATTATTTAATAGGTATGAAAATTTAATAAACCTATTAATGTATGTGATTAGTATAGTATATATAATTATATATAGACATGTATATCGTGCTTTATTAAAGTTAAAACTTTATTAGGTTTGGTTTTGATCAGAGATGATCTGCTTATTGGTTTTCAGAGGCCTGGTAGAGTGAACTTGCTCGTAGGGTTTAACCCACGATTTATTTTTCAGGTTATTAGAGGTTCCAGTCTCGAGGTTGAGGATCCGCAGCTGGGAGACTGTCATTCGTCTATTCATCTTGTGTACTTTTAAATAGTATTGGATTATTGGATAATGTTTTAAGGGGTCCTTGAGTTATGGGATTTTCGAATTGTAATTGTTGGAGAATCATTAAGTAATATTTATTTATTAGTTTTTTTCAGCGGTTTATTTATTCTTTATTATTCATCTTTGTATTATGTGCTTGTTAAATACTTAAATTGTTTTGATATCCCTTGATTTTGTGCGCGGACTTGATCAATCTGTGTTCCAAAATTAGGGGGTATCACAACCGATGGCTAGGGAGCGTATATGCATCGGGATGTGTAGCTGGCTACGATGGTTGGAGGTGTACCCTGTTTAGGTATAGGTACATATGCCCACTTCATGTGCGTTTTAGCATGTTACCTCTATTCAGGTTGAGACCGGCCTGTAGTCCAGTGAGAGTCCTTTAGTGTGACTATATATATATTTACGGATTATTAGCTATTGTAGAATTGTTTAGGATGTACATGCGTATCGGGCCTCTGTTTGGATTGTAGTAGTATAGAACTTGCGCGTGGGCCTGACCCACTTCTATTTTTTAGGTACACGACAGTTCCAAGCTTAGACATGTTCGTGCTGAGCAGTGGTCTCTATTCACTCTTCCGACGATGTAGGGCTCTCTCTATAGTTTTATTTCTGGACGTTTATTACAGTTGTTCTATCTTCCGTTTGGATGTTTAATAGGGGTGCACTAGAGATGGATTCCCAAGTTGTAAACTGATGGAGTTTTGGAGTTTGGGTTTGATGGATTTTAATAATTATAATATTTTGCGGATTCTATTTTTAGTTCATTCCAGCTTTAATTTCATTTCTTAATTTATTTTGTATTCCGTGTTCATTATAAAATATTAATTGTTTGATATTCCCTCGGGTTTGGGCCTGGGCCTGATAAACCGGTGTCTCGGATCCGAGGGGTATCTCAGTTGGTATGAGAGCACTCCAGGTTCAAGTGTCTCTAGGATTCTATCGTATAGGACTTCCGCGTAACGTTTTCTCTTGTTTAGAGCTTTAGGATTAGGATTCGTTGAATTCCTTTACGGTTCGTTTAGAAAGTACTGATGTCAAGTGTATTCTGTAATTGCAGAATGTTTGGCACTAGGAAGAGGATGAGGGCCACGATGAAAGCAAAGAAGGGCCCAAGGTCGAGGAAGGTTATTCCGGTGATTCCTCTACGAAGGCCGATCAAGAAGGCGAAATTGGAGACCAAGGAGTTGTTTCCAATAGGCGTTGCTTCGGAGTGCGGGATTGGCCACCATACTGTGGACTTAACACAACTTCGGTGGTGCTTGAAGCTGAGCCAAGGGGAGAGGAAGACCCCGAAGAAAAGCAGGATGGAGGAGATACCGGAGCATCTGAGATGGAGGGCACCGGAGTTCAAGGATGACTGCTCTTTTAAGAGTACTTTTAATTACTAGTAGTGGAGGAGGTATTAGTAAGAATGTAGTACGGATTTAATCACGTACATTAGGATTATGTTAAAGAACACCTTACGGTTATTTGTTTGACAGTTTTGTTTTGAAAAGTTCTTAATAAAGTAAACTTGTGGTTTTGGCTATCTCAATTTTGTTTATTGGAAGTTGTGTTGTGATGTATACATGAATGGTTTTATTAAACTGTATTGGAATGTGTACGTTGCGATAAGGAAAGGAAGTCAGTCACAGTAGGGTGATTGGTTTTTGGACAAGCAAACAAAGTTTTGCTTATAGGTTCATTGTCTTGAAATAGGATGATTACCAAGGAGTTATAAAAGAACTTGTGTAAACTCAATATGTTGGGTTTGGTATAGAAGGAAGATTCTCAAAATAGAGTGACGTTCTAACTCTGAGTAGATTTTGGAGCATTTTGTTTATTTTACGTGTTTTGAATCGTTGGGATTTAAGTTGGTGACACATGTATGCAATAGACCTCAGGGTATTTCTACACCTTTTTGGCAATACCACCACTTTACATAGGAGGATGGTCCTGTGACACTAGATATTGGTAGACTCGGATTTCTAACAAGTCTTTTGGTCCTAGACATGCACACGTATGACGTGATACTTGAGATGGATTGGTTATCACTACCATGCTCAAGTTATTTGTGTTGGAAAGGTCTATTGTGTTCACCATACCTAGTTAGGATATTTACGTCGTTGCTATGCCACGCTCTAGCGGGGACAATAGCACCTATATTTTTTTGTTTCGGGTAGAGTAGAAGACGGAGGAGGGGATTACTGTATCTTTGGATAACATACCAATTGTACAGGATTTTCCGGATGTATTTTAGGAGATTCCAGGGTTGCCACTTAGTCGCGAGATCGATTTTGTGATAGACTTAGCTCCAGGAACTGCGCCTATTGCTAGGGCACCCTATAGGATGGCACCAGTAGAGACGAGAGAGCTGAGGGACCAGATTCAGCAGTTACTCAGCCAGGGTTTTATTCGTAGGAGTACATCACCTTGGGGAGCACCGGTTCTGTTTGTAAAGAAGAAGGATGGTTCGCTTAGTCTGTGTATAGATTACAGGGAGTTGAACAAGGTTACGATTCGTAACAAGTATCCTTTGCCCAGGATTGATGACTTGTTTGATCAGTTAAGGGGAGCCACATATTTCTCCAAGATTGATCTGCGTTCTGGGTATCATCAGCTGAGGGTCAGGGAGCAGGATGTTCCTAAGACAGTATTTCTCACGCGATATGGTTCTTATGAGTTTCAAGTTATGCCGTTTGGGACGACTAATGCACCTGTAGTATTCATAGACTTAATGAATAGAGTCTTCCGGGCTTATTTGGATCAGTTTGTTATTGTCTTTATTGATTACATCTTGATCTATTCTCGGTCGGAGGACGATCATGCTAGACATCTTCGCATAATCTTGCAGACACTTTGTGAGCACCAGTTATATGCCAAGTTCGAGAAGTGTGAATTTTGGCAGCGGGAGGTGAAATTTCTGGGTCACGTGGTGTCAGAAAAGGGGATAGCAGTGGATCCGGCCAAGGTTTCAGTGGTGGTTGAGTGGGGACAGCCTACATCACCTACTGAGATTCGGAGTTTTCTCGGTCTGGCAGGATATTACAGGAGATTCATCCAGAGGTTCTCCAAGATAGCAGGACCACTCACTCATCTGACCAAGAAGGGTGTACAGTTCGTGTGGGATGAACACTGTCAGTGAGCTTTTGATGAGCTGAAAAAGGAAGTTGACTTCTGCACCGGTTCTGGCTACTCCGCAGAGCGGGATAGAGTATCTTGTTTACACGGATGCTTCGTTGCAGGGTCTTAGATGTGTATTGATGCAGGAGGAGCGACCGATTTCTTATGGATCTCGGAAACTTAAGCCTCATGAGCTTAATTATCCAACACATGATTTGGAGTTGGCAGCAGTGGTCTTTGCCTTGCGTATTTGGAGGCATTATCTGTTGGGTGAGTCCTTCAGATTATTTAGTGATCACAAGAGTCTGCAGTACTTGTCTACTCAGCGGGAGCTAAATATGAGACAGCGCAGGTGGTTAGAGTTTGTAAAAGACTATCATTTTTCTATACAGTACCATCCAGGGAAAGCGAATGTAGTGGCGGATGCACTCAGTTGCCGACCTGTTGGTAGTCTTTCTGCTCTATTCACTACTGAGTGGAATGCTTTAAAGAGTGTGGATGAGTTATCGGATGCTTTTATGGCTTGCATGGTGGTTACACCTTCCATCATTCGTAAGGTTTTACAAGCACAACTCACCGATCAGCAGTGTGTCGACAAGGTCGCAGAGATAGCTTCCGGAGAGGTTCCATTCTACTATGTTGGGGCTGATGGAGGTTTAAGGTACAAGGGACGGTTAGTGGTACCTTCTGCTGATAATTTGAGGAAGGATGTGATGACTGAGACTCATCACTCTGAGTTCTCTGTTCATCCAGGAGGCGATAAGATGTATCAAGATATGAAGCGGCAGTTTTGGTGGGCAGGTATGAAGAGGGACATTGCTCTTTTTGTTTCTCAATGTAGTACTTGTCAGATGGTTAAGATTGATCATCAGAGGCCGCCAGGAGCTCTGATGCCACTACCAATTTCGGAGTGGAAATGGGAGAGCATATCTATGGATTTTGTGGAAGGGTTGCCAAATTCTTTCAAGGGGCATAATTCCATATGGGTCATTGTGGATAGGTTGACCAAGTCAGTTCATTTCTTGCCTATTTACACTGACTACACTTCGGAGCAGTTGGCGAGGCTTTACATTTCAGAGATTGTGAAGCTACATGGCATTCCATTGTCTATTATATCGGACAGGGATTCGAGCTTTGTATCTGGATTTTGGAAGAGTTTTCAGCAGGCTTTAGGTACGGAGTTACACCTGAGTACTGCTTATCATCCTCAGACTGACGGACAGACTGAGAGGGTGAATCAGATTATGGAAGATATGCTTTGGTCGTGTGTTCTGGATTTCAAGGGCCACTGGGAGGAATATTTGCCACTTGTGGAGTTTGCTTATAACAATAGTTTCCAGAAGACTATTGGTATGGCACCATTTGAGGCATTGTATGGTCGACCGTGTCGGTCACCTGTTTGTTGGATGGAGGTTGGAGAGAATCGATTCTTAGGTCTTGAGTTCATCAAGGATACCTCTGAAAAGATTGCTCTTATTAGAGATCGCATGCGTACTGCCCAAAGTAGGCAAAAGAGCTATGTTGATCGTCGTACTCGGGCTTTGGAGTTTCAGGTTAGGGATTAGGTTCTACTCAAAGTGTCTCCTATGAAGGGTGTTATGCGCTTTTGGAAGAAAGGGAAGTTGTCATCGCGATTTGTTGGTCCATTCATGATTACGGATCGCATTGGAGCTGTTGCTTATCGGTTGGCACTTCCGGATACTTTGGATCGCGTCCACAACGTGTTTTATGTTTCCATGTTGCGAAAATTTCTTCGAGATGAGGATCGGTATCAGCATATCGATGTTGGGGAGATTGCGTTGCAGCCGGATGCAACTTATTTAGAGCCACTGTGTCGTATTGTAGACCGACGAGATCAGATTATTCGTAATAAGGTTATTTCTTTGGTTCGTGTTCAGTGGAGTCATCACAATGAGTCTGAGTCCACTTGGGAACGAGAGGATGTTATTCGCTCACAGTTTCCTGAAATATTAGAAGAAGGTAAGAGTGAATTCCGAGGACGGAATTCCTTTTGTTAAGGGAGAAGAATGTAATACCCCTAATTTTAAAAAGGATATTCCTGGTATTTAATGGTATTTAATTTATTATTTAAGTGCATTTTATTTGATTATGTGTCATTATTTTTTTATTAGGTGCTTAATTGTTTTCTTTTGTGGTGATTTAATTTATTTAAATGATATTTATTTTTAGTTATTTGATTGGAATTACTTGTTAGTGTTTTAATTATTTAATTGGCATTAATGGTTTAAGTGTAATTGGTTTAATTATTCTATGTGTGTCTTATTTTATGTGTATCTTATTTGGTTTAATTGGGTTTACTAATTATTATTTTGTTCAATTAGATTATTTGTTAAGTATTTAATGGTGAATAGGGTAATTAGGTAAATACATCTAACTAGAGTTTTAATTACAGTATAAATTAGGGTTTTATATTATAGGCGTCGTAGGTTTCTACGTTAATTGGATGGGCCGGTTAGGATTGTGAGTTGGACTTAAATGAACCTAGGGTTTAGGAAAACTCTATAAGTATAAGGTAGACGTCTGTGTAGGGTTTTTTTTTTAAACAAAGCACACGTTTTGTGAAAGTGGAGAAGGAAAAACGCAGTTTTTCACATTCTGCCAAGGTTTGATCAAAGCTCCGATCCCGCTTCGTCCGTGGTCCGATTGAGCTGAATTTTGGAGGAGAGGTTCACGACTCAGTGACGCACAATCTGAACAGTGGAGATCAGAGTTTGACCTCAGGAACAGTGATTCGTACTCGTGCACAGTAACTGGGTCGCACAGGTTTTGTTTCCATTCTGCCCAGATTTCATCAAACATCCGATCCTGCTTCGCCCGTGGTCCGATCGAGCTGAAATTTGGAGGATAGGTTCATGACTCAGTATCGCACAATCTGAACGGTGGAGATCAGATTTTGAGTTTGGGAATAGTGTTTCGTACCCGTGAACAGTAACCGGGTTTTGGAACTCGTCGGGATTTTTTTTTAAGAAGACGACGTTGAAACTTTGAACAAAAGTTTCTGAGGCAAGATTCTATCCTTACTCTTTCCCTTAGGCTTCATACTCTTTGCACTCATAAATGATCCCAGGATTAATGAAGATTAAACCAAACTAAAATGATATCTGTTTTGCTGTGAAACTAGTAGTTACAGTAGTGTTGTTTGCATGGTCAACCTAGACTAAGCATGTTTATGGATGCATTATGGTTCTGTGGTTCACATTTTTCCTTACCACTACTAGTATAAATTATTGGAAGGATGGATCTAGATGATAGCTATCTTAACTTCTGTAATAGCAACTGTTGGAACTTAAATACTAGGAGGATTTGAGTGTAACACTAGATCGGTTTTGTGGAACACTATAATTTGAGCATGTCTACATACATACTGTGAATATTGTTTTGATGCTTACATTATCACAGTTAGTATCAACTGTGGAGGTTAGGATTTTGTGATACATACCCTACATATCTGTATGTCATTTGTAAGGTGTTAAATGGAAGTTTTAATTAATTCTGTCTTTATATCAGACTAAAGGGAACAACTTAAATTGGGCATGTATATGCTGTTGTTGTGACCCTGTTTATCAATGCTTATTTTATCACTGCTAACATTGAATGTTGGATGTTGGAATTTAGTTGATATATACTTGATTTATTGGTATTATTGACTACTGGAGGATTGAAAAGTAGGCACCGGTATGGGACGGTGGCATACTAAGGATGGGTTTGGTTTTTAAAACAATACCATTACCCACCTACTTGGAATAAGGATGGGATTAACTAAAAGTTAAGTCCCGTGGATTTGTATTGTCATGGCAACTACTTGTTGAGCGGCAATACCAGGGATTTTGGATGGATTTTATATATGTACTGTTATGGTGCCTCGGTATGAGCTTGAGCCTCAGGACCGATGGCTAGGGAGCGTATATGTATTGGGATATGTAGCTGGCTACGATGGTTGGAGGTGTACCCTGTTTAGGTATAGGTACATATGCCCACTTCATGTGCGTTTTAACATGTTACCTCTATTCAGGTTGAGACCGGCCTGTAGTCCAGTGAGAGTCCTTTAGTGTGACTATATATATATTTACGGACTATTAGCTATTGTAGAATTGTTTAGGATGTACATGCGTATCGGGCCTCTGTTTGGATTGTAGTAGTATAGAACTTGCGCGTGGGCCAGACCCACTTCTATTTTTCAGGTACACGACAGTTCCAGGCTTAGACGTGTTCGTGCTGAGCAGAGGTCTCTATTCACTCTTTCGACGATGTAGGACTCTCTCTATAGTTTTATTTCTGGACGTTTATTACAATTGTTCTATCTTCCGTTTGGATGTTTAATAGGGGTGCACTAGAGATGGATTCCCAAGTTGTAAACTGATGGAGTTTTGGAGTTTGGGTTTGATGGATTTTAATAATTATAATATTTTGCGGATTCTATTTTTAGTTCCTTCCAGCTTTAATTTCATTTCTCAATTTATTTTGTATTCTGTGTTCATTATAAAATATTAATTGTTTAATATTCCCTCGGGTTTGGGCCTGGGCCTGATCAACCCGTGTCTCGGATCCGAGGGATATCTCAATAGGACCATGCATATCATACATCATATGCTCCTACATCATTAGCAATAGACTTTGAACTTCAATACACATATATTTAACATATGAAGTCTTTGCTAAGAATGAGTTAGTTCAAGCTTACATAAGCTTTGAAAGAACTCAACTTAAGCTAGAAATGTTAGGACCATGCACATTAATCACAATACTTATTTTGGTCTCTAGAAAGAAAAGGAAAAGGCATTGAATTTTATATTTCATCTTTAAAGCCTTTATTGCCATAATTTGGTAAATGACTCTAGGACACAATGTACTTGAAATTTAACATCTTCATATGTCCCTAAACTCCTAGAAACAGGCCTTGAACTAAATTGAATGATTCATCAAAGTCCTAGGTGCTAGAAAAATGAATATCTCAAAAGAAGCAATTTTCAGCCTAGAAAATTTCCAGACCAGCTTGCACTCAAAATGCTATAACTATTTGTGTAGTTGGAATTTTTACATAAGGCCAGTGGAATTAGAAAGTTGACTTCGAGCTCTTGAGTTTAGACTCAAATTTCACCTAAAAAGAATTTGAATTGAGAGAGATATAACCATCACAAGATGACTGATTCTGCTCTGCGAAAATTCTGACTAGGTTTCACTAAAATGGCCATAACCATTTCTGTGTTTAGAATTTTTAAGCAAGTCTAGTGGCATTAGAAAGCTGATTTCAAGGCAATAAATTCAGACTCAAATTTCACCTCATTTGGAGTTTCATGGACTGAGTTATGTCCATTTGAAGTCATGCACTTTTTCTGTCCAATCTAATTTAACAGCAGCCTTCATGAAGCAAGAGCCACCTCTATAAGAAATAGAGCCAGCTCTCTCAAGGCTAAGGATTATGAATTAAGGATATGCAACCCTTTCTTATAGGTTTACTTAAGGGCATCAATTAAGGATTATGAAGGAAGCATCACTCTTGGGAACAACTTTAAGGGCAAGGACAAGTGGATTCTCAAGTTGGTGCCTAGTGCACAAAAGAAATATCATGCCAAGAATTTCTCAATCACAAAATGGAAAGGATGCATCACTTTGAGAAACTACCACCAAGCTAATGAAGTTAGTAACATGGGTAACTAATTCCTTTCTTATTAATATGCTTTTATATAAAGAATTCAATCATGAAATTCGAAGCACGATGCTCTTGATATGCTACTTGTTCCTAATAGATATAAAAATGTCTATGTATTGATATTTTGCATAAAAGTAGTTTGTTTTGGCTTATGAGTTATGAACATGCTAACATAAAATGATTCTCCATCTTTCAAATGATCTTTAGATTAACTTTGCCAAATCTTTGTGAAAGATTTATTGGAAGATATGCCATCAAATGAAAGCATACATTATCTAATGTAGACCATCAATGCTATTTCATGTGAACCTTATCAAATGTATTAAAGTGGCAATGTATAAAAAGTCATCTATATGCTTTTATGATCTTAAATGTTTTATCTATACTTAATTGTGTCACTTCCATGCATATAGAAATGAGGTTGTTCAACTTGAAAAGGTTTAGATGGTCTTGAGAAATGATAAATCATATAGGTCCTATCTTGAATACCTAAAGGAACAAATCTCATTGGAAGAGCCATCTCATTAAAAATTAAGAATGAGAACTTATAATGCCTTCCTAAGAGTTGAAGTGTTTACCACCATCCAAGTGATCATTTATTGGAGAACATTCTATATGTGCTTGATAAAGATCTGATTCTCTCTTAAAGTTGTAAACTTTTATCTATGTTTCTTTTCATTCACATCATGATAGTTAACGTGTGTCATCATTGGAAACTAGGCTAGAATATCTCTCCAAGTCTTCAACCTTGAAGAAAAAATTGAATGAATGACTTTGTGCACATGTGACTTTGATTAAAGGAACAAAAATGCTATATGTTTTTGCATGAAGTGATTTTTATCAAATGCATTTTTAAGTGACTTTAAATTCAAAGGTCTCTAAAAATAAACCACACGGATTTAAATTGCACTACATGTTTAAAATGATCTCTAGCCTATGTGTTTAAAAATAAACTCATAGAGTTCCTTTCAAAAGGCTTTGTGGTTTTCTAAAGAATGACGGCTTTTGAAACAAACTTAATATCTTCATATATCATAACTTTCAAAGCCAAATATGTTGATCGCACTTAAATTTTATCTTTGAATCAACATTCATGATTTGTGCAAAGAAGTTTACCTCTAGCATGCAAAATGATTTAAATTAGCATGTTGAGTAAACATGAATTTATCTAAGGATTAAAACTCCTTAAGCATCATGAAAATAAAATTCATTCATCTATTTGACAATTTAGTCTTGGGAATAAGTTATTCAAATAACATTTTGTTCTAGCTTAGATGACAAATGTGATAATTCAAGTGCAATATGCACTTCTAAAAATCCTATTTAGTATTCAAGGACAAAGTATATAGAAATTAGGTACCATTCTCTTAGGGATCATGTTTCTAAGGGCATCATTGAACTTGTTTTTGTCAATACCGAAAAACAATTGGCTAATATCTTCACAAAACCACTCCAAGAAGATAGTTTTTGTTTGCTTAGAAAGGAAATAGGAATGTCCTCAGAAGAGGAATTACAGCAGTGAAGCAAGCAGCAGCAGAGCCAGCTCCATTCAGAAAAAGAGCCGTCTCTACACAAAGAAGAGCAAGCTTCGTATATAGTATCAACTGCCTACTCTCAGGATCTCACACATTTAGAGCAAGAGCAGGCTCAATTCTTATAAGAGCCAGCTCCCAAACTGACTATTTACTTGCTTGCTCTCAGGATCTTAAAAATGATGAGAGAGAGCCGGCTCCTTATAAAATAAGAGCAGGCTCCAAGGAATTTATAGAGCCAGCTCTATACAACATAAAGAGCCAGCTCCCATGATGGTTATAAGCATCAGTCTCTCAGCATCTCAAGCAGATTGCAAAGAGCCGGCTCCAATATTACTTGAGCCAGCTCAATAAAAAAAAAAAAAATGGTTTGAGCCGTCTCTATACAAAAAGAAGAGCCTGCTCATTTGATGCATAGTCTCGGCATCTCAAGATTAATCTTAGAAGCAGGCTAGAAGAATGCATTGAGCCGACTCTAGGAACTAGAAGAGCCGGCTCCAAAGAACTTCATTGAGCCGGCTCTATGAACAAGTGAGCCGGCTCCATCAGTGTAACCCACTTACATTACTCTCGGTTCTTCACTTAAGTACACAGTAGGTTGCTTATATATATACACATTCTTGGTTCTTTCACTATTTTGCAATAAAAACTTCATTCCAGACATAAATGAACTTCATTCCAGAGAGCTTCTTTGCTAGGCAACATTCCATTCTACTTGGGCATCTTCACAATTAAGTGAATTTCATCAAATTCTATCTAAAATTCATGAGTGCTTGCCTTTTACTTGAACTTTTAATCATTAATTCTTAATTTCATCATCTTTAATCCTTCATCCATGAAACCCTTGATTGCACTGTAGAGTTTCTCCTTCATATGAAAAGAACATATTCCAGTAGAAATTGTTTAACCCTTGGTTTGCTAATTCAAAATTTCCAGTGGTTATGCATTTGCCTTGTGATTAATCTATGAATTTATTTTATCAAATCTTAGAAATATATTGCATAACTTTTGTTATCAAACCCCTTTTATTTTGAATTTATCTTTGAATAAATTTTAAAAATATGTTGTTTATAATTCATCTGGGCAGTACATTTCAAAATTCTGTTGAATTTCAACTTTTAAGATGAATTTGTAAACTTTATTCCCTAGATCATATTATCTAAATTTTTTTTTTGGGGTTTTCAAGCATAAATTTTTCTTAGCATTTGGTATCAAAATTTTGACTGGATGTGAATTTTAATCTAGGTTGTTTTATTGTTTCAAAATCCTTTTATTACTACTATATATCTTCAGTCAAAATGAATTTGGATTTGGAATTTACATTGTGTTTTCATTAGGGTTTCCATTCTATTTGTTTTTTTGTGTATTTTCAATCCAAACCCTAAAATTATCAATGGCTTCCATATATGTAAAATGAAAATTTGCTTCAAATTTCTTCCTATTTGTTTAAATCTTTCATGTTTCTCATGCACTACTACTTCAAAATTTGGCGAGAACCTAGTTCATCCTCCCACCTTTTTGAGATGACAAAGGGGGAGAAAGATGTGTGATTCATTATGTTTGTTATGCTTGTGCGTATATTGTTTTTCACTTATATTAGATGCATATTGAAAGGGAGAGACTTGTAAAAATGTCTGAGAAATTTAAATGCTCTCAAATTGTCTAATATAATTGTTGTAGAATCAAGCATGATATGATATTCAAAGATATGCTTATTGATAGGGGGAGCATTCTATCAAATGCAACTCCTCTTTGACAATAAACACATCAATGTTTTGTCATCATCAAAAAGAGGGAGATTGTTGGCCTAAGGATTTTATCTAAAGGTCAATCTTATGTTTTGATGATTACAAACCATTAATGATGTTTAAGTACTAATGTTTTCATTGAGTGATATATAGTTGATCAATATTCAATCCTCAATGTTGAGCTAGAAGATCCATTCCAAGCATTACAAATACTCAAGCTATGGATTCAAGGAAGCCTCAAAGTTGCAAGAAATTGAAGAAAAGTTCGGACTTCAAAGATCACACAAAGCATTTCAAAGAAAGAAAGCAAGTCTTCATCAAGCCTAAACGATCATGGTCAAAAATGAAGAAAAGGGGTAGATAAGATGGTGAGAGCTTAAGATTTAATGTCAAAGTATTCTTGAATTCATTTGAAGCTCATCTCTATAGGACCATGCATATCATACATCATATGCTCCTACATCATTAGCAATAGACTTTGAACTTCAATACACATATATTTAACATATGAAGTCTTTGCTAAGAATGAGTTAGTTCAAGCTTACATAAGCTTTGAAAGAACTCAACTTAAGCTAGAAATGCTAGGACCATGCACATTAATCACAATACTTATTTTGGTCTCTAGAAAGAAAAGGAAAAGGCATTGAATTTTATATTTCATCTTTAAAGCCTTTATTGCCATAATTTGGTAAATGACTCTAGGACACAATGCACTTGAAATTTAACATCTTCATATGTCCCTAGACTCCTAGAAACAGGCCTTGAACTAAATTGAATCATTCATCAAAGTCCTAGGTGCTAGAAAAATGAATATCTCAAAAGAAGCAATTTTCAGCCTAGAAAATTTCCAGACCAGCTTGCACTCAAAATGCTATAACTATTTGTGTAGTTGGAATTTTTACATAAGGCTAGTGGAATTAGAAAGTTGACTTCGAGCTCTTGAGTTTAGACTCAAATTTCACCTAAAAAGGATTTGAATTGAGAGAGATATAACCATCACAAGATGACTGATTTTGCTCTGCGAAAATTCTGACTAGGTTTCACTGAAATGGCCATAACCATTTCTGTGTTTAGAATTTTTGATCAAGTCTAGTGGCATTAGAAAGCTGACTTCAAGGCAATAAATTTAGACTCAAATTTCACCTCATTTGGAGTTTCATGGACTGAGTTATGTCCATTTGAAGTCATGCACTTTTTCTGTCCAATCTAATTTAGCAGCAGCCTTCATGAAACAAGAGCCACCTCTATAAGAAATAGAGCCAGCTCTCTCAAGGCTAATAGAGCCTGCTCAATGAAATTTAGAGAAGGCTCAATGGGAATTAGAGAAGGCTCAAAGAATAGAGAAGGCTCCATGAAAAATTAGAGAAGGCTCAATGAGATGGAGAAGGCTCCATGAAATAAAAGAGAAGGCTCTTTCAATTCCAGTAGGCTTTTTAACGAAAAATTAGAGAAGGCTCAAAGAAAAAAGAGGGCTCAATTAAAAGAAAGAGAAGGCTCTTTTCCACAACTTCAGTATTTGAGAGGGCTCAATTAAAAAGAGAAGGCTCAATTAAAAGAAAGAGAGGGTTTTTTTTTGTTCCAAGTAAGCTACGAAAAATGCATCTTCAAAATAAAGAGCAGGCTCAAGTTTTTACAAGAGCAGGCTCTTTCTAATGAAAATGAACAAAGAGCAGGCTCACATTTTTACAAGAGCAGGCTCTTTCTAAAGAAAATGAACAAAGAGCAGGCTCCTTCTGGGGTTTTGAACTGCAACGGAAATATTTTCATTAATTGATCTCAACAACCTGTAACAGCTATATTGAGTCTCAAAATTCTATAAATACAGAGGGCTAGCATGCTGAATGCACCTACCATTTTGAGAGACATTACATTGCAAGAGAGCTTTTGTTCTCATTTTCTCTTCTTCTCTCTCATTTCACGCTTATTCTATTTTTGAGAGATTCTAGTAAAAGATCAAAAGGGCTTTTGCTCTTGTTTTAATCTTCATAGAGTTTCTGCTCTATTATACTACTTGAGAGAGCATTCAAGAACATTCATTCAAGTGCATCCAAGAGACCTTTTTGCTCTACCATTATATAGAGCTTTTGTTCTGCATTTTTTCCTCATCATCTCTCATACATTTCATACTTAGAGTTTGAGCTTCACTTGACTTCATATATACTCTATTGTGAGGTTTGATTTGTATCAGTTCTTGAGAGGATTTCTTGTACTACAAATTCTATCTACAAATCTGCTGTAAGACTAAGAGGAAGAATTTCCCTTAGCAAAGAAATTGTAAGGGCTGGTGTGGCCTATGTAAAACTAAGAGAGGTGGTCTCTTAGCAAGGATATTGTAAGGGTTGGTGTGACCCAAAGGAAGACTAAGAGAGGTTTTCTCTTAGCAAGGAGTTACTTCTAATCAAGGTTTGCTCTCCACCCGTAAGGAGAAGCTATATTGGATTGGGAAGTCTCAAGAGGGATCTTGAGCCGAGGAGTAGGAGTTTTCCGAACCTCGCAAAAATCGCCGTGTTATAGTTTGCAATTTCTCTTCCCTTATCTCTTTTATAATTGTGCTATAAATTGTTTACTTTCATATCTTGATTTCATATGTTGATTATTGCACAATAGGTTATATTGTTAATTAGAAATTGTATTTCTATAAATTACGAAAATTGGCCATTGACTCTATTCAACCCCCCCTCTAGAGTCAATTCTTGAGTAACAATTGGTATCAGAGCCTAATTCTATTTAAAGAACTTAATCGTCTTAGAGTACGATCATGGCCAACAATGGTAGTATCACACACTTAAAAGGACAATCCAGTGATCAACCTCCTTGTTTTGATGGAAATGATTATATCTATTGGAAAATTAGAATGAAAGCCTTTCTAAAAAGTATTGATATTGATTTATGGAAAGTTATTGAAATTGGTGATCATATCCCAACCAAAGTTATTGAAGGGAATGAAAATCCTAAATCAAAAAGTGAATGGGATGAAAATGATCATAGATTAGTTCAATGTAATGCTTTAGCCACATGTTATCTTTATTGTGCATTAAGCAAAAATGAGTTCAACAAAATTATCTTTTGTAAAACGGCTAAAGAAATTTGGAACTCACTTGAATTAGCATATGGAGGATCAATTCGTGGTAAGGAATCATATATGCCTATGCTTATTGAAAAAGACGCGTCTTCCATCATAAATGAAAATGAATCAAGTAGTGAGATGCATTCTAGTTCTACTAACATTACTAATCATTTGAACTTTCTTAGTAGAACTTACTCTTATTCCTATAGTGAAGAAAATGAAGCAATGCAAAAGAAGAGTATAGACCTCTAAGCTTCTAGCAAAGAAGTAAGTAGCATAAAAGAGGTGGTTAATCTTTGTCTCATGGCCGACAAAGATGAGGTAAATTCTAACCATGATGATTTTGATGTAAATATTTCCTATAATAAGTTAGTGGATGAGCACAATGAATTACTTGATGCATTTAAAGAATTACAAGGTGTGTTAGAAAACATGCTTGTGAAATGTGCTTCCTTTAAAAAGGAAAACCATGATCTCCTTCAAAGACATGAAAAAGTTCAAATGGAAAATGACTTTTTGAAAAAGGAAAATCATCATCTTGTGCAAAAATTAGAAAAGATTCAATTTGAAAATGAGTCATTGAAAAATGAAATGAAATGTGTATTTTCTAAAGAATCTTCATCAATTGATCTTATTCCCGAAAATGAGTCTTTAAAGAAAATAATTCATGATCAAAATGACATGTTAGCAAAGCTTACCAAAGAAAAAGAGAATTTGAGTACTATACTTAGAAATCAAAGAGATGTCTTTTTCAAAAATGAGATACAATATGATCCTCACACTAAAGATGCATGCTTGTTAAGAATAAAAAGGCCTTTGTATGATGATTTTGTCAAGAATTGTACCCAAACCTCTAAATGCAATTATTGTAAAAGATTAGGACATATGATTCACGATTGTTTATATAGAAAGAAATTGAGGTCAAAGAAGATTTGGGTTCCAAAAGGAACTTATGTTCCATTGCCTAACTCATATGGACCCAAGAAACTTTGGGTACCAAAAGAAGAACATGCAACCCTTTCTTATAGGGTTACTTAAGGGCATCAATTAAGGATTATGAAGGAAGCATCACTCTTAGGAACAACTTCAAGGGCAAGGACAAGTGGATTCTCAAGTTGGTGCCTAGAGCACAAAAGAAATATCATGTCAAGAATTTCTCAATCACAAAATGGAAAGGATGCATCACTTTGAAAAACTACCACCAAGCTAATGAAGTTAGTAACATGGGTAACTAATTCCTTTCTCATTAATATGCTTTTATATGAAGAATTCAATCATGAAATTCTAAGCATGATGCTCTTGATATGCTACTTGTTCCTAATAGATATAAAAATATCTATGTATTGATATTTTGCATAAAAGTAGTTTGTCTTGGCATATGAGTTATGAACATGCTAACATAAAATGATTCTCCATCTTTCAAATGATCTTTAGATTAACTTTGCCAAATCTTTGTGAAAGATTTATTGGAAGATATGCCATCAAATGAAAGCATACATTATCTAATGTAGACCATCAATGTTATTTCATGTGAACCTTATCAAATGTATTAAAGTGGCAATGTATAAAAAGTCATCTATATGCTTTTATGATCTTAAATGTTTTATCTATACTTAATTGTGTCACTTTCATGCATATAGAAATGAGGTTGTTCAACTTGAAAAGGTTTAGATGGTCTTGAGAAATGATAAATCATATAGGTCCTATCTTGAATACCTAAAGGAACAAATCTCATTGGAAGAGCCATCTCATTAAAAATTAAGAATGAGAACTTATAATGCCTTCCTAAGAGTTGAAGTGTTTTCCACCATCCAAGTGATCATTTATTGGAGAACATTCTATATGTGCTTGATAAAGATCTGATTCTCTCTTAAAGTTGTAAACTTTTATCTATGTTTCTTTTCATTCACATCATGATAGTTAACGTGTGTCATCATTGGCAACTAGGCTAGAATATCTCTCCAAGTCTTCAACCTTGAAGAAGAAATTGAATGAATGACTTTGTGCACATGTGACTTTGATTAAAGGAACAAAAATGCTATATGTTTTTGCATGAAATGATTTTTATCAAATGCATTTTTAAGTGACTTTAAATTCAAAGGTCTCTAAAAATAAACCACACGGATTTAAATTGCACTACATGTTTAAAATGATCTCTAGCCTATGTGTTTAAAAATAAGCTCATAGAGTTCCTTTCAAAAGGCTTTGTGGTTTTCTAAAGAATGACGGCTTTTGAAACAAACTTAATATCTTCATATATCATAACTTTCAAAGCCAAATATGTTGATCGCACTTAAATTTTATCCTTGAATCAACATTCATGATTTGTGCAAAGAAGTTTACCTCTAGCATGCAAAATGATTTAAATTAGCATGTTGAGTAAACATGAATTTATCTAAGGATTAAAACTCCTTAAGCATCATGAAAATAAAATTCATTCATCTATTTGACAATTTAGTCTTGGGAATAAGTTATTCAAATAACATTTTGTTCTAGCTTAGATGACAAATGTGATAATTCAAGTGCAATATGCACTTCTAAAAATCCTATTTAGTATTCAAGGACAAAGTATATAGAAATTAGGTACCATTCTCTTAGGGATCATGTTTCTAAGGGCATCATTGAACTTGTTTTTGTCAATACGGAAAAACAATTGGCTAATATCTTCACAAAACCACTCTAAGAAGATAGTTTTTGTTTGCTTAGAAAGGAAATAGGAATGTCCTCAGAAGAGGAATTACAGCAGTGAAGCAAGCAGCAGCAGAGCCAGCTCCATTCAGAAAAAGAGCCGTCTCTACACAAAGAAGAGCAAGCTTCGTATATAGTATCAACTGCCTACTCTCAGGATCTCACACATTTAGAGCAAGAGCAGGCTCAAGCTACGAAAAATGCATCTTCAAAATAAAGAGCAGGCTCAAGTTTTTACAAGAGCAGGCTCTTTCTAATGAAAATGAACAAAGAGCAGGCTCACATTTTTACAAGAGCAGGCTCTTTCTAAAGAAAATGAACAAAGAGCGGGCTCTCTTGTTTACAGATCAGGCTCCTTCTGGGGTTTTGAACTGCAACGGAAATATTTTCATTAATTGATCCCAACAACCTGTAACAGCTATATTGAGTCTCAAAATTCTATAAATACAGAGGGCTAGCATGCTGAATGCACCTACCATTTTGAGAGACATTACATTGCAAGAGAGCTTTTGTTCTCATTTTCTCTTCTTCTCTCTCATTTCACGCTTATTCTATTTTTGAGAGATTCTAGTAAAAGATCAAAAGGGCTTTTGCTCTTGTTTTAATCTTCATAGAGTTTTTGCTCATTATACTACTTGAGAGAGCATTGAAGAACATTCATTCAAGTGCATCCAAGAGAGCTTTTTGCTCTACCAATATACAGAGCTTTTGTTCTACATTTTTTCCTCATCATCTCTCATACATTTCATACTTAGAGTTTGAGCTTCACTTGACTTCATATATACTCTATTGTGAGGTTTGATTTGTATCAGTTCTTGAGAGGATTTCTTGTACTACAAATGCTATCTACAAATCTGCTGTAAGACTAAGAGGAAGAGTTTCCCTTAGCAAAGAAATTGTAAGGGCTGGTGTGGCCTATGTAAAACTAAGAGAGGTGGTCTCTTAGCAAGGATATTGTAAGGGTTGGTGTGACCCAAAGG
This sequence comes from Cornus florida, assembly GCF_030987335.1. Lineage (NCBI taxonomy): Eukaryota > Viridiplantae > Streptophyta > Magnoliopsida > Cornales > Cornaceae > Cornus > Cornus florida. Next base: position 88,229,686 of record NW_026775580.1, on the reverse strand, counting down.
AAGACTAAGAGAGGTTTTCTCTTAGCAAGGAGTTACTTCTAATCAAGGTTTGCTCTCCACCCGTAAGGAGAAGCTATATTGGATTGGGAAGTCTCAAGAGGGATCTTGAGCCGAGGAGTAGGAGTTTTCCGAACCTCGCAAAAATTGCCGTGTTATAGTTTGCAATTTCTCTTCCCTTATCTCTTTTATAATTGTGCTATAAATTGTTTACTTTCATATCTTGATTTCATATGTTGATTATTGCACAATAGGTTATATTGTTAATTAGAAATTGTATTTCTATAAATTACGAAAATTGGCCATTGACTCTATTCACCCCCCTCTAGAGTCAATTCTTGAGTAACAAAACCCATGAGTTCAGTGACATTAATTTATCAAATGTGGCTCTAATGTAGCATGGTACAGTGATTAGAATCCATGTTCTAACCCTTTTAAATTTCTAGACACCGTTTACACAATTCAATCCTTCCGGTCCGTCAAGTCCGTAAACAGCCTGCGACTTGCTTCGGATTTTTCCACGGTTTAAACCATTAGCATATAAATATTTTAATGCATCCCAGGGCTTTAATACTCCATGGATTAGTGTTTAAAAATTATCACAGTAGCCAAACACAGTTCAAAAACTACAGTTGAACTAAACCGTGCACAAACTGATCCAGTATACACACAAAAACATAGAGCCTACTCCCAAAACAAATAGAGCATGCTCTAACCTGCCTAGAGCCAGCTCCCATAACCTTGGAGCCGGCTCTAATAGAGTGGGAGCCGGCTCTTTGCTTCCTAGAGCCGGCTCTCCTTCTTTGAGAGCCTTCTCTACTTCTTCTGCTTCGTTCTTCTTCTTCCGGTTGTCGTCTGTGATTCTGGCGAAATCCAGTGTCCTAGCCCAAACCTTTGTAGCATTCTTAGGGTTATATTCAAGTTCCTAAAGTCCTAGAAACCCTACATATTCCAGTGTGATGTAATTGACAAAAACCAAAACCCCCACAGAACAGTTTATGAAACAATCCAGTTTTAATTTCAAGAACGAAGAACAGATTACTGAAATAATCTAACATGCTTAAAATCCATTTTAATAGTTTAATTAAGTTCCTAGAGTCTATATAGGATGCACTGAACACAAGTTTACAGGAAATGAGTAAACTGAAACTTGCCTTAAGATTTCGGTTTGAAATCTTCATCGTCGTTTCTAAGTTTCAGAATTTCTCCAAGACTGTTCCTTCCTCTAATCACTGCTCCAGTTCTATCTCACAGTAAACCATTCCTTCCTCCTTAATATGACCTTCAGTTCCATTGTTGAAAGCCCTTCCCAGTTTTCCTTTCATGTTTTACCCCTCAGCCTCTCTGTTTCTCTTTTTCTCTAGTTACGGGAACAGAGTTTGTTTTTAAAACCCCTTGCCAGACCTACAACTTATATATATATAGGCTCCATTAAAACCCTAATCCTAATTCCATGACTCATTATATGTCGGCTATATAACATAAATCCTAAACTTAATTATAACTCAAACGATACATTAAACCAATGACTAAACAATTACGTCCACCCTATAGCACAACTGTAATTAGAAATTAAATAAATACATTTAAAAAAAATAAATAAAGTCAAGCAAATAAATAATTACAATTAAAACAAATAAATAAAGTCAAACAAATAAATAATTATAATTCAACAGATCAGTCAACACAAATAAATAATTAATTCATATAAAACCACAATTACACACATAAGTCAAACTCCCATTAATAGAACAAAATGCACATAAATTAAATTTAAATTCCCATTTTATCCCTTTTGAAAACTAGGGGTATTACAACTCACCCTAGTTGTTTGGGTTATTTTGTAGGTAAAGAAACTTTATTTTGGGATGCATTACATCCTTAAGTTGCTTTAAAGTCTTAATGTAGTTTGTTATATTTTTTAAAACATGTAGGTGTTAGCATGTAGTATCATTTTGGTGTAAAATGCTATTTTTGTTTTGAAATATGTAATGTGTACCTAAGTACACTTTTTGATGCTTAAATAACATGTATGTATTGAGGCCAAGGGCCAAACATGTTTAATTTAGCACTTGTAGTCATTTGGTACCATCTTTTGTTTTAAGAATGTATTTAAACAAACTTTGGAGGTTTAGCATGTGAGTTTTTTTGTAAATGATGTGTATGGGGCCATGAGCCGTTGTTTTACGTATAAACAATTCATATTAAGGTTATTGGCATGTCTACACATCCATATCTCATTAGAAATCAGTTTTAAACATTCAATTTTGAACCAAAGCATCATAGGAATCAAAGTATAGGTTGAACCTTAACACCTTGGGCTTGCAACAGACCTTACAACAGCTTTTCGAGGAGTTTCGGTCGACCGAAACTCTATTTCGGTCGACCGATGGCTCAAATCGGTCTACCGAACCGAATGAACAGTAAAAACATGTCTTCAGAAAGTATTTTGTCCAGTTCGGTCGTCCGAACCTTTATTTCGGTTGACCAAAAGTCCCCTCACGCGCCTGTCTTCCAGATTTTGTTCCAGCACTGATGGTCCAACTTCGAAATGCCATAACTTCTTCATTTCTAACCCAAATAGGGTGATTTTTAAGCCTAAACTCAAGGATTTTGAGTCAGCTTTCCAATGGTACCTATTTCATTCTTAGATTCAAATCACAATGAGAGTTATTAATATTTTAGTGGGATAGTGTCAGTTTTCGCTTAAACCGAGAAAGGGCGTTTTGTGGGATTTTTGTCCAAAGTTCTTGAAACCTCTTGGAATGTTGTAAAATGATTAGATTAGATTGTATTCACCTTATTTGACTGGTTTAGAGTTAAATTTCCCTTGTCAATTGTAAATTGATCATTTTGCCCTTAATTGACGGATTTTGCTCATTTTGACTCTCGTTTGTTCATTCGCCTTTCCTTGAATCCCGTGGTTTCAGGGAATGTCATGTAGGTGTCTTAGAAATGATTTATATCTCAAAGGACTTTAGTTTCATCATTTGCTTCCGCATTTCGGATCCGTTATCGAATTAACTTACGGGTCATCACTGACGCACCAGGTTGAAGAACCTGGGTCGTTATACCAAGGATATCAAGTTCATTTAAAAAACCAATCATTTTTAAAGCATGATCCCGAACTGGAGTACCTTGGACCATCTTACTGGTTATCAAGTTTGTCATAACAGTTTGGTGTGCACTCTTACCAACTTGCCTAAACATTTCCTTGAGGTTAAGCATGATGTCTGCAGAAGTGAGATAATGAAGATGTTGACTTTGAAGTACATTCAAGAATGAAGCAAGAATGTAGCACCTAGTCATCTCATCTGCTTTATTCCATTTCTTAAAAACTTCATGTTCCTCAGGAGGATCCTTAGGTAAAGATGGAGAAGGTCGGGGAGTAGTAAGCACATAATTGAACCCCTCATATGTGCGTACAAAATCTAGTTGCCTTTTCCAATCGATATAATTAGGTCCAGTTAATTGATTTTCTTTTAGTATGTTTGCAAGGGGACTGACTGGACTAGTCATGATAAATCTGAAAAAAAAAGCATTCATACAATAAATAAGGTTAATATAAACAATCGTACAAAATAAAATAATTAATTAATTGTGGGTCCCTTAACCACATTGCATGAAAAATCAGACAATCAATATGCCAATAACTTATCTAGTTGGCGGAATTCATTATTACTTATTGGTGAGAAAAACCCATTATTTTCATATCTCTTTAAACAATGCCTTATCTATATATGAAATAATTCCCGATTTAGTTTAGCCTTTCTAAAATCACCTAGTATAGACCACTCCGTTGGGGAGTTAGTACTACTGATTTTAGATTGAGTGTGTAACGTTATTAATGCTCCAACGAAAAAACAAAAATTAAATATATTGCCATTAATAGCTTAGACTCTTTAAATCATGCGTACGGCTTTATTTTTAAAGATTTAACTATAATGGACATTTAATAAATATATTTTCGTGAGACAACCATTCTTGTAATCTAGATTCTTTAAATCATGCGTGGGCCTTATTTTTAAAGATCTAATCACAATGGTTATAATAACGAAGGCCATGGGGTAATGTATAAAAATCCCCGCTCCCACTCAATTTTTAATTATTTAAAATTAGGGTTTTCAATTCATGATTTAATGCATACAAAACGCCTTGATTTTAATCCAATTAAATTTAGAAAATATCTGGACTTTGAAATGATTCACTAATATTTAATTTGAGGCACACTTTAAAAATAATTTTAAAATAATTTTTCATTTCCCAATAAATGCCCTCAAATTAATTAGCAATCAAATCCAATTAAATTTTCATAATTTAATTAATATAAATCAAGTCATTTAGATAAAAAAAATCATGGATCCAATGGATGAACAATAATAATCAGCAATTAATTATTCCATGCATCATATAACTAAGTAATCAACAGAAAAAAGCAAAATAAATGGCCAATGGAATCAACTTTTAACATTTAAATACTATTCTTGCTGTACGGGCGTCCTCCAACAGCTTGTAAACACTTGTAAGGAGCTGGTACGTACTAAGAGAAGCAAAATGACGCTTGGAACATGCTCGGAGGACCTCACACGCGCTGGCACACGCCTGGGGGGGGTGCAACAACGCGTGGCACACTCCTCCACGCGCTGGCATGCGCCTGGGAGGCGCTGCGATGTGTGGCACGCGCAGGGACGCGCCTCTACGCGCATGGAACTCCATAGCTTGGACTGGTGCGTGCTCCTCACGCGCCAGCAAGCTGTTGACTCTGGTACTTGCTCTTCACGCACTAGCTGCATCACAGGTACGCCGCACCGGATCCTAGTCCTCCTTCAACGATCCTCCTTGCTGCCGGTGGTGCTCTGGAGCCTCTAGTGCCGGAAAAACGTCGAAAAAATAGAAAAAAATTCCAAAAAATTAAATTAAGCCCAAAAAAATTCCAGAAAAATTCTTGAAAATTCCGGAAAAATTCTAAAAAATTGTTAAAGCCTAATTTAACCATTTTGGACTTTCTTGAAGCTTCATAGCATCCTTTGATGAAGATTACATAGCTTTAATAAATATTTACAATTTGAAATACAATGAAAAAAAATTAAATTACTTCATTGAACTTTCAAACGACTAAATCAAAGCCTTAATTACATTCATCCAAAGATAAAATTACATTCAATTAACCTATAAGCTTCATCCATGATCCAAACACACATCATCATCAATTCACAATTATACATATATCATCATGTACCAATATATAGTAACATACATCAATAAATATATATATCTCCAATAATGAATCAAACCATGCTCTGATACCACTGTTGGGAAACGTGCAAGTTTTAAAATTTTTTTAATGGACTTTCATACATAGATCTTGATTCATCACATAGAGACAAGTTTTATGCAAAAATGAAATATGATATATCATTCAATTAATAGATTGAATACTTACATCAAAGGTCTGAATAAACCTTTAAATTTTTCTCTAAAGTGAATGTTCTCACTTATTGTACATTCCTTAGCAAGATCCTTTCTCCTTCTTATTGATTGTAATCCTGCCTTTAGGAATCACCAATATGCCTCAATGAATGACCTTGGAGTCAAGGCTTGTGGTAGCCTCCTTTAGAAGAGATATCAAATCCTAAAAAAATTAGAGAGAGAAAATATATTTCTTTTTCTTCTTCTAAAAGTCACACCTAAAATATACATGGACCTATATATATATAGGCAAAACAAAAATAAGAAAAGAAAATAATAAATCCTTCTCCATCTCTAATTCAAATATCTCAATTCTAATAGTACTCCAATATTAACTTGGGTTATGGGTGAGAATTCATTAGGCTTATTATTTTCTTGGCTACTATAAATTAATAATTGGTCTGGTCCAATAAACCATGGACCCAATTCAATTAATTCTTAAATTAATTTTTACTCCACTAAAAGAAATTAATTGCACTCCAATTAAATAGTAAATAACCTCTAAGTCAATATTGCACTTTGACTCCTCTATGCATAATTATTTATCGGATAATAAAGCCATCAATCCAACAACATAATTAATATAATTATTTTGTTACCTTTGATTATTTCCGGCTTGATTACAATAAAATATTTGTTTGACAAAAATAATAATTTACTAAATAAATATATATAGAAAATATTTTGTCTAAAACACACGAAGGCCTTCAAATTTAATTTGTAATCAACCACAATCAATACAAAATAAATACAAATAGCACTGATGCAAATATTGAGAATATAATCGTCTAACTATTAATTATATAACTACCCAAAGTGTCAATCTAAAGATCCCGAAGTATCCGCCAAACAAATCAAAGTAATTATTAATTAATAAAAGAGTCTATACTTTTCTCATGCTTGAAAGTTAAAAGCCATGACTGTGATAGAGAGCAATTGCATACGACGGTTCTCGCAATATATCTCAACTTATTGTAGATTCGGTTCAAGTCTTAATAAATTAAATGTCCATCCATAATAACCGACTTTGAACCATTTATGATTACTAATTTATAACTTAGTATTAATTGCCATTACATACATATATAAATTATATCTTGTAATCAAGTGGACATAATCAATTCCATAATGAATCGAAAAAATAATACATTTCATTCACCAATTGTATAATGCCTTTATAATAATATTCGGATAAGGAACCAGAACTTTTACAATTCAAATAAGAATTTGTTATGCTAGGGCACACATATCCTAACAAATACTTTTTAATGTTAATATATATATATATATATTTTAAATTGAGCAAATATAGATAATTCTTGAATTTGCAAATTGAGATACCTAAAATGCTCTTAAGACAAAAAATAATAATAAAAAATTAAAATAAACAACAAAAAAGTAAGGCCATTTTTGAAATTTTTTTATTAAAACCCTAAAATTATTTATTTATTTGTTTGTTTTTATTTTTATTTTTATTTTCTTTATTTTAAAATTTTTTATTTATTAAAAAAAATACCTAAAATTCCCCAAGGGTATTTTGGGGTTTTTATAAAAATTATGTCAAAATTGATGACAAAATTTTTCTTGTTTTCCGTGTCTAGAGTTCTTATGTAAGATTTTATAATTTTTGGATATGTAACATGTTCGTTTTTTTATCACTACTGAAAAACAAATTTTGGATGATTTACTTGGTTACCCTTTCAACATCAAAACATTATCAAAATTTCCAAATTTTGAGACATTTGTATGTACTTTCCAAAAAATCAAAGCCTTGGAATTTTCTCAGTTTCTTACATTTTTCAAAGAGTGAAGTTTATCGAAAGGGTTTATTTTCAGCTCAACCTAGAATAATTTTGGTTTGCCCTACTCCGACTTAAAATGAATATTGTTTACAGATTTTCAATTAACTGCTGCTTCAAATAGGGAACATCAATTGTTTATTTATTAGTTGTGTTCAGAAAGTGTTTCTTCACCCCTAACTATGAATGTTTGTTGTTTAAGAGTTGAAGTTGATTCTTGTACGATTCATTGTTATTGGGGTAGTTGGAGGTTTATGAACCATGTTTGTCACAGCCTACGAGTTTGGATCATTACAATTATTGCAATAGTTAAAATACTAAAACTCGTCAACATTTTATGCCCTAAAAATAAATGATCTCCAATTTGTTTGCAGGGTATAGAGTTGTCATAAGTTTTCAATTTATTTGTTGGTGCTTTCTTTGGATGGGTATTTTTGTGTTTCTCATCATTTGGTCAAGATCTTTATGCCTAAATTGTCTTTGTTATGTTTTGTTTGCAGGTTTTTGTTGATGGCCTGTTCCTCTTCCAGTTAAGGGATATTGTTGATGAATGATGATAGTTGATAATGCCTTAAAATTTACTTCCCATTCGCGGTTTTATATTCTACTTGTTTGTTCTCACATAGTTTGGAGATGTTGCTATGAACTATTTATCTTTGAATCCATTTTTTCCAAATCGACGCTTTAACAATCTATTCCTTGAGAACTTCATCATAGTTCGTTCACCACCTTATCACTGCATTCATGACTCATGATCGATGAGTTTTCAGATGTAACACCATTGATGTAGCACGGTGAAAAAATTATACGTGTTCATTTTAATTATAAATTTTAAATTCAAAATAAATACATGTAATTCTATTATTGTGACGCACCAGTGGTGAGGAGGCAAATACTATTCTAAAGAAAATTGTATTAATCACTTCTCTATCTATACTGATGTGAAATATTTACAATTTGTTTTTTTTTTTTTTTTCAAATTTGTCAATGAACAAAATATATAGGGTGCACAAGAACTAGTAGTAATTAATAGGATTTGATGGGGGAATTAATATGACTCGGGGTTGGTGAGAGAGAATCTAGAAAGAGAAATTTAAAATCTGCTTAGATCCTCTAACCTTTCTTTAAAATTTGATCAAGTTGTTGCCCAAGTATAGACTCTAGAGGGGGGGTGAATAGAGTCTAAGCAAACTAAGGTCAAATTTTCAATATTGATTTATCAACTAGAGTTAAACTTAACTTTTTTGACAAATATTGAATGATGCAAACTGAATTTAAGCTTTAATTGTCAATATTTATAAAGAGGCATATCAAGACATACATGAAGCAATAAATATGAGAGATAAAGATAGAAGTTGCAAACATGTACTTAGCGATTTTAGCGAGGTTCGGAAACTCTTACTCTTCGGCTCAAGACCCCTCTTGAGACTTCCCAATTCACTAAGGCTTCTCCTTGCGGGTGGACAACAAACCTTTTACAAGAAGCAAGAAACACTTTCTAGCTTTTAAGTGCTAAGAGATACACCTTCTCTTAGTCTTCCTTGAGCCACACCAGCTCTTACAAGTTTTTGAAATATGTAGATGAAATACAAGATGATCTCTCTCTCAGATCTGAAGTACAAGATTTAGCTCACTCTAGAGTATGTATGAATAACTTGAAGCTCAACTTTCTTTTATGATGTATGATGTGTGTAAAATGATGATGAAAAGCTTTTGATTGCTAATGGATCTTTTTCAATAAATGTAACTTTCTTTTATGAAGTTATTCAGTCATTATATAGATTTTTAGATGATGTCTGATACTTTTCTAGCTGTTGGACACACACCCCAAGACAGAAATGCCTGTTTGAATTTTAAAATACGCAGCTTCGGTCGACCGAAGTAAAACTCCCTTGAGTTTCGGTCGTCCGAAATGGTTTTCTGGTTGGACACCCTTCTCAGTATCTTAGCTTCGGTAGACCGAAGAGGAACCCATGTTTATTTCGGTTGTCTGAAATAGTTTCAGGATTGAACTTCACCCTCTCGGTATTTCTGTTTCAGTAGACCGAAATGAACTCTCAGTTATTTCGGTCGACCGAAATAACTATTAGTTGGATCTGTATATTTATTTCGGTGGACCGAAATGAAATGATGATTTATTTCGATAGACCGAAATAACTTGAAGCTTTAATCCTAACTCTTGGTTCATTTCGGTAGACTGATACACTAGTGCTTCCCATTTTGGTAGACTGAAATGGACTCACATTTTCAGATAAGGATATGCTTAAGTCTTTTATTCCATAGTCACGGTAATTGAGATGATATGCATAATGTTGGAGAGTTTGAGTTTCAAGATGTTCATATACACTTTAACAAAGCTTCCTAAGAAACTCACCAACTTAGCTAACCCCATTTTGATGTCTTGTGATGACTTGACTTTGACTTTTGATTGCTTAGTCCTTTGCTTATGCCTTAGTGTTGTTTCTTCAGTTTTGTCCTTGTATTGTAGTACTTGTTTTGATGAATGCTTTACTCTGTAA